>NC_046161.1:86117926-86457926 GCF_011064425.1 Rattus rattus | reverse complement strand
TTCATATCACGAAATGTGCTAGTACAAATTGTTTCTCAGCAGAAGGAGAAGTAGAAACCTTGATTCTGTTATATCCTATTGCTCTCAGCCAGGACAAAGGGGAGGTATATTTTCATGCCCAACTGGACATTATTAATGAATTCGCATCCTTTAAAATTTTGTTTTTCCTTAACATTAGAGATCACTGAGAGACTTTTCTTGGAGTTTTTAAATATGATTTTGGGATCTGGGTTTTCTTTATCTGTTTTTGAGTCCTTGAATACATTCCTTTGCCGACAATGGGGCTTCCGAGTACTTATAACTTGTCAGACAAAGGTTCTCTTTGTGGAGAGGTATTCATTGAGTGCAACAAAATATCTTGAGAATGAGGGCTCTTGAGAGTGTTAAAGATTCTCAAATATGCAACAGGAACTTACAGAACACTTGCACATGAATTATAACCTTAAACACACATTTTAGTCTTCTTTGAACATTTACCTCATTATATATAAAACATTCTATTTTTCTGTAGTTCTGAGACACTCGTGTGCCTTCACGTTTAAGAAACAGTCACAGAAAGCATTGTCCTAAATCACATATGGGTAGAATGCTAATTGCAATCATTTCCACTTAAGAAATATTTCATGCTTAGCTGACAAAATTGCAGATTAGAGTTTAGTCTCTGAAGCCTCGAGAGTACTGAGTCCGAGAAATGCTGCTTTTTGGGGTACCAAGTAGTTCTAGGTGAAGGGGACATATTTTACTGTTTTCTAGGTTTAGAATAGGTAGCACAGTATACGGATAAAAGGGTCCCTGTAGAATCAACACTGAGCACCTTTCCAAATGTATTTGTGAAGGAAGAGCTAGAACACAAGAGACGCTCTTGATTCCTAAGCTGAAGACAGGAAAGGCCCAATCGCAGTGGGAAGGCACTGGCCGTAGAATTGGTCCCAATCTCATTTCCCCGGTGTTTCTACTCACTATGTAGTGTCATGCGAACGATCCCCCCTTCTCACATTCCAGTTTCCCGTTTGGTGAACAAGCGCTAATGTCATGTAGATGAGTGGTTGGGGTCCCAAGAGTTCAGAGGTTAATTTTAATTAAATATTAAGACAATGAATGACCAATATTTTCCAAATAAAAAACAATTGATATTGAACAAGGTTAGAATGCATAAAAAGAGATTTAATTTTTTACAGTAGGACAGCTGCACGTGCTGCAATGGCTACCGTGGGTCTGCGGCTCATCAGGGAAGCCTCCAAGTGATTTTTGAGGAGGTGGACAAGTCACCTCCAAAAGGATTTTGTGGATTTGGGCTTTGGCAGTGGCATTGCCTTTCCAGAGCTGAGAACCGTGGAATACTTATTTTGGTGATCTCTTGGAATCATCCTACCTACGAAAATATATGCATTTATACAAACACTCAAATCTTGGTGTCTCCTAGTCTCCACCTACTCCCACAGAACATAAAATCCCTAGCAGGTTTCTTTTTTCTTAAGTATTTATAGAATCCCCAAAGGAGGAGTTTCTTATTGACTCCTGTGTCCTTTCTATCTGCTTCTTGTGTGCTGCCTCCCCACACCAGGGAGAGATATTAAAAAATGTCAGCCTCTGAGGCTGCACTTCAGACCCAATAAATCGGAATCTTCAAAGTGGCATCAATCATATAGGTTTTCAAAATATATTCTCTGGGTGTTTCCATGCTATAGCCTGGTTTGAGGACTGCTACCCAAAGCCCACCAGTATGTAGCCGCTCTTTACCAACACACAGACATTTTTACTTTGGTTACTGGTTCAAAACCTTTTCCACTTGCCAGCCAGCAGGATCCCAGTCAACCCATCCATGTAAAGCTCAGCATCTTCTAGTTTCTCTATGCTGTCATTCATCAGAATTACTTAAGTAGAATTTATGCTGCATCCATGCCCTAGTCTAGACTAAATAAATCAGAAGTCCTGGGCATGAGGTCTAGGTACCTGGAATTCGTGAACATTTTTCCATGTTAGCAGTTTCTAAGAGAGTTGAAATATCCCTTGTCATCAGTAAGGCATCGCCTGCCTCTGTGCTCTGGTGGTGCTCTCCCACCCACAGAACTGTAGCTGGCCCCAGCTTGTCCAGATGTCACCCCGAGCTTCCACCTACACTCATCGTGGCTTGTCACTTGCAATTCCAGGACTGCCTCATTCCTTGGGGCACCTGCTATTTCTGCTTCTGGCATGTTAAGCCATATTTTCCTGCCTTCTTGTCTTTGCCATGTATGGTATGGTTCTTACAGAGGTGGATGCTCACAGCCAGCCATTGAACTGAGAACAGGGTCCCCAAAGGAGGAGTTAGAGAGAGGACTGAAGTAGTTGAAGGGGTTTGCAACCTCATAAGAAGAACACAATATCAACCAACCAGACGCCCCAGAGCTCCCAGGGGCTAAACCACCATCCCAATAGAACACAGGGCTGGATCTATCTATGGCTCCATTCCCATATGTAGCACAGGATGGCCTTGTTGGGCATCAGTGAGAGGAGAGGCCCTTGGTCCTGTCAAGGCTTGATGCCCCAGTGTAGGGGAATGCCAGGGCAGGAAGGTGGGAAGGAGTAGAGGTGGGAGGGTGAGGGAGCACCCTCACAGAAGCAGGGGGGTGGGGTGGGAGATAGCGGGTTTCTGAAGGGGACACCTAGAAATGGGATAACATTTAAAATGTAAATACAAATGCAATTAGAAAAGAATAAAATAAGATTGGTTAAATAGTAAAGAACAAGAAAAAAGAAAAAGAAAAAAAAAACCCTGGTGTGTATTTGTGTGTGTGTGTGTGTGTGTGTGTGTGTGTGTGTGTGTGTATGTATTAATTTTTTTGGAAATAATCCTTTTCTGTTCTTTGGACACTTGCTCAAATTATTTCTACTTTTCTTCTTTTTCTAGGATCCTGAAAAGATTAAGTTCCAGTAGAGACATCTGCATTTCTGATGAAACTATTCTGCCTCTATTCCCATCCTAACCCTGCACCCAAAGTATTAGTCACTGTTGGCATAATACAGGTCTGCCAGCAGGTGAGAGAGCTGGGGTGGTCAAGTTCATCCTACAAGAGGATGCTGGCCCTCGGGCTATGTGATAGTCCTTTCCATTTTTAGGGATTTGCCTCTCAAGGCTCTTTCTTTAGATATTAATTTATAAATATTTGAACTTCAATTATGAATGAAATTCAGATTATTTCTCTTGGGTGTCCTAGAAGTCAGGCAAATCAGCAAGCAGGTCTGAACACATTATATAGGCTATGAATGTTCTAGAGACTTTAATTGGTGTTTCCTGCCTTTAATGTAGAGAAACTCCTTAAAGCATGCCATATTTAACAATCCGGTATGTAGGAATTCCACAAACAGTACATCCATTCCAGGAAGCACCCAGTAGTGATTTTTAAGGGAAAGAAATGTTCTCTTAAAATCAGACTGCTTTTCTCTGGATGGGCTCAAACTTTTCATTCTTTGAATACTTAGATGAATCAAAATTCTCATATAGATCTCAACCTTGTGCTCTAAGAGCAAGACATAAAGCCCAGCTATAAATCAGCACAGAAGGGGAGAATGATGGTGTTTCCCTAAGACGGTGCTATAAATTATTAATTTATGCCAGAAATGAGTACAGGCAGTGTCATAAAAATGAATCACTCCGAAATCAGCCTACAGACCACCATTTGAGAAGACTTGCATTAGGACATAAAAAGTTAAGACACAGTTTCTCTTCCCATCCTAGGGAAGACCCCATACCTAGAGCTTCTTACTAGCTATCTGGAAACCTGCTGTGTCACAGCTCAGCAGTTGGACCCACTGCCACTTCCATTCAAAGTGCTGGCCATGAAGCCTTCCCAGCCTGCATGTTCCTAGTGGTCTGGAGATCTGCTCTATCAAGTGTCAGAGCCCCCAGAATCATAAGCATGGCATCTTTTGCAAAGAAAGGCAAGTCAAGAGCTGAGCAAAATGTCGTTTTTCTGGCAATCCAAAATAACCCTATGCAGAAGGACGTCTCTGTGACTCTGTTTTCACCAGTCTCTGTGGAAGTATAAAGTTCTGTGACCACAGAGTCTCACAGTGACAACAGGATCAACACTTTTTTCTTTAATTTTCATCAGAAGTCTGTTTCCCGCTACTTTTGAGTGTTTAATTTGACTTGGGCAAGGCACAACACGATACAGGGAAAGACACATGTCTCAACTCATAGGTCTTAACATCTTGGAACAAAAAGGGAAATGCAGCCACAATGAATAGCTCATTGCCTGGTGCTCTGTCTCGAACAGACCCACTACCTTCTATTCTGTTCTCCCTTGAGACCAGATGGGATTTGAATACCCTCTAACCCCAACCTTGGTGTCAAACAGCACAGGTGTTCAAGTGACTTTCCTAAGACCAAAGTCCCTTTCAGGCATTGTATCCAGGGCTCCAGATCATAGTGTCTCTGATAGGATTGTTTTTTGGACTTTAGAGCCACGTTTCTAGAAGCAAGTCAATCTCTTTCCTGAAGGAATGAGACAGAGGCTTCCTGTTAATTACATTCTGTAGGTCCTTCAAGGCCATCAAGGAAATGGCAGCCTGAAATTTGGCCACATTCTCAATAAACACACACTTGGGCATATGCATTCAGCCTTGATGTTTTCTGTGCTGCATCAATAAAATTTAATTAAAATGTATAGAAAAATTACAGTCATTTCCATTTATCATCCTCAAATGCTATTATGATTCTAAAGTCCTTCATACCTGTCCTTATAAGTAGGATGATAAAAGTATAAATGAGCCATTAAAGGGGGTTATGCCACTACCATCCTTAGAAATTTTAAGGTAATAATGGGTAACCATCTGTCTTAAATGTCATCAAATAGGGACCAGGACAGTTGATGGATTAAACTCTATTCAGATACATTTTCTCTCATTTTGCATGGAATCTGATATAATCATACAAGAGTATGGGTTATAAATATTTATGGGTTGCTATTTAAGCATTGTTGATGGTATTTTTTTGTTGTCTAAAGGTGAAAGGAGAGATGGATGAATGGTGAGGTGTGTGTGTGTGTGTGTGTGTGTGTGTGTGTGTGTGTGTGTGTAACTTCAAAGTTTATTTTCATAGCCCTATCCAGCTCTCAGCCTCTTTGGTTTTTAAATCGTGAAATTCCCAGCTATAATGGTATGTTATGTATTATCAACAAACACAGATGTGAGGTTAATAGACCAGGATAGATCATTTGGGCAGTTATACCCTGACTATAGCTTTTCCACAGGAGAAGAACATTTCCATGAAAAGAAATTCAAGGGAAGCATGGCCCCTGGTTTGTGTCTTAGGTATCTTTATCCTCCTTGTCCCTTGGGATCCAGTGCTCAGAACACAGAGAGAACTCACTGGGGTTCCAAATGGCCATCTGTGGCCCCTGTTGTTATGCCGACTGCAGAGAAAAAGCTTCTGGACTAGGGGTTCACAGACATTCTGGGCACTGAAAGTACAGTACAGTGTGTTCTTGCTTTGATGTGGGAGCCTCGCTGTCATTAGCATTTGAAAGGGTCCACTTATTAGTCAAACTACTAAATGTCCTTTGTACAATATAATGAGTTTCATTGAAAGGAATCACCAGCTCAGCTACAGAGAAATTTAAACACTTTGCCATCATTTATAAATTCAGCCCTCCTAGGATAATATTTTAAAGGTACCCTGAATGAAGAGGAGAAGAAAAGTGGTAGGAATCCTGACAAAAGAAATGTAATTAGAGTCAAAAATAAAGGCAATTCTATGCTTTCTGTAGATATCTTTGATCTTCTCAGAAGTCAGGGAAGCACGGGCATTGTTGCTCCCCCCTTCGCTCTCCCTCAACTGTCTCAGAACAGGTAACTGGCATGAATCCTGACTGCTTTTGTTAACGCATTGAAGGGGGGAAAATGCACAAAACCATAATCCAAGACCACTGTAATGCAAATCAATAAGGCAGAGAGAGACACGCTGCAGGAGACACAGTAAGTAAAAGAACTGAACTTGATCCTTCTCTCCATGCCTCTGGATTACCCTAGACATTAGCCTTATGCAGCCACCTCATTAAATTTAAATTAATGCATGCTACCAGAATTAAAGAAATCATTAATTAGCACATATTGTTCCTCCTTTCTAATTTTTATCTTGGAATGTTCATGGTCATAATCCCGTTATTCATTAATTTACTTATTAATTCAGTAAGGTTTTATTGAGCACCTAAGCCCAAGGCGAAAGCCAAATAATGAATTTCCATAAACCTTTCTTACAGGCCAACCATCCTAAGAGATGAAGAGTCTGGAGTCTCCAAAGGCTGAAGTAAATTTAAATAGTATTTGGATGAGTGGCTTATTATAAGAGCGTGCTGTGTTAAGATCAATAACCACATTGCTCATAACTAACACTTAAAACTTTCCTCGATAATGTCATCAATCTGATTCTTATCCTCCATGAGTCTAAAGGTCTTAGCAGTCATCAGTCTAATTGGGTAGTGTTGTCCAGAACAGTCCAGTGAGAACTACAAGGTCCCTCTGAGTTTACCTTCTCATTTTATCTCTCTCCCACATGCCTCTTTCTTGTTCTCTCATCTATGTGTACTCCAGCAGTCAGACACACCCTCTCCTTACTTTGCTGAAGGCTTGCGGCTCCTACATATGGCATTGGCTGCTTTGTCTTAGTAACTTCTGTGTTATGCTTTTAATTACTTAATTCTCTTTGCTTCTATGCCATGTATATATCTATATAATCTTCTGATTACCATTAGAACCAAACTTCAACTCCCCAAGTTCTAAATTAGCTTCTCAGGATCACCTTGTCTTGAGTAAGCAATTTAGTCCTCTCACTCCTAGAACATGGGCCTCCCTCTGTGTTAATTGATGCTAATATAGGGCAGATCCACCATGTATGGACCTATCCTATATTAGTAACTCCTAAGGGGAATCACTGCCTTGTTTGCCTTTGTTTCCCAGGTTTCTATCTTGTCTGTCATGCTTAGTACATGTTCAGAACATGCTCAAAATGAAAACACTGAAAAGTCTTTTTGTTCAAGTCCGAGATCCTGGGCGCCCTCAGTGTGAGGTTTATGCTGTCTGCCGTCTGCTGCAGACACCAGCAGGCTTTGGGAAAGCCTTTGCAACCACCTGCTTTGGTTCAAGCTCAGAAATGTTTTTCACAAAGAACCATCCAATTCTCAGGATGAAGTTTTTCTTCCCAGTGGGAACTAATGATGTTATTTTGGATTGCCTCAATCATGAATTCAATTTGGCAGCTTCAGCCCTTCATCCCACCTCCATGCCTTGTCACAATAAGCAAGTTGTCCCTCCCCGACTGAAGTTTAAAAGAAGAAACCAAGTATGTGTGTGAACCTTATGCTCAGTGGTCCACAGAATAGTATGCTAGAAACATGTTTGACAACACATTCAGCTTAATGATTCATTTTAAAGCGAAAACACTGAAGGTCACATGGGTCAAGTGTCCAGGGTCCTGCAGCAGACCCCACTTGGTGACCTCTAATCCAACATCCTTTTGACTATCATCTTGCTTCTCTCATATTCCAGACCCTTTGTTTGAATTTTCCTGCAAAGTCATGCATAGCACATTCAATTTAGCTCCCATTGTCTCTTTTTATTGGAAATTTAAATTTGGATTTGCATTGCTGCTTTCCCATTCAATGGCAATAAACACTAAAAATATCATCTGGGGTAGGGGAGTGGGAGTGAAGTAAGCATCTGGAAAGAATGCTCTAATGAAGGTGCCATTGTTTGCCCATAAACACTTGACAAGGAATCTGCCTTTCCGAAAGCAAACACGTGAAAGCGTGTGCGTCCAACCCAACCACATTCTGATTAAGATGGGAAAATGCACTCAAAGTGGTGGATTTTCAAATACGATAGAGGAAATTTAAGAAAAAAAAATAATGTCTGAATCAATTCAAAGTATGATAAAGCTAGCCAAATGTGATAGTTTAACAAGAAGGCCCCCGACCCTATACGAGCATATATTTGACTGCCTGGTCTCCAAGGAGTGGGGCTTATTGAAAGGTTTAGAAAGATTACTAGGTGTCGCCTTTTTGAGTAGGTGTGAACTTGTTAGAGGAGGTGTGGTGGGCTTTGAGGTTTCAAAAGCCCATGCCAGGCCCAGTGTCTCTCTCTCTCTGCCTATAGATCAGGATGTAGCATTCAGCTACTGCTCCAGCACCCACCTGCTTGCCACCATGCTTCCCTGCAATGACAAGAAAAACCTCGGAAACTGTGAGCCAACCCCTAATTAAAAGTTTCTTCTTATAAGATTTGCCTTTGTCATGGCAACTCTTCACAGTAATGGAACAGTAACTAGGACACCAAGCGTATGTCCACTTATCTATGCCAATCATGTAAGCCTGTTGAACAAGTGATGTTAACTGTTACCCTTCTACCTACTAGTGACAAGCATTTAATAAGAGGTCAAATCATTGGAACCACAGCATCAGAAAGTCTGAGGCTGAAGTTTGCCCCTGAGAAGATACGGCAAACCCTCTGATTGGTCATCTCTTTTCCACATCGCTCACCAACACACACAAGGACTGCTAATTCCCCTCTTTGGCCACTATAGCCAGCTACTCAATCCATTTTGCTGGTCCCCTTTGCAGTAGAATTCCTTTGAAAGCCTTGTCTATACACCATTAGGCTTACCTTTCTTTCCTTGTCTGTCTTAGACCTGTTTTGATTGGGTTTGACCGTACCATTCTGCCAGCCTATGGTATCACTGTTTCTATTTTCCTTGACATTTCATCACTATTGGAAGAACTCACTACATTCCTTAATGATCTCGTGTCTCCCTTTGATTTCTAGGAGAGGATACTGTCCCAGCCTCTCTTTTTCCTACTGACCGTGACAACAAACTTGAGACAATTAATTTTTTTAAGTGAGAGAATTTGCTTTAGCTCATAGCTTTGAAGGTGTAGCTCAGGATTGATTGGTTTTGTTGTACTAGTCCTGTGGTAGAGCAACACATCAAAGAGTTGTGTAATGGAGTAAAACCATTCACCCCATGGTCAGGAAGCAAAGGAGAAATAAGAGGAGACCCGGGGTTTCATAGTCCTCTTCAAGGGCATATCCCTAGTGACCTAAGACTTGCCCCAATCTCTCAATGTCAGCTACATGCTGTTTACTTCCAACATTGCACACTTGGCCTAGAGGATTCTTCTGGATGGTAAGGACTATACTATGTCCAGCTGGTGATACTACAACTCCATTTCACGGCCTAATACACAGCCCAAGTGAGAGAGTCAGCACAGGTGCCTGAGTGTCCTTTAGTCACACAGCCTTCCCTGACTAATGAATGACACCTCTGCTACCGAGTCAGGTGTACCTACACACCTATAGGAAGTAGAGCCTCTGTTTCTCTAATCTCATTCAGATGCTCTCTTAGTCCTTGTTACTATCAGATGCTCTTCAATTCCCTCTCTTCCAGCCATGTTTGTCCTTTTGCTCTTGTTATCAGCTGTTCTCAATTTCTAAAGACTTCTACTCCAAATATTAATATGGTTCCCATTTCCATCCCCTTAAAGTATCTTTTTTGCCAAGGACTTGTCTGGCTAACCTATTGAAAAATTACAAACTCCAATCTCCTATCTCCACTTCTTGTTCTTCTACTGACTTCATGACTATTGTAAATACATAATCTAGTGTCATTTATCTTGACTACTGTAAAGCTTGTCTACGAAAGAATCCTTTTAGTCTATTATATTACTTGTACCTTGAGTGGTGCCTGGTTTAAAAGGCTCTCTAAAATGTTAGTTAATGAATAAAGGTAATTAGTGATAGTCAAAGGAGCTATCTCTTAGGTAGAAAGGTATATACAAAGTAAATGAGTACTTTGGATGTGTTAATGAATAGTAATTTCTTAGCTGCATACATATCTGGTAGAAATGATTTTAAGTGGGAACTATGAGAAAGGATCTAGAAATTCTAGTAAAAATGAACGGCTTGGAATTACAAGGTTTTGCAAGTGAGCCTCCGTCAAGGAAAAACCTTGTAATTAGTTGATGGAAAAACCTGGCTTGGGGAGGATTGTGGAGGGAAGAAGGGCAGAGTCAGGCTGGGATTCTTGTGAGTGGCCCCATGCAGGTTTTCTTGGGGGCTGCTATGAGTGGATGTTCACCTCGAATATCCCTACTAGCTTGTGGAGTTTAGGACCAGAGGCAAGGTTCACAAGACTTGTTCACCTGCTAAACAGTTTCACACATCATGCCCAGTGGGGGAAGGAATTGCTGTCCTGTTCACAAGCTCCTTAATAAGGTGTGTCACAACTGATTCTGTGACTCCTTCCCATGGCCGTAGCACGGGGTCACTATGTTCCTTGGTGCCTAAGACATGGAAAGGCTGGGTGGTTTTTCATGCCACAGGCTTAAGAAAGAAAATAATGCACTTAACATGTAAAGGACAGTCGTTTTACAAAACATATTTTGAAAGTGAAAATGTAATTCTTGAAAAGGCATTTTAATTCTCAAACAACATACAATTTTCAAAAGCCTTTATTTTCAGATATAGCTATTTGATTAACTGGAATAGACAAAGTTGATGGGTAAAACTCCTTTAAAATTGCATCACCTTTAAATTTTATAACACAACATTGAGTTATGTAGATTCCCCTCAAGGATTCCCTTGTTAACTTCGTACTTTCCCATTACATGGTCCTGGAGAGAGAGGCAAAGAGGTTCGACACCTGCTCTTCCTGTTGGCATTATGGACACAGTATGGGAAGGGATACTGTGTCCGCTAGCCATGCAATGTCACATTATATTTCCCAAAGCATCCTCAGGTTCAGTGGGGATGTGATAGCCACATCTGTAACCCATACCACAGGGATTCTGTACAACTTATAGTGAGTCTCCAGCTCACATGTGGAATTGGAACATCTCTTGCTACCTTGAGCAGACGTGGATGAGTACATATGCTCTCATATTTTCTCATATATATATACATATATATATACTTAGTTATGCATGCATATATAGATATGCATGTATGCATATTTATTGGAGGAAAGTGAATTAGAAATAATAGATACTGTTCAAAGAAAAGAAGAGAGCCAGGAGAAGACAGTGGAAAAGAATCAGTGTTTATTAAGCCCCTGCTTCGTCTAGGCAGAAGCCAGTTAGGGAGCGAGGGTCTGGAGTGTGCGGTTATCTGGATATTAAAGAGTAAGCTTGTAGAAACCTCTTTCTTTAGGAGGGAGAGTGCTGTGAGTTGAACTGGGAGCCTGTCAGTGAGTGCTCCTCATGACATTCGGAGGGAGAACAGAAGGCTGCAGGGCACTGATTTGGGCTTTGTCTCCCCTAGGTGCTGGTCTGCTGTCTCACCCTCAGACGAGTTATCTTTGAAGTGCTGCTGAGCGGTCTAGATAGCGCGACTTAAAAGTGCAAGTCCCTAAACAGGATTCAGCCTCCCGGAATACAAATGCTGAGAGAACCAGAAAAAGCTCAGGAAAAAAACAGCCCAAGACATTTCCCTTAAAGCCCTGGAGAATGCTACCAGTCTTTACAATTTAAAACATCCTGGAATTGGAGGTTTCTGGGTATTAGTATCAGGATTTTGGCTTATTTATTTCTGTTTTACTTGAGGGCTGTCGAGAGGTGAGAAATTGTGTTTTATGATGTTTCTAAAGCATCTACCTGAAGTGAAGGGAGAGCGGGGGAAGGGTAGCCTTGCAGAATCCCTGTCTCAGAGGACACAGTGAGGACAAGATGAGATTGAGGTGTGACAGATGGGGCTGAAAACCAGTCTCAGCCACTGCAGAGTCCCCCCTAAGCCTGCAGGAACTCGTGGCCAGTTTGAGATTTTGCTTGGATGTTGTTTTATTCTCCCTGTGCCCACTGCCAGCATCACAGGAGATGTCTCTGGCTTCTCTGCCTGCCTTTGTGTTTTGGATAGATCTCATGACTGAGTCCAGTTCCTCATCATGTCCTACAGCCACAGTCCTGGCCATTTAGTACTGCAAGGCTTACTCACTGCATGTTGGTCAGTTACTTCCTGTGTTGTACTGAGCTATATAAAGCGATTCGGAAAGGTGGTACAAGCTTGGGATTGAAATGGACTTGTTTCAGTACTCACAGAATGAAAGGCATGTGGCACTCGAAAGGGGGCCTTGGTGAAGTGAATACTGGAACACACACCCTAACAAATCCACAAACATGCAAACAAGCTCTTTCCATGTAAAGACCACCAAGCCTGCCAATCAAAATGGTGGACACTTGTAGATATGCAAATCAAATGCATCCTGCTGGATGTTATTTGCACGGCCAGATTATGTTGTTGTTGCCACTAAATATTAAAGCTAACTTGTCTAAGTACTTTTTCCTCACATCTACCAGAATGAGCATCCTAAAACGAAGCACCAATTATCCTAAAATTAGTCTGCTTTAAATACTTTAATAACCCCTTTTTGAGCAGAGTTATGCATCCCTCCCCCAGATTTATGTGTCACAGTTCTAATCCTTAGTGCTCCAGAAATTGACCCTAGGAATTAGGGTCACCGTAGATGTAATTAGTTCAAATGATGTTGTGTCAAAGTAGGTTAGGCCTAAGCCAATATGATTGATGTTCTTATCAAAAGAAGAAATTTAGAGATAGGCTGGCACCTGGGAAAACCACGTGAACAAGGTACCCATCAGAATGATCTGTCAACCAAGGAACAATAGCAAAGATTGCCAGAAAACCACCAGAAATGGAGAGAGAGAGAGAGAGAGAGAGAGAGAGAGAGAGAGAGAGAGAGAGAGAGAGAGAGAATGAGAGAGAGAGAGAGAGAGAGAGAGAGAAAGAGAGAGAGAGAGAGAGAGAGAACATATTTTCCCCTATAAAGAGCTAATCACACCAACACTGTTGTCCCCATTTTCTGGACTGCATAGCTTTGTGGCAATGATTCCTGCTGGTAATTCTAATCCAGTGGTTCTCAACCTGTGGGTCTGAGCCCATATCAGATATCTTGCTGTTCAGATATTTACATAATGATTCATAAGAGTAGCAAAATTGCAGTTATGAAGTACTAAGAAAATAACCTTATGGTTGGTGGTCACCAAAACATAAGGAACTGCATTAAAGGGTCTCAACATTGGGAGTGTTGAGAACCACTGCTTTCTACTAGTTTAAGGATGAAGTTCAACTCCCTTCCTAAAGCACATATGAGTGATCTTTCTTAGCCTGAGGCTGCCTGTATTGTTTCATTCCTCACATGACCCAGCTTCTCCCTACTTGTGCGTTCACTATAAATCCATCTACAGAGCATCAGTGAATTCTCTAAGGGACTTTGACTGTGACAATTCCTTGGTATCACATACCCCTTTAAATACTCTCCTTCCTTTACTACATCTGACTTGGTATCTCTTTACTTTTGTTTCCTTGCTCCAGATTGGGCATTGTCTCTGGAAACTTCTGGTTGACTTCCCCAGCCCCCACTATGGAAGAAGACCTCATAGGATGATCCCCAAACGCTCCTGAGATTTGTTTGTCCCAGATATCTGGTACACTGTGGGTTGGGTGCTTATTATATGCCTGACCCTAGTCTGTAGCCTTTACCAGGGGTTTACCCCTTGAAGTAAAGGCCACATTCAGCCTCTGTCTGCATTCCTGGTATTCAGGATGTACTTGGCACAGAATGACTAAGTGGGTCTTAGTAGAAGGAGTCTATGTATGTTTTTCTGCAGATACACACTCCAATATTTCCTCAGGCTAAAGGAAACATATTTAGCCCACTTGGCAATGGGCAGTTGAAATAAAAACATTCAATTGATGACCAAGTATCGCTTCCACATTCTTCTTCTTTTCCTTCTCTGGATAATTACCCACAGTCACGCACTTTATAAAGCCTTTAGATGTAAGTGACTATGAATTATTACAGACTATAGGTCTTTCATCTTCCAGACTGACAGTCTCTGCTTCCCATCTCTCAGGAGGGAGAGACTATTATAACTATATTTTTGCTTACCAAGAGAATTGTTAATGGTTATCCTGGAGGGAAAAAACTCTATAAATATCCAACCTATAATGAAGCCTTAAGCGTACTTTTTTCCTTTACTAATGAAATTCCTTTCACATGCACTGTCAGCGTGGCTACAGAACCACTACGCCAAGAAATAGACAAAGCCAGTCATGAGCTTTTCTTTTACCTGTTTGGTCCTCAGTTTGGAATCCGATGACAGATTGTTGTAGGTGTAATGTGCTTGAGTGACTCCACAGAAGAGAACAGCAACTATGCCTGAAATCCAAAAGAAGACCAATCAAAACCAATGTCCTCTCCCCAGTCAATGGACAGGGCTGGGAAATGGACTTGCTATCAGGAGAGGTAAAACTCTCAGTAATTACCATGTTAACAAAGCCCAGGTAAATCTTGCTACTTGCTTGAAAGAGGTCTTAGAATTGAAACTTATACAAAAGTATTAAGCAGTAATACTTAATTCTTAATCTTACTAAGAATGGAAGTAGTTTCTTCCTGGAGAGGAATGATGCTGTAGTCAAGAGTTAGAAAAAGCTACTCTTGAAAACATGAAGAAAAAAATGTGGGAGTCTACTCTGGAATACCCAGAACAAGGGCCAACTACTTAGCTGCCTTTTCTAGTAGCTGGCACATCCACTTTCCACTGTGTGCCTTGGGCAGCCTGGAAAGGTTTCTGTAGTGCCATAATTTACCACTAAATCTATGAGTCACCAACCTAAGACCTGGACAAGGCTTTTGATGCTCTTTCCAATGCTTCTGAGTGCCAAGTATCAGAAAAGAGACCTCGTGTGCCTCTTTGCATCCCTGGCGAAGCTGCGCACTCTTTTTGTAACTGAGCACCAAGGAGCACTTCTGCCCAAGCCCTTCACTCCCGGAAGGTGGTAGGGCTGTGGTCTTTTCCTGTGTGCTTCCCACCAGCCCATTCCTGGTCCACTGCAGGGAGCATTTCTTAAAACCACATTACTTAGAGCATTAAATGCTACATGAAATCACACATGCCACATAGCATGTGGGGACAGAGAATAACAACAGGACCAATGTGTTATTTGTTCCTTGGCTCTGCCACTCTGTTAGTGTCCCTGGGCTGGGTGGGCTTTAGTGAGAGCTCCACTCTACTTTGGATTAAAGATTAGATTAATTATGGGAAATTGGGCATAGAGTGGGGCTTGGGGAAAAGAATCGGAGATAAGTACACTCCTCAACTCAGAACAAGGGGATTGAACTGAATTTTAAGCAGCAGAGGTTTTCGATCTAAAAACACTCATAAATTAAATGCTGATGATTCTTAAGAGTATAGAACTATGTGAGCAGAATACTGGTATTTCAAATGAGCTTGAAATAAAGAATTTTAAAGGGCTGAGCTGTTTCGTATGAAAACTGCATGCATTTATTTACACGGTGGTTATTTTTCAAGTTGGTATCAGATAAAATATTGTTAAAACATGTTTACATAATACTAGTACAGAGCCACTCGTTTGCATTGTGGATTTCTTTTAACATTATGTTTTAAATTTTTAGATAAAGAAAAAAAACAAGCAGGAAAATTTGTTAAGAAATATATATCTAATAAATGTCTCTGGAGATTTTTGGTCAGTTTTTAGTTTCTTAGCATGTCTTGGGAAATTCTAAGGAAATCAAAAAAGAAAAAAGAAAGGGAGGAAGGGAGGAAGGGAGGAAGGGAGGAAGGGAGGAAGGAAGGAAGGAAGGGAGGAAGGAAGGAAGGAAGAAAGAAGATACCTAACATTACTCTTCACAGGGTTTCTATCAAAAATCAACCAGGACCAGGAATACTTAGGTGTGGTAAGATGTTGAGGCATATTGGTTCATATTGGTTGGATATGAAATGTTTCTCTGTGTTTGTTTAAAATATCATGATGCGTCTATCTCAAGTCTGCAGGGGAGTCCTCTGATTGAGGGTTCACTGAACCCCTCTTTACTGAGAAACCACTTGAGCAATGTATTGCTATTCTGGAGAGGATGTGGATAAACACACAAGTGTGCTGGGTAGTGGATTATTCTGAGAATAAGAATGGGTAAGATCCTTTGCAGGGTCGAAGGGGTTCAGCGCGGCAGACACCTACAGGGAGCTGGTTTCCTCTCCTGCTTGCTTCTTGGTTACTGAATGGCTCTATCCTTGCGCACAGGCTCAGACTCCTGGTGACTCAGCATCAGCATCCCAGCTTGCTGTCTCTCTCTGTTCAGCATAGTATCTTATTTTCCCTGCTGTCCTGCATTTGGGCTCACCTTTTCCTTCTCCCACTGCACAGCATCAGTCGCATTTATTAGCCAAGCCCAACCGCTTTCAGCTCCTCTCGCCATAATGTCCTCTTCTAAACAATCATCATTTTTAGCTTGGATGACAGCAATGTCTTTCTAGGTGAAGTCCGTACCTCCCCAGTGGGTCCCTCAGGTCCTGTGAGTCTTCTGCCAAGAACACTGTAATGTACTCCCAGAGTCTAACACTGTTCCTTCTTCCGTCTCCACAGCCCTCTGGCCTTATTTTTAACACACTTCCTCCTGACTCATGGTCCTGAGTACACATCCTGCCACAAGGCCCTTGAGCATCCAGAATTGGGAATGCTCAGTGCAAAACACCCGTGTGGTTCCCTCCTCCCTTTGGGTATTATAGGGTGTGTGAGACCAGGCTACCAGATAGGCATTAAGAACTGGTAATGTTGAATGAGATTAAACCCAAGGAATCATAGAGATTTGAGAGCAGGAGTGGACCATTCCCTACCTATCTCTGTTTCTGCTCTGGAACATGTAACCACTGTACCATACTGAGGACCATGGGCACTCAGTCACCTACCATAACACCCGGAGTTCTTCGTGCTAATGAGGAAGGTATCTAGACAGCCTGGAGCTTTTAGCCAGTGACCTCCCATTCCTGGGTATTCCTTCCCACAAGAGGTATATAATCACCCTAGTGAAGTATGTGTATTTACCTCCACCATTAAATAAACCAGCGGGCACAAGCAAGAGTCTTCTCAGAGAGTTGCTTCATTAACTACTGCCAGAGGGACACCCTTGGCTAAAGAGTGGCACTTGAGACTCCAGAGGAAGGCTTTCTCCCCTCTAGCCCCTCTGGTACTCTTGGCACTCATTCCCAGTCAGATTCTACTTGTCCCGGACTCCACCTTGTCCTCTCAGCCTTCTCCTCTCCATCTAGTGCAGATATTCCAAGGGGAAAGATAGACTTCAGATCTGTTCCTGACTTCCTCTTCCAGGTACCCAGAGAGGAGACCAGGAACCACTGAGGACTCCCCATTTCCGACTTTGCCCTTCTACCTCTGGGTGTGCCAGCAGTGCCTGGGCATCCTATCAGAGAAGCAGGACGCAATAAGACAGGGCATCTCCTCCGATGTCACATAAGCAGACAAACTCCCCTAATCGCTTTGTAAAATTGACCCTTTCGTCATTCCCCACCCTTCTCTTTGGCTCACCCGCTCCATGATTTCTACCATCATCAATGGTTTCTGTGCTTGTCTGTTTTTCTGTCTTCCTCACAGAAACAGAGCTTAAGAACATCTCTGGCCACTTAATCCTTAAAGAAGCACTGGGAACTTTCGAATGTTGTTGGTAAATAATTGAGTATTCTCTCTCTGGAATGGATGAGGGACTGAAGTCACCTTGGTCACCTCGGAAGTGACAGCTGAGATGCAATGTTCCCCCAACTTTCTTTGCTTTTCTGCCTACGTTAGGCCATCTGTGCATGCCTTGAAGTGATCCCAATTTATCTGGTAGCTGCCATTCCTGATATTCCAGGGAAGGAGATATGTGATGTGGTGATTCCACATCTGAGCTAGCTCCTCTCATCCTCTGAGCAGAGTTTTCTCTCACTCCACTGTCTCTCATTTCCTTGCCTCCTGTGGAACCCTAACACACAACGTCCCTACTAAATATGTTCAGAATCCTGTGTATGGCTACATCGTGTGCCTGGCAAACCTTGAAGATCATGTGATCAGAAGCTTGCTGTTGCAATTAAAGTAAAGCAACAAGGTTGATTTGGCCTTTACTATTAGCATACATGATCATAATTCT
The DNA here is from genome assembly GCF_011064425.1 of Rattus rattus. Taxonomy (NCBI): domain Eukaryota; kingdom Metazoa; phylum Chordata; class Mammalia; order Rodentia; family Muridae; genus Rattus; species Rattus rattus. Next base: position 86,439,943 of record NC_046161.1, on the reverse strand, counting down.
ATAGCCCGGTAATTAATTGAATCACATAAATTACTATGATTAGAATGACTTTTATAAGCCAAACACACTTTGAAACCGTCTCATCTAGCTATCACCTAAGCCACCCCTTCTCACTGGAAGTTTCACATTATGTTTTCAATGATCTGCAATCAATTCCGATCTGAAAATAATTGATGGAAAATTCCAGAAATGCTTCTGTTTAAAAAAGCATTTATTGTAACTTACTGTTTTATTGTCCATTTGTCTCATCTTTTACTAGGCTTAGCAGGTTAAGCAGTGTCCAGGACTCAGGCATAGGTGGGGTCTTCAACCATGTCCTCCATGAGCAAGGAGGAACTGTAGTATCCATAAAATTTCCCATCGTAGAACAAATTCAGAGTGGACAATTTTGTTTTCTAATGCTCATTTTATTTGTAACCTAGGTAGTTCTTGTGTTACTGTTGTGTAAGGCTCTGCACAGCAGCCTTAAATTTAGCTGTTTCAGGCAACCACATGTAAGAGACAAGAGGCCAAGGGCTTTGTGCTATCCACCAATCAGTGGCTTAGCTCTAAATCCACCTTCCTTCTTGACAGTGATCCTGGCTCTAAAGATCACATCCCACAGTCTCCTGTGGGTGCTGGCTGCTTCTGTCAGGGTGCAGCCCCAGAGATGGGGGGGACTAGCGAGCCGCACAGAGGACCAACCCCCTCTGCTGTTCACTTCTCTGCTTTCTGCCTGACTGTACCTCACCAGTGCTTCTTCCCCCTACTTCTGCAAGCATGTCCTGCCTCCCTTCTTTTACAGCATCTCCAGGCCAGCTCTGCACACATCTCAGAGAAAGAAAGGACAGACAGATAGTGACTTCAGTCAGGACCAGGGGCCTAAGAGCTCTAGCTCTTATGTGTGTATGTGCTTCCCGTAACTCTGCCTAGTCCTGACGGTTACATTTGCTATCCGCAACAACACGTTTGCCATTTAGAAATGATATTAGCATGTATCTTCTCCTTTAGAACTGGGACTAGGAAGACATCAAGGCAGAGGAGACGTTATATCCTAGGGCCTCAACTCATTCTCCTTCTCAATTCTCCGTAAGATTGGAATAGGTATTGATAAAAAGTATCAGGGGAATCAGGAAGAAGTGGCTTAGACTAGAAGGAGGTCAGAACAAGGACCACAGAAGAAGTGGGACAGTTCTGACCTGGGCATGTCTTATTTTCAGTCCCATGACCTTTGAAGAACATATGTGTTATTCCACAATGGAGTATGATCATTCTCATCCTTGGATATGTTCAGGCCAATGATTATCTTTCACTGTAGAAAGGGCTACTTTCATCAAGCAGAAGGTAGATATACTTGAGTTCTATGCTTTACTCATCCCTTCACATACTTCATCAACCCTCCAGAATTAATCTATCAATTTTCATTATATACAAATATTTACATTTATTTAAATTATATTACTATATATCATTATATATGTATATATCATATATAATATTACATATATAGTATATGTGTGTGTAATAGTTAAAGCAAAAGAGTGGGAAAAGGGGTATGAAAGGGGTTGATGAGAGAAGGACTAGGGAGAGGTTATAACTGTATTTAATAAAAAATGAAATTGAATAATCTTGTTTAAAGAAGTTGATTGCTTATGGATTAGAGTGTAAAAAAAAGCCTGCTTTAAGAAAAAAAAGACAAGGAGAATGGAGACTTCTGCTGTGTTCTTGCCAAGGACTGAGGCAACTCCTCAGGAGGAACCCACGCCTTGTCTTCTGAGTGTGAGTGCTGTTGTTTTTCACCCTTCCCACTGCCTGTCCTCAGCACTCCTTGAATGTGCTCGGTTATACCTGCCTCTGTCCTCTTTAAAGATGTGAAGACCCCCTACCCCTTCTGGAAGATCTAATGTGGATAATTTCTGGAATTCAACCAATGCTGTTAGTGAGATCCAGATCAGCAAGAACAGGGAATCTTATTAAAATACAGTAGTTTTGGAGTAAGGCCCCAAACTCTGCATTTTTATATTATCAGGAGATATTCTGGTCCTTACACTGAACTTCAAGAAGCAAACTTTGACCAACATAAATTCACTCTTGCTCCAGCTTGGTCTTAACTTTGGATAGCCCTCAGATGAGACCCTTGCCCTGTTCTTGATTCTTTGGGGACAACGGATTTTTTTTTTTTGTCCTCTGTTATTTCTTATTTTATCAGTGTCTCTTGTTAATGTTAAGGAAAATTTAAAATCATATTTTTTTCTGTTTCTCCTTCTCTGGCTTTTCTGAATCAACATGGTTCTATGAAATACATTTTTGTTTCAGAGAACAATTATCTTGTGGGACTTTTGAGGCCTTAAATTATTTTTTTCTTTTCTTTTTTAAAGCAATACTGGTGAGTTGAAAATCACTTACACAGAGTAAGTTAGCAATATATTTTACCAGCAAATAGTTCAGCAAAATTTCCCCTCCAAAGAAAGGAAACAATGCCTATAATTTAATTGCTATAAAATTATCATATCATTTTTTTATCAAAGTGTCATAGGCTCAGAAATTAGCAAGAGACAGAGGCAACTAAATGTATACATTAGATATTTAGAAGCAGACTTTTCTTAATGAGGCTGAGTTTGAAGATAAAATCAAATTAGAAATTATAACTTTCTTAGAAATAAATATCACTAAGCATATATTCTATGTCAAAACCAAAGGGATAAGACCAAAATTATTGGGAGGAAATTTATATAAACTTATTAGTAAAAGAAAGATTGACAGTAAGTGGACTGTTACCTTCAAGACGTTAGGCATGTGGCATAAAATAGATTGAAAATAAGTATAATAAAAATCAGCTAGCCTCTAATGATGCCAATGGCGAGTGAACGATAGAGTGGTAAAGGAACGCCTGCCCCATGCCTGTCAGGAGCCCAGAGGCCCTCTAGTCTCAGTCTCACCCAGGTTTCCATTATCTGTTTCTGAACATGGCTAGAAAATGAGTGTTGACCAGGTCCAGCATGGCTTGGATTGGGACACTTAATGAGGATGGAGTGGTAATAAAGGAATGACAGGTATACCTACAGAAAACCTGTGGTTTGGTATACTGTCCTCTCTCTAATAAAGAATGCCTACAACACTAGCAGCCTGAAAACTCTGCACAGCACATGGAGGAGGGGTTAGCTAGTCCCAGCAGGGTGGTTTTAGGGAAGCAGTCTTAGGCTGTCAACATCCTGGTTGAGCAACCTGTGGTTGATTCTCTCAACATTCTCACACGGACCAGGATAAGACTTTGTCATTTCCATGGGTGTGAGACATTGGGGTCTTTGGCATGGTTATATACCAATCAAGAACGTGCATTCATTCACTATTCTGTCTTCTCCCCACCAATGGTATTGGCCAATGACTTCACATCTTGAAGATTCAGCTTTCTCATTTGGACAGCACCCAGATGTTTCTGAGGTTTGTTCTAAGTATAGCAATGTGCTATACCTTAAAATGATTTCCCAACTAAGCATATTGATAAAATTCAGTACATATAAAGTCTTTCCGTAAGTGTTAGGAGTACAAGAACTAAAGCAGACATGAAGAGAGGAGAATAAACTAGAGAAACTCATTCAAAGAGCAAGCACAACCATTTCTACTGCATGGTGTGACAAGACACGTGTGCTCTGAACATTCTATACCCTTAGAGGTCGTGTGTTGCTTCCCCCGCTTATTACTGCAATGATGAAGCAGGTTAAGAAGAGATTTCTTACTCCTAATAATCCAACCAGACAGTCCATGACTGCTCTGTTCACAATAGCTGGAAACAGTCTAGATGACCATCACCTGGTGAGTGAACACGGAAAACATGGCCTATTTACACAATGGACCAGAATACTCAGCTGCTCAGAAAAATAAAACCTGTGGGTAAGTGGGTGAAACTAAAAGCAACTTATTAAGTATCTACTTTAGGTCAGAACCAAAGGGATAAAAACAAAATTATTTGGAGGAAATTTTAAAATGGGCAAGATGACATGGACTCAGAAAAATAAATGTCACACACTTCTCGCATTTGTTGGTGTTAGATTTGAATTTGAATTTTCTTGTGTGTGTGCTCTGTTGGGAATACCCACAGAGGTTAGGCAATTAGTAACTTTCAATGGAGTGGAGGTAAAACTCAGTGATCTAAAGATAAAGAGGGGAATAATGGAACAGGAAGGGTTAAAGTCAGGTTGGGGATCAGGCAGGGTAAAGGAAGGCATACCGAAGGGTCAGGAATGGGTAACCTCTTTTGGGGTTGTTGATCTGTGAGTCTTAATACCTCCAAACATTACAGGCTATTGCCAATGTTGCTGATTACCCTCCAAAATTTGAGAGTTAGACCCTATTTCTGAAGATGCACCGTGCTTGAATCAAAGAGCTTGGAGAAATCAAGCTGATACTGACTGGAAGCTTCATGTGCACTGGCTAGCTTCCATAGAATGCGCTATGCATCCTATGGAGGAGAAAGTCGTCATCTGTCTTACCCAGCTATGAACTCTAAGAGCTACAACATTGCCTGATCTAACAAGACATGACCACTGGGGTAACAGTGGCATGAGCCTAAGAGGAATAACCAATCACTTTCTGGTTTGATTTAAGCCCTGCTTTACAAGATGAACTCATATCTAGACATGTCATAAGCTCTAGGGGGAGAACCTAGTCCTGTTATTCTGCTAAATGGACATTTTATTAAACTGACTTCTAGTGACTTATGCTCAGAAGCCTATATTAATGCATATATAAGTCCTTACTAGAGAAGCTTCTATTTGCAGTAGATGGTCATTAACACACAGACTCACAACTGGTCAAGGTGCAGAGAATAAGAAACTGCACATTTCTCATCCCTAAATGGGATGTACATATCCCTCCTGTCAAAGCTCAAGGATCATTGCCGATGAGAGGGCTGAAAGAATGTAAGAACAGAGTCATAGAGAACTCCAAGGGCAGAGGCATAGATAACTACAAGGCTTTTCCTGAACCCAGGAACAAGGCTTTTCCTGAACACAGCAGGGCAGTTGCATGCATGGTCTCGCAGTGGTTGTGACAGGATGCAAGAGACCTGTGCCAGCTAAAGCCATACAAAATGCTAGCATGGAGAGGAGAGATGGGCACTAAGTCCTGCAACTCCATGAGGAGCGATTGGCAATTGAATGCTGCTGAGAGAGAGATAAGAATGTATCCCTGGTAGATTCACAAAGGTTATGCTTTCAAGAATATATGGGCAGCACAAATTAAAGTACAAGGTTTTAAGTAAAAGAAGACACAATGTTGGGCAGATAAGGGATTGATGGGGGATCTGGGAAAAGTTGGGGGAGCAAGGGTGTATGATTAAAACACATTGAATGGAATTCTCAAATAAGTAATAAAAAGGGAAAATGCTTCGTTTTGTATAATATAAAATATGTTGATTCTATTTATATCACCCCTGGAAAAACAAGCAGCCATTAAATGCAACTCTGGAAGAAATCAGGAAGCGGTTTAGAGAAAGTAAGAATGTCTGACTCATGTTTGTGCACAAAATCGCCTTTCAGCATCTGCCCACTGAGGTTTCAGTGGTGGGCAAGGTCATAAAAGGCTTGGCCACAGGGACTCATTTATGCAATTCTGAACAAAAATTAGAACCAACACTTTCAGACACTAGTTAAAAGAACTGTTTTGAGAAACCACAAAGCACACAGTTCAGTTCAAATTCACTGGCAAGGAAACTCAGGAAACAGCTCTTTGGTAAAACTAATGATACTGTTGGTATGTAAATTATTTCCAGAGAGGTCAGTTTTCATGCAACAATTGCTGCCCTTTGAATAACCAAATACTATTCACACCATCCTCTGTTGCTTATACTCTGGACCCCCTCAGAGGCCTCCGCATCAATTGCTTGCTTACATGATCATGGTTCATGATCCTGTGACTGTAAATTATGTAAAACGAATAATACTACATTGGGAGTGAAGAGGCCTGGGACCCTTAGGTGACTGTTCAGACACTGAACAAATTGGATGTTGGGTTCGACTTAAATTAATTGCATTCCACTAAATCCCATTGTCTTCTTCTCAGTAAATTAAGAAGGGTAGTCTGCAGTAGTGGATTTAAACTGGGATAAGACTACTAAAAGTTGGAAGAAAATATGAGGGCTTCATAATTTATACAAGCACTCTTGTGTACTGTTAAGTAATATAAGAACTCTTATGAACAAAAACAAAAGTATGCGACATATGATAGAGACTTATTTATATTTTAGCTTGAAAAAGTCAGAAATTTTAGCAAGCACTGCTGTAGGTGGTAGCTTGTGAGCACCTTTAACTTAAAGGGTCTGTGTGAAGAACACCACAGTCGTCAAGGTCTGTGTGTCACGGTCTGTGTGTCAAGGTCTGTGTAAGATCGAATGGAAGGATTGCATGGGGCCCTACAGATGCACACTGACCTCCTGTCTACCTCCTTATCCTCAGGAGGATACGTCCACTGCTTTTCTCTCTGTATTGTCTCCAACCCATAATAGTTTCTAGAAGACACAAGGTATTCACATGCTTGTTTCTTAAATTAACTCTTCTCTATTTAAGGAAATGCTTACTAATTTTGAAAAAGAGAATCTGGGGTGATGATTTATATCCTTACATACAAATAAATGTTTTATGAGGATTGATTAGTTTTAGGGTCCTTTTTTCCCTTATATTCAACTGTTTTATTCAAGTCCATTATCACCTAGACTCTCAGCCAGTGATAATGTTATTCCCCCATCCTCTTCTCATTAGAAGTCGATAAAGGCTTCAGGTAGGGAAGCGTAAAAATAAATGTCTGTCACACGGAACATGATTTTCTTTGACATTAAATTCAGACTTGAGGGGTTTATGAAGTTGGAGAATATTGCATTTTTAGACAGGAAATATTGATTATATTACCAGAACAGGGAAAGAGTATAAGAAAAATAAAACAATGTGTCTTGTTCTTCCACAATACTCGGAGGGTCTTAAGGTTGGTGGGTTATTTTTCCTACTATGCATTTCTTAATTACCTGATCTACTAAAGGAAGCCATTCTGACAGGTTGGCTACTACTACTGAGAGAACTTGGAACTGGAAGTCAAAGATTTAACAGAATGGAAAACTCCTTCAGGGAAGATGAAGGAATCTGAGTTTCCAAAGTGTACATTTACTGTCTCGTCCCCCATGCTTGGCAGGTGGGTAGCTGGCAGGTTGGACGGGAGTCTGTGGAACTTAAGAGGGAAAACAGCATGGACCTATGTTCTTATTCCTGACTTCTCTGGGGCAGACGGAATCTGCATTTCAGAATTACTTCGTGTTGCAAAGTTTTCAGATTTCCACTAAGCAGCCCCCATGTCTTCCAGTCCTAAGGTTAGGGGGAAGAGAACTCTTTTTTTCTTTTGCTTAGACTCCTGATATTTGCCTAAGGTTTTGGTCATTCATCAGCCAACCTGCCTGTCCATTTCCTTCAACTCGACAAACACAATTATAGCAGGATAGCTGGGATTCCTAATCAGTGATTGCATCTATGACGCTGGAAATGTACCTTCCCAGGTGGCTGTTCCACATGGAGAGAATCATGTAGGTCTTTAAGTGACCTAATTGTTGTCAGCGAGACAATTGCCAATTGCACAGAATCTAGAATCACCTGGAAGAAGGGCCTGCCGGGAATGCCTCTAGGGGGTTCTTGGTTACATTAATTGATGTTTGAAGACCTGCTTGACTGGGCAAGACCACTGCTTGGCAGGAGCTCCTGGGTTGCATAAGATGGAGAAACCATGCAGAGCACCAGTGTGCATTTGTTATTTTAGTCTTCTGCACATAGGTTTCATGTGGCTAGCTATTTCAAGCTCCTGCTGCCTTAACTTCTCCACCACAGTAGACTGTACCTTGAACAGGGAGCTAAACTAACCCCTTCCTTCCTTCCTTTCTTCCTTCCTTCCTTCCTTCCTTCCTTCCTTCCTTCCTTCCTTCCTTCCTTCCTTCCTTCCTTAAATTGCTTCTGTCAGAGTATTTAATCATGGCACCAGGAAACGAAATTGAGAGAGTCCTTCCCCATCCTGTTTTAGTGAATGAGGCCATTGAAGTACGCATCCGGAAATATCTCTGACTACCTTTTCTTCCATCACCTGGATATTGGTTATTTGTGTCACAGTCTGACAATTTTTATACTTCTGTGCAGAATATAGTTCTTGAGAATTCGTTTTCTTTTTTCTTTTTTTTTTTCACGCTGCCTCCTGACACTCTGAGGTATTGGCTGAGAACCCTTACAGGGAAGAAGTCAGGGTAAGATTGTCCACAACTTCAGTTACATGTATATGGTTTGGATATTGAAATGAAGGGCAGTTTGCTTCAGAAAGTGCAGGCGTGAGCTGCTGAGCTACACCTGGAAGAGATGTGTGCCATACCTGTTTACTGAGCCTGTACTGCAATATGCTTGCCCATGGTTCAGTGTGTTAGTAACTAGTCTCCTTGGGAATGATGGGTACTTGCCCCTGCAACCTAGAGGCCTAACATTTTGAGCCTCTTGGTAAATATTCTTCCTTTTCTGTCAGGAATCTTGTCTACACGATGTTTAGATGGCCTTGTCAGTGTGAAATCAAGAGCAGTATTGAGCAAAGAGATGCAGACAGATTTGTTGCTGTTGTTTTGTTTTGTTAAAAAACAGTTCAAATTAAGACCCTCTTGGCAATTTGCTTTAGTTATAGAGCACCATAAATATTATATCCCAGCCCAGTGATACAACATGTCAGACGCAAGCCAAACAGAACACATTCACTTACAAGCTGAAAGCTTTCTTTAGAATTTTCAACCCATTTTTTTTTTTTTGCCAGTCTGTGAGATAGTGAAGATGAGAAGCAACAAGCCCAGTCACAGAGATCAAGCAAAGTCTTAACATGTCAGAAGAAGTTGCTGCAGCGGGAGATCTATTTTCTTCAGCTATTGTGAAAGAGAAGCGACTTCCCCAGGTCTCCTCTTCTCTCCACAAAAGCCTTTCAGGAACTGACCTGACATGTGTCACCTCTTCCTCACCAGGCAGCGTAATTAGGGCCTGAGACTGCAGACCAACAGGAACATGCAGGTGACAGGACAGACATGGCTTCACTGTTGGGTTCCCTGGATGTGCTCAGGGCATCTTTGTTGCACCTCTTGATCAGCTCTCTCAGTGAATGGACCAGATCAGGATTCGCACTAACCTTTTGGATGGTTGTTTATTATTTATCTATCTGTCATAGAACCTTTATTCTTTACACTCAGACTTCAAACCCCCACACCTTCGAGTAGCACTAAAAGCTAGTTTTCTTCATATTTTACAAGTTTATTTTCTTAGAAGCCATTCTAAGCTGAATAGTAAGCTGTATTGTTTAAATTTTGTGTGAGAGAGTGAGGTATACCAGTACCCTCCCTCCTCCCTCTGTGGCTATAAAATAGGCCCCAGGAATCTAAAAGTGGAAGATGAATTTCTTCTAGCAGTGCCTGGGAGCAGGGAATCATTAGACACCGTGTCAGTGTGGTCGTTAGAAATCACCCACGTTGGTATTTAATGACAGTCCTGAAAGTTTGCTTCTGGCAAAAACCGGACCCCCAAAGTCTCAGCTGGGAAAGAGATTATAAAAATGAATTTTCAAATCACCTTTCCAGCTGTGCTTTTTGGTTATCTTCATAAACTGAACATCAGCTCCTATGACAGGATTCAATTTCATTAGGGATTATGCTATGTACATAATGCCACTGAATTATTTTCAATATTCAATTTAAAATAATGGCTTAGTAACCTAACGACTTCTAGAAAGTAGGTCTCTGCATGAGGAAGACTTCTACTGATCAGAAGCCAGGGATACAGGTATACCAGAAATCTCTTGGAGAGAACATGTCAAGGTCCGCCATTTTCTCAAAAGTCACATTCAATAGGTGGACAGAGTCTCTCCCTGGAAACTAATGAAATCCCTTTGCTATAGCAGTGAAGAGATAAGCGCCAATTAAAAGAATGGCTTGTCCCAGCTCCTGTGAGTCCGCCCAAGAGTTGGAAGTCAGTGGCTGCTCCCTCCACAGTTGGCTATGAAAGCCAGGCACACAGCCTCATAAATTCCTTCTTCCTGGGCTCTCTTTGCTGTGAAGAATCTCAGACGTCCATTTCAATGTGTGCACTCTCCTCCCTGAGGAAGGCTTTTCATTTACCCTTCATACCTGTCCAATCTTCCTACGTAAGCTCCCCCCACTGCACTTGGAGAGTCTTCAGTAGCAGTCAACTCCCAAGGAAAAGAAATTGCCAGCCTTCATTTGCATGTCTAAAAGCCACATGTTTCCTATAAACTAAGTTCTTCTGGGTGACTACTGAATGCTCGCAGGTGGTTTCTAAGAGACTGAGATGAGGTGGTGGCAGACACTGAAGTGGCAATGGGAAAGATGATGGAAATAAATCAAATGATCATCATCAAATTAGTAACAACTGAAGCAAATGTTGGAGACGTGGAAGTCAGAAAGCCCCTTCCCTCTGGAGTGCTGCTGCTGATTCTAATAGAAAGCTGAAATGACAAGATAATGAGCACCGTGCAAGCTATCTTTGAAAAGCTTGATTTTTGTTTGTTGGTTCGTCTCTAAGTATGCACCTGGCATAAGACAGCCCCAAGTACTCTTGCCTCAAGGCTGTGCTGCCTTTGAACCTCATTTCCTTCCTGGTCTGTCATCAACTCATGGGTGCCTTTGTGCCATGGCTTGTAGATCATTATTTCCTTGATTCTGTCTAGGCTTCTTTGTGAGCAATCAAAACAGACCCCAGTGACTGTCACCAGAGGGGATTTATTGGAAGGAGGTATGGTAAGTCTAAGGGGGTGGGGGGGGGAAGGCACCAAGACAGTGCCAGGACTTCATTGACAGGAAGGAATAGAAGGTCTCCACAAGGTTCTGCTATTGCAAAGGACAGGTACCAGCACTTATGCATCTTCCTATCTCTCTCCTAAAGATTCACGTCCCAGGGAAAGTGTCTGGTACATTTGACTGCAGAAGCTGTCAATCACTTTAGGAAGGGAGGGTGAAATACCTTGCTTAAGATACTATTTTCCAGTGGAGTCTCTGTCTCTGCCTCTCTCTCTCTCTCTCTCTCTCTCTCTCTCTCTCTCTCTCTCTCTCTCTCTCTCTCTCTCCTCTGTGTGGTTGACAGATGCACTAGCACATTCCTCTACTCTAGACTAGGCTAGCTACATGTTTTAATTTTTAGCTTAGCACATACAGAAATCAAATTCATGATGCTCATTAACTTGGTCTATGGATCTGCTCTGGGATAGCCTCACCACTGGCCAGAAAGAAACTCTAGGAATTCTATCAAGTACAGGGTCACTTCCCACTCTATCGTGGAGTCTGTGATGCCCAGTTGAGAAATTTGATTCTCTGATGAGCTGTTCTGACTTAATCAAAGATTCAAAGGACAAGCATCATAGCTTGGGAGACTCAGTATGTAGACTGAGGACCCAATTTCAGTGCCTCAGAATCCAGTTTGAAAGAAAACTGGGAACTGCAGCATCCTGGAACCCTAGTATTGTAGAGACGAGAGGATACCTAGGACTTGGTGGTCAGCCAGTGTAATCAAATAGGTAAGTTCTAGATTCAGTGAGAGACCCTGTGTTAAACACTAGAGATTGGAGAAGACACTGATATAGATCTCTGGCCCATGTACATGTATATACATACGTGTACACACACACACACACACACACACACACACACACACACACACACAAAGCAAGGTACAGACTGAGTGCTTTCAATGCTTCGATCTTGACTTTGTGGACCTGGTAGCGTATTGTAATATCTGCCCTTTAAGCCTATGTATCTGGTCAGTACTATATTTCAGAACCACAAAAAAGTAAATGAGGTAAGGTAGTGAGATCTAGATGTGAATTGACAGTCAAGCTCCCATTTGTTGTAGAACCCCACATTATAAAATAGCTAAAGAGATACTTAAAGAGTAATTTGTAAGTCTAATATGAAGATAACCACAAAAATTTACTGGAGGCCATAAAGAGATTTAAATAAATAGAGAGATATAATTCTCAAATTATTTTCTGTTTGAAACATAACATCATTTTCGATTTATTTAGAATTATAAAAATATGAATACTACAGATATCAGATTGACCTTGTAAAATGAGACTGATCTATTAGACGCATATGTCTATAAATCTATATTAATTTTTTGAGATTTATTTTTATTTTATGTGTATGGGTGTTTTGCCTTTGAAGGCATGTTTTTCTGTGTACCACATGCTTACTGCATATATGAAAGCTAGAAGAGGGCATTGGATCCCCTAGAGTTGGAGTTACAGATGGTTGAGTCACCATGGGCCTGCTTGGTCCTCTGGAAGAGTAGTCAGTGCTCTTAACTACTGAGCCATTCCTCCAGTTCTTCTCCATTGGATATTAAGATAAGCCATGAAGCTGGGATAATTTAATGAGTGAAGATCAAAAGCTAAGTGAACAATGGGAATCCCAGAGCATGTACATAATATATGAGTACACAGAGGAATTTAAATCCATGGGTCGCTAGAACAAGTGGCTTACCATCTGGGAAGAAAATCAAATCCCTATTCTACCCCACAGATAAAACAACTACCACAATAAAGGATATAGTATCATTAAAGAAATATGCGGGTCTTACAGAAAGGGGATAAACTAATTCAAAACTTGGAAAGGGTCTATACTAACCATGTTACATGAGGCAAGCAAACAAAATGTAACATATTTAAAAAGGAAAGGGGGGCTGGAGGGATGACTCCATGACTAAAGGGCCTGTTGAAAAGCATGAGGACCAAAGTGAAGATCCCTCCCCTATACCCGTGTAAATGACAGATCCCTCCCTAGTACTCATGTACTTGTGACAACCAGTGATGACCTTTGTAATCCCATTATTTGGGAGGTAGAGAATGGGATCCCTGAGGGCACTGGCTTAGCTAGACAAGCTAAATCAGTGAGTGATGAGTTCATCAGGAACCCTGCCTCAATACACTGGGTGAGAGCAACCAAAGAAGGTACAAAATGTCAACCTCTGGCCTTCACGCTCATGAGCACACACACACACACACACACACACACACACACACACACACACACACACACACAGAGAGAGAGAGAGAGAGAGAGAGAGAGAGAGAGAGAGAGAGAGAGATACTAAAATAAAGGGGCAAGTACAAATTAAAGAGAATTTATAGAATATATGACAAATGACAGTTGAATTTTCTTGATAAAGGACAATGAGAACAAAAGGTGGCAAGATGAGGAGTTGACTGAGAAGAAAGGAAGAGCTTACTGGGTGCTTTGGCAAAGACGAGATGCCGACAAACAGCCACTTGCCCTTAGGATGCTTTTCTTCAGTAAGAGGGGGAGTCCTGAGGGAACTAGAACCCGATGATGGTTGATGCTGTGACTGAATGCCCATGTTGGCTGCAGCACAAGAGAAGTCTGACTATTACAAAAGATGGTTAGGATAGCCCCCATAAACTTAAAATATTAGCCCAGAAATTTTGTTTTTAGGTAGTGATCTAAATAAAAATCCTTATAACTAGCTAAAAGGAGTATTACTTCAAAAATATTAATATTAAAAACTGTAAACAACCAAAAGGCTTGGTAGAATAAGTTAAGTTTCTGTGCCATAGTATTGAATGTCATAAAAAGCAATTGTTATAAGCTGTTGAGTTGTTTATTACATTCCTAATTAACTCTCTAAATGTGTGACTGTATATAGTTAAGTGTATATTCAATTGGTTGCATGTGAATGGAAATATATACGTATATTTTTTCTTAGGTGGACATAGTAGAACAGTAATTGTTATAAATAGGAAGTAATGATAGAAGCTATTTCTACTTTTGTTTCCTTCTGCAAATGTATACTTTCAAAACTTTCTACAGTAAATGACTTTCCATAGAGGTCAGTTTTAAAAATGATGATATAGTAAGTTTTAAAAATGATGATATATATATATATATATATATATATATATGTAAAAACAAACGTGCTATAGTCAAAATGACAGAAATCCTGTTTTCAAAGCCAAGTCTTAGAAAACTAACTCATAGAACCTACAGAAGAAGTGAAGTGGACATGGAAGGTTCACAGGCCAGCTTCCAAGCTGATGTTCTTAAGGACCTACCTGGTGATGCTTGAGCTCAGGGCGTCTTTCTGGGAGAAGGTGACATATGAGTACATGGCTAGACCCTGCATGCTGTGCTGTTAGTATGCCAGACAAGCAAGCCACCATGACTGCTGGTCTCCACTGTTCTGTAGCTCATTCCATTTTATATCCCACTGCACTCATTGCTGCATATTCATTTGGTAAGCATTTTTTAAAAGGTTTCCAGGTTTTATCTTTGCATCACACTAATTTACTTCTAGTCTAGGATGGCCTCATTACCGTGAGATGAGATTAGATTGCATTGGATATCGGACCCTCAGAGTTCACTGGAGGTGAATATGGGAAGTAACCATACGAAGAGAACTCCATGAAGAGTCTCCGTGTTCTCCAGAATGATTATTAAAGGTATTTCCATTCTGCTGTTCAAACTCTGCCTATGATGATTCAACTGATAAAATCTCCTAAAATTTTAGTAACTCCTACTTAAAAAACTTCCCCCCATTTTTATAAATAAACATGACTTCCTTTGACAAGGCTGTTGTAGTCCTGAGTTGGTTAACATGTTCTCTTTTGACTTTGGCTAGCAGAGAGCTCAGAGCCATGCCCATTGCCAATCTATAGCAACACACAGCTGCCTAATTTTACTGAAAAACTCTATCCCAGAACACGAATGTTTATCCTCAACTAAGAGGCCCCATGATATGCATGGCTGGTATTATGAGTTGTTACAAATCCAGTTTGGAAATAGGCAAGGGTTAAATAACAAATAAACACATAAGTGATTTGGACTGACCAGCCTTGTCTTTGGCAGTAGGAAATGCTCGTACCTAGCTTGGTTTGAATCAAATGCCTCTTAGGCATATTGCCTAAATCTGGAGCACTGCTCACGAAAGCCTGCTGCTGGGTGCAGTCATAGATGTTGGGGTCTTCCTATTACCAAAGTCCATACCTGCTACTGTCCATCTGTGAGGTCCTTAGGCATCCACTAAGGGTTCCAGGAGCTCAGAGGCATGCTTGTTGCCAAACTATAGCAACACACAGCCATCTGATTTTGCATAAATACTCTATCTCAAAACATGAAAGCTTATTCTTAACTCAGAGATCCCACAACATGCAGATTGAGAAGTCTAGCAAAAGAGCAAGGTAAGAAGAACCACCATATTGAGTTTCCTGTGGACTATAAAGTTAGAAGCACGTTCTAGAGCAAGGTATAGTTGAATGGACCCTGAAATAGAAAACCTTCAATCATAGAAATGTACAGGTTTTGGTGTGTGTGTGTGTGTGTGTGTGTGTGTGTGTGTGTGTGTGTGTGTGTGTGTGTGTGTGTGTGTGTGTGTGTGTGTGTGTGTGTGTGTGTGTGTGTGTGTGGTGTAAGTGCATGTCTGTATTAGAATATACTCCTTTACCTTCCTAGAAGGTCAAGTATTTATCCTTACTGTTAGCATTTTGTAGATAATTTTACAAGTTAGATACAGAACAGGGCACAGAAGAAAAGGGACACAATGTTTTTTAATAACTAAGATATAAGGGGTTGTTTCATTTAAACAACATTATCTACCAAAGCAGTGCATACCAAATGCATAGCTCTTCAGCAAACTCCTTAGTAACATGATAACATATCAACATAACAGTCTTTGCATTGCTATAATTTGGATAAAGTGCCCAGGAAGGTGGAATCTGATGGTGCCACCTTGATTTGAGTGTCACGAGAACTTTCAAGGCAGATTTCTGGCTAGGAGCCTGTGGGAATACAGGGCCCATGAGGCTTTGCAGTGTTTCAGGTCAGTTTATCAACTGGTCATCATGCTAAAATGATATGCAGTAACAGGCCAGAGATGACCAACAATCAATGGATGAGGTAAGCTCCTGGGACCCACTGACCCTCTGTTGGAGGTCAGCCTGGTCTCCCACAGCAGAGTCTCATTTGTCATGGGACTGTCTACAAGTTCGGATCTGAAGTTTTTAGCTTTAAATCTCAGCCTCTCTGCTTAGCACACAGTGTCCTGGGACACTTCTTATTATTGAGTCTTTCTGTAGATTGAGTTCATCTGGGACAGTGGCTTGTAGAACATCCTCAGTGAGTGTCCATGTTAATTGTTGCTTAGGTTACTTATCCATTAGACTGAGAATATCCCAAGGACACAGATTTCGCTGTGGGTAATGGTGTTGTAGTGAGTCTCACGGCTCGCCTGTCCATTAAAATGTGGTGGGCAACTATGGGCCCAGGACCGGATCATGAAAGAAGTCGGGAATCAGGCTGAATACCCCTGGTGACCTTTCCACATGAGAAGCTGGGACAGTTACCCCAGTACATTCCCTCCAGTGACAGACCAACAGTTTGGTTGAGGAATCCATAGCAAAGAATCTAAAGCCCATGGGATCTTAGGACAGTTTTCCTTAGATCCCGGAGGCCTCTGAAGACTTTCTGCTATGTGGGACACTAGACCGTAGAGCAACCCACTGGCATTTGGGGTTCTCACATGCCCAGGCAACTGTGCAAAGATTATGAACACTGATGCATATGAGATGTGCACACTCTGGAGAGGCTGCTGGCAGCCACTCACTTCTTTCTCCCTAGCGAGGCTGGGTGTGTGTATCCCTTCACAGTGCACGTAGCCATTCATTTGTAATGCCGTCCATTATAAATACCAGCCAGTCCCTTTCACCATCCCCTCCTGTCCAAAAGGAAGAAAAGAACATTTTGAAATCATTCTGTTAAACTATTCTGCACAAAGTGGATGAATTATTTTTTATTATTTCTCCCCAGGGAGCTCCGCGGAGGCTGATTCTGATAGAATCCATTCAATTCACTATTTAAGAGAGACTTCATTACCCCGCCTGCTGGGCTGGGGAGACTCCACAGCGAGACACACACAACAACCCACAGTCACCCACATTCACGGCCTTGCTCACACTGCAGCATAAAACACTGACCTGTTAAGCCGGCGGCCTCGGCAGACAGGAAGGCACTCCAAGAAAGCAGGAAAAACAGGCCTGTCTCCAGCATTGGGAACTCACGGAGCTTGGTAAATTTGGTCAAGTGACAAGGTGTGTTAAGGAAAACAACTGTTTGTATAACTCAATCTCCTTGCTGGCTAAGAGGAATGGATTTGGCAATGACAGTTGCAGAGCCAAAGTCTGTTTCTTTATATCTGAGTAGAGGTAGCACACAGGCCCCAAGGAGTTAGCATGACTCCCATGCTCCACTGCGGGCTGAACACACCCATAAAAATTCAATTTTTTTCAGAGAGTCTCTACTAAGACTGTATACCAGCAGACCGTGGGTATGCAATTTCCTGAATGTGGTTCAGTCCTCGACGTGTCACTTCAGGAACACTGGCAGATGGAGGGAGGGCAAGCAAAAGATTGTGACTTGGAAGCAGAAGAGTCCCTTAGAGGTGATGGTACTGGTCCCTAGGATGTAGCCTGAAGCAGGCCCTTCTGTGGAGCCCTCTCCCCTAGGGGTGGAAATAGGGCATGGAAAGTAGTTACTCACAGTGAGAGGGGAATTAAGTCAAATAAAATAAATGAAATAAATAACCGTTTACAAAACATTTGGTTCATTTTGGCAAAGGTGATGCTACCAGAGCAATAATCTATAAATTTTAAATTAGAAATAAATAAATAAACAAAGGATGCTGGCCCAGGCTGGCAGAGAATGGGTTAGGAGGAGATAGTTAAGGCTCTGTGATGATGTGTCATATTGCTACTATGTTTTGTTAGGCACAAAATGCCTGAAAAAATAATGAGGTGTGGCTTGTAATCTCATAATTCTAGGAAAAAATGATGAACTTATTCTACATTGAAAGAAGGGTAGTGCATGTTATGGAGAGAAAAGCCTGACCTTTGACCTCTGGGGTGGAATATCTGTCTTCAGTCCTTGACTTGACCACACACACTGGGTGTGTGACTACCAAGCAATGTACTAGCGTCGGCCTCACTTGTGTCCTGCGTGACTTGGCAAAAAGAATAGTACATCTCCCCTGTAAGTTTGGAGAGTGAAACGGGATAGGTATGTGGAAAATGGTTTGTTGGATTTTTAAAAAGCCAGAATACTAAGGGTCAGAATGATAGGATTCAAATTCTCCACTCTCCTAGTCATAGACCAAGCCTCCTTGGTGCCTCCCATTCTCTGAGGAGAAATTGGATGACAGCATCCTCTGTCTGCTCCTTGCCACATGTATAGAGTGATGTACTTAGAATGGTGCTGGCCTGCCACATGCACCTGTATAGAGTGATGTGTGGCACCAAGGGCTATGGAAACATCTCTGTTAGTGGCTTAGGACAACTTCTTTTCATAAAATACCCTTCCTGGAAATACATCCTTAAAGAACTGGATGGGACTCATGGGGAGTAAAACATGGGCTTACCTAGGTCCTTTCCCACACTCCCTCTTGGTGCTCATGAGGAATGCTTTGATGCTCCTTAGGAATGGTCTCTCAATCCTTACTAGGGTTTTTTTTTCTTGGTGGGGAAGGGTTAATTTACACTTTCTTGGTTATCAGATTAGTTCTATATCTAAGTAAGCTATAGAATATCTCTTCCTTTACCCTTCTCCAAGAAATCATTAGTTCTGAGTTAAAATCCAAGTCAAGAATCCGAGGGCCTGACCGAAAGAGACTACTTCACTATGGATTGATGAGATGACCGGGTTAGGGGCAGACAGACAGCTGTGCACAGCTGCCTCCTCCACAGACTATATGTAGAGCCTTAAAGCTACCAAGTGACAAGCAAGTGGCCCCAGCACTGCCATGGAGGACTTTCCATTGGCCCCTGTCTTGTCTGTCTCTCTGCTTTCTTGCAGATGTGACCGGACCCCTTGGCAGACTTTCGGCCTCCAGGACTGTCTCCTTTCCTCATTAGCCTGCTCACTTCTGTGGCCACACATTCTGCTCCCCAGCCTAGAGTTCTGATTTCAACTCTCCCACCTAGTCTCTGTCATCAATAAAAAACCTGCCTTTGAATTCCAGCCCTGAAGCATCCTAGCTGTATGGCCACAGTCAAATTGTTTATAATTGTTGGAGAGTCTGGAGCTGTACAATTAGAATAATAACAGAATCTACCTTTCAGGATCATTGTACAAAGTGTCTGAGATAAAAAAAAATGCCTAGGTTATTGGAGGGTGATGAAGTTTCCAGTGAATCCTAAGTGATATTATTATCATCATGCTTACTATTCCTGTTATGGGAGCCAGAGTAAGTATGGGAGGTCCCTTACCTCCTTAATCTCCTGTGTAAAGAGAACATATTAATGATACAGGACAGATTCAAGTAATGAGGTAGCTGTGAAAGCCCCAGCCACATGTCCCCCCATCATTATGACCACTCTAGTCCAGGCAGCATGTGACCTCTGCCATAGCTTCATCTATGGTGTCTATGATTATGACACAAAAGAGACCCACATGTAGCAGCCGTCATTCTTCACTCCCCAACCCCAAACTATAATTGTGAAGCTTTTTAAAGCCCTATTGGTTGTTTTCCTGGCTTACCCTATCAGCTGGAGACCAACAGCACAGTGCACTTGCCTTATTAACTATACTTGACGCTCTTCTACTTTTAACCTTGTATCTTCTCTCCTTTCTCTTTACCTTCATGTGATGAGTCCTGACGTCCTAAGCCCACAATTTTCCATAGGTGCCAACTTTCCTAAGACTGTCTAAGAGAAGACATTGATAACAGTGGTAGGTTTGACTGATCCAGTACCTCATGGGACCACACAGAACTGGAATGGGCTCATCGGTGCTGTATCGAATTCAAGCTGCTCTTAACCATTCACTGCTGCGGGGGTCGTTCAGCTTCAGGAACATTCCATGCAGGCTGGCTGCTCTGCTCTGTCCCGGGATTCCATACAACAACAAAGGATATCAGTGCTGTGACAACTGCGTATGCAGAGCCCATCGCAAAGGAGCCGGCAAAGATCCCCAGGAAATTGCCCACAGATTGGAAGAACGCTGCCGTGTCAAACGCGTTGGGATTCTCCTTGGGACTATAGATGGATATAGAGCTGAAAAGAGAAGACAACGGCTTAGTCAGTGACAGTCAGAATTGTATACCACCGTCTCGGAGAAACACGCTTTCCAATGAGGCTGTGTGCTGGGGGAGATCAACCAATGGAGAAGGAAGGAGGCAGAGAAAGCAGCAAGCAGTCCTTGCCTTCCAGCCCAATCCCATGGTATCCATATACTACTGCCAGTCAGTAAACATTTTTATATAGGGAGAGTCGTAAAGAATACCGTTTCTGAGCAAACTAGGCATTAAAACATGGTAGGTGTGTATGGAATCTGCTGAGAAGATAGATAACCGTGAATTATTTAGTGGCCATATGTCTTCAGCGCTGTTCTGTATTCAACAAATGTCCCTGATAAAAACTGCACTTTTATGGCCTGTGCACAAATGGGCGATACAAATCACAGCATGCACAAAATATTCTGCCATGATCTTGTCATAAGCCACAAAACATTTCTCTCTCCAGTGTAACCCCGTGGGAAAAGAGCCCTGGTGGCATGCAGAACACCACAGTATTAACTCCCTGGACAGGCAAAGGGCCCGCTCTCCCACAGAAATAAATGGTTGCGGTCACCCAGGGTCATTTCTCATATTTAGTTCTTATGGTGCCCATAGACAGATCTCCACAGAGAAATGCGACCTACCAACAGGCAGTCGGTTTAGTTTGTTTGTTTGTTTTGAGACAGGGTTATACTCTGTATCCCAGTTTGGCTCCAACTCACCGACATCCTCCTGTATCAGCCTTTCAAATGAGACTGTAAGCATGAACCTTCATGGTTGGCTTACTTAGATATTTTTGAGGATGCTATATTTGACTTTTTAAATGGAGGTTTTAAATCCCAGAATGCTAAGAAGAGGGCCAAGGTGTGTCGTATTTCAAGAACTATGACCTTCTCATAGTAGAGCATTAACGTGAGAAGATGCGCTAACCCTGGTAGGATTGGGGGAGACCAACAAAGTTAAATTTTAGAATTACTTTTCATCGTTTTAATTTTAGCATCAAGCCTTTAAAATTAGTCAGGGGAAAATGAAGAATTTGGCAGTGAATGCTGGAAAGGACTTTGTAGCTGTGTGGAGAGGAAAAGGCACACCAGACAGGCTGGTGGAGATTATGCAGGATTATACACAAAGGAACAAAGTCTCTTAGGCCAGGATGATTAGAGCCTGCTGACTGCTCTGGCTCTCTGCCTCTAGAGACTGGTTAGATAGGGAAGCAGTGGGTTCCAGCCTTCCTGCAGGAAGATATGTAAGGAGAGATAGTAGTTTTAAATGTTCTTTGGATTTCTGTGGGCACCTTTAAACCTCCAAAGCAGGCCAACACGTCCACTTTGATCTCTTAATTGGATAAAGAAGACGAATGGTGGTGGAGGCAGCTCTGAAGTGTACCTGAGGGAGAACCGCCTGTGAGGAACCTCTCCTGTGCAGTGTTAGCCTTCCGGGAAAGCCACGGTGCAAACACACCTTTTGTCTTTTGTAATTGCGAATCCCCTGAAAGGTGTCAAACCCCAGGGCTGATGAAAACCTCATGCTGCAGCTGAGGAAGCCTCAGTTTACCCTGACATCCACCAGCACAACTCTCCGTCTCTCCATTTCTGTGAAGAGGCATGAAAGGGAGAATCCTTCCTTTCCTTCAAATAAAAGTGTCCGTCCATCCATCCGTCCGTCTGTCTGACTGTCGGTCTGTCTCTCTCTCTGTGTGTGTCTGTCTCTCTGTCTTCCTTTCTTTCAAATAAAAATATCTATTGTTCTGTCTGTCTGTCTACAGTAATGGAGCTTTGTGAATGACTCTAAAGGAGTTGTGCCAGCAGTGAGTCTGGCCCCTTGAATTGGCATCTATTTCCCCCTCCCCCCATCTCCATAGAAATTTTTTTCTGGTTGTCCTGGTATCCACAGCATCAACCAGTGACACTTTATGCCATGATTTATAGTCTGCTTTTCCCTAAATCAATTTCACTTTTATTCAGCTATAAAAGCTGGCATTGAAGAATACATATACAATTGTAAGTATGATACGCTAAATATATTTCTTTATAATATATGTGAGAAAGTGTGTGTTAACAAAAAAAATCCCTGTGTATGACCTCAACTCATCTTGCTGGCCTCACTGATTTGAGCTTTGGTCTTTGGGGAGCTGTCGTCCTACTTCTGTCTACTAAACATGATAGAGCCTGTGTTTGCCCAACTCCATGTGATGTTTGCCTTACTAGAAGAGAAAAGCATAATAAACCCTTGGACCAGGGAGGTACTGCATTGAATTTGTTAGTCATAAGTCTTCCCAGAATGTAATCACTAGGTGCCTGCTACACGCTGGGTGAAGCATTGCATACAGGGTGCTGGAGACAGGTGGAGAAGCACACAGAATGGAAACAAAATTAAATTCAAAAACTACCAGCTGGTACATGGAAGCCATCTCTAAGCAGAAAATCCTAAGAGATGGATGGTGCTGAGGGTGGTGCTGGGAGAACCATGAAACATTTAATGGTACAAAAGGGGAGATGCTGTTTTAGACTAAAGGAGATGGTATTTGATGTCGGATCAACCGACAGTGATGGGGAGAGGCTTATTCCAGGCAGTGAAGAGAATAGAAGGAAAGGCTGTGAGGTGGGTGAGTTCAGAGCACCTTTAAGACATAGCTGCTGTGTGGTTATGACTGGAACTCAGGGAGTCTGCACAGGAATTCATGGAGAAGGGAAGAGTTGGGCGACATAGCATTTCTCAGAGGCTGTAATTCCATTTTACGAATTCCCACTTGTACACCATTCACTATCTTGTGCCTACATTGTTTAATTTTCTATCTGTGTGAGGTCCAGAGGGTCAATACCTTCTCCCTTCTTAAAAATAAAGTAGCAGAAGAAAGGAGAATAGAATCCCATCATTAGACTGTTCATAATGTAAACATTTTATTTCTTCTTTATTAAAACAAACAAACAAACAAACCCAAAACAAAATCCTCACATGTTGAGCAACATTGTTGCATTCACCTTAACAGAGTTGTTTCTTGGGTACCAGAGCTTTTGCTTAGACAGAATGTGGGCTGGACCTTCCTGTGTGCAGGGATAAGTGGGGGAAGCAGTGGGTACGAACATCAACGCTTGGGCTTCCTTGAGGAAACCTGTTAGCTTCCTCACCTACACTTCAAGCTTTGCTAATTCTCATCTGGGCCTTATTCCTCTTTGTATGATTAGGACACAGCCTGGTACTTGGCATGTGGAAGTCTGTGCTAAGGATGATAGAATGGCATCAAGTATGTAGAAAGAAAGAAATGAAAGATAGAGTCTTGCAAAACTTAGTCAACTCTTAAAATGAACTCTTCCCGTAGGATATCTATTAGGCATTGAGTAGGGGGAGCCATGCTGTGGGTAGGTACTGTTGGCGTCCTCAATGCAACTCTGAGAATCTCCCTTGTGCCTCGTTACTCATGTCAAAGCTTTGGCACCTATTGCTTGTTAGGTCATACTCATAACAATTTCATCACCTGGTAAATAGTGATGATAATATTCCTCCACAACTGTGAGTTTCCAAGGCACTTACAAAATTGCTATGTGAATGTTGCTGATTAGAGGGCTATTCAATGAATGCTTGTAATGTGCATTCAAATAAACACCCAGTGAAAAGTTGTCTATCCTCATTATCATCATTGGCCAGCTGGGAAATACTCATAGCCAGACCGACAGAGAGTAGAGTTCTAAGATTTGAAGCAAGCCTTAGTTCCTACTGTGGACAGGAAGGGGGTTGGCCTCCTGTCACATTAAGCTTGAAGTTATTAGCAAGGAACTAGTCACAGGAGTGTGCTTGGAGAGACAAGGCACTATATAGTCATTCTGTAGAAATGGCCATAGGAGTGTATCTCAAAGGGTATTATGTTCATCATAGAGTTCTTGAGCAACTGCATCAAGGCACAATGTGTCCTAGCAAGCTGAACAAGGGTCTTCACTGGGCTAAGAAGGCCATAAAACTTTATTTAAGCTGAACCTCATTATCAGTGCTACATGGATTTGGGGGAAAAATGAGGCAGGACAGGGAAAAGATACATAGGAGATAGATTGCAAAAATCAGCTGTCCCCAGGTAGGTACCTTCTTTGCACTGCCAAGGTTCTAGAGCACTGGTCGTTTAGATCCTTCTCCTAGAAAGGTATGTCTTTGGGATCTGGTTTCCAGTCATGACACTAAACTTTTGGATTGGGTGCAGCAGCTGGGGGTTAGAAACTGGAAACAGCTCAAGATTTAGGTAGTACATCAGAGTTTTTTGTTGTTGTTGTTGTTGTTGTTGTTGTTTTAAACTTCAACCCAAGAAAGAAATACCATTGTTCAAACAACTTCAACTCTTGTGCCTTGACCCCTGTGCCAATGGCTGAACTATTAATTGGTAAACATATTGAAAGGATGAGAGAAGTTAGAAGGAAGTGGACCCTCTGTAAATATGTTCAGTGATATCCCTCAGAACACCTGGAGAAGCCTGTGTACACTACAGACTGGTGCAGGGGTCTCTCATCACTAGAGTCTTGAGGTAGATAGATCCAATAGCTTTAAAAATATTATGACCAGAAATACTCAGGAGTGTTTAAATATTCATTTCATAAGTTGGAAATAAGTCCAGGTTATCGATTTATCCTGTTCAGGAACTGACTACTCAGCAGAAACTGGGAAATAAATGTTACAGTCCCGTCCGTCTAAGAAACTTGAAATAAATGAAGTCCTGTTGATGAACAACACTAATAAGGATCTTTATTTTTCAATGCACTACTTAAGATTCACAGGCACAACTAACATTCTGCTTACTATTTCTCAATAACGAATCTTTTTTTGTCTGTAATACAATGGTCCGGAAACAAAGAAGGCTTGCTGGCCTAGGGAGCACTGAGTATCTGAATGTGAGACCTGGATATAGATTTTGGCTCTGTCTCCCTGGCTGTGTGACCTTGATCAACTTACTTAAACTCTTCGTATTCTCATTTCTATAAAATTATAATAGTACCCACTACATAGTGTTGCTATGACAATTAAATGCATCGACATTTGAAAGCTCCTAAAATGGCATCTGGGAGGAAGTTGATAATCATTTCTTAGGGAAATCTTCCTTCCTGCTTCAAATGGTAACTTTTTTTTTTCTGTTTCTGTTTCTCTCTCCCTCTCCCTCTCCCTGTCCCTCTCCCTCTCCCTCTCCTTCTCCTTTTCCTACTCACTCTCCCTCCCTCTTCCTTTCCCTCTCCCTCTCCTTTCCCTTTCCCATCCCCCTTGCTTTCCCCCTCCCTCTCTCAGATCTGAAATAGTTCTGAAGAAAGTATTTGAAAGTAGATTTCCCATGAAAACTTTAACCTATACAGAACCTTTGACCACCTTCAATTCTGGATCCACTGAGTTACCATTTCTCAAACTGTTATAATTAAGTCAAGTCCCTGGGCTTTCAAAACCAGCCATTCTTGATATTCTTCCTTCATCACATCCCCTAAAATACTTTGCAACATAGTTGCTCCTGGAAACTACCTGGCCATGTGATGGTTTCTGGTTTCAGGCAGCTACATAGTGCCCTGCCTGCGTGGTCCTCCTGCAACAGAAGTGACTCTTTAGGACAACTTTCTCCCTTTCAATCTACTCCCATTTCTTTTGTTAATATTAAATCAACGTCACTTGAAAGCTTTTTTAAAAAAGTGTTAAATGTACATACTGTATCCCCTTTAGAATTTCTATGAGTTTGATAATGTGTGTGTGTGTGTGTGTGTGTGTGTGTGTGTATGTGCGTGTGTGTGAAAATGATTATTGTCAGGAGCCACCTAGGATAAGCTAAAGGCTAGCTGATGATTTTCCTGAAGGTGGCCCACCATTTTTGCATGGTCTGTGATGGGTGAGCTCTAAACAGCAAGGCCCAAAAGAGACTTCATCTCAGAATGCTTCCTGCAGCTGATATATCTTTTCTGTCATTATTAAAGTAATATAACAATTCCTGGGTATTAGCCATCTTATTGGGCAGATTTTCTGCAGATCAATGAAGATGTACTCTTTTTATTTAGTAATGCTATGTAGATAGGTTGATGATTCATAATTCTAAATAATGATTCTATAGAATTCCTAAAATTATACAGGTAAGTTTTGAGCCCTCTATAATATAGCCTGCAATTAGGGCTCTATAAACCTTCATGTGTCATGAGCTAATTATACTAAGATAGAAAGCAGATATGAAACAGATTTGTGATCAGCATAAACATACTTTCTGGTCTGTCTGTGAAACCATTATCTGATTACTAAAGGTCATAAAACTGGATGTAGACAATTTTTTGTAGTTGCTTGGACAAAAGATAAAATATTGTTTGATTTATCTATACAAAAGCTCAAAATTAATGAGACAGTAGGCAGATGATCTGCCTCTTGACAAAACCATGCTAACTTAAGACATAAGAATTATTGTTTTAAACTGTTAATGAACCTGTGGAATAAACGTTTAGTTATATAACTGGTCTTAATGAAAACACATGTAAACATCTCTGTTGTAATACTTTATTCTATTTATGATTTGAATTTATGTTTGAACTTATCTTGAACTTTAGAAAAATGTATATTTAGAATACTGTATTATTATGTACTTGAAAAAGTACAAGAATTAGAACAATTAGACAATAAAGGAGGAGAAGAAGAAGAAGAAGAAGAGAAATAAAAACAGAATAGAAGCAGAGAATAGCAAGAGGAGAGCAGAGCAGATAATAGCAAACAGGCTTCTTCTTACCATGAGACAGGCTTTTTTTGGTTTTTTTTTGTTTGTTTTTGCTTTTGCTTTTGTTTTGTTTTCTTAACAGCAAGTTTCTTCTTACTGACAAGGACAGATATTTCTTTGTTTTGTTTTTGTTTTTTATTTTTATAGTCAATAAAAAGGTGGAAGACTTTTCTTTCTCTAAGCAATGAAGGTTGGAGCTTATTTTTCATCCAGGAAAAGTGAGTTCTTTCTGCTCTGGCACTTGCGTGATGAAATCTCCTTATGGGGGCTTTTGCTCTATCCACCAAAAATATATATGCAAAAATATATATGCATTTTATGTTGTAAGTATGTAAGTGGATGAGCCAGATGGTTGGGCCCAACAAAAATGTGAATGTGTGTATGAATGTGTGTAAGAATGTGTGTGTCTATGCATATTTGCTTGTGTAAAAGTTTTTCTCTCTATGAGTGTGACTTTCTTTTCCTGGTTCAATAAAAGTTAATTGCTTCAAGCCTCTCTCTCATCCTGGCCAGTGAGGGGGAGGCTTCTGGGCAAGAGAGAAAGGAGCCTTAGCAATAAATCTTCTACTGAATTCCCTGGTGCTATACAGGATATGTTAATTGCTAGAGAATTATAAAGTAAGAGTTAAGTTTTCAGTGCTTATTCAAGCACAGAGAATTATAAAGTAAATAATAAGAGAGATAAAGAGTTAAGTTTCCCCAGTGCTTCATGAACACTAAGGAAGAGTTAGGTTTTTAGCACAGAACAGTTAAAGAATTAAAAGGCTGAAGATCATTAGTCTTTTGGTCTGTGTCCAAGACTGTGTTCTACTTCAACTCACTCTTGCCAGGGCAGACCCTTGGCAGATTAAAATAGCCACAAATATTAAAAAAAAAAATACCTTCCATTTTTTCTGTCAAATCTTTAAGCCCTAACAAAGAAATTCAAACTATCAGCACTAGTTCATTGACAAGTATTTTTTGATTAATTAGGACATAAATATGAAATGACTCCCCCTCTCCCAGGCTTCCTCTTCTCTACACAGGAAGCTCCTTAAATGGATGAGCAGCAGTGAGGTCCCCCTGCTGGTACCTCATCTAACCAGTGAGGGGGAGAAGCTTCTGGGCAAGAGAGAAAGGAGCCTTGGCAATAAATCTGGGTACTGGGTGCTGGAGGGTGTGCCTGGCTCTTGGTCTTGGTCTTAATGTGACATGCTCTAGTCTTACTCTGCTTCCTTTTGAATCATTCTCCCAGAGATCTCAGCTGATGCTGTGCTGAGAACTCCTTCTTCTCATGTGCCAACTCAACCCTCATCTTCTCTACCAGCTATACAACTTCCTGCTGATCCCCATAGCTTGAATTAGTGGCTGTTTGGCCTCAGTGCCTTTATCTCATCTCTTGACCTCAAAGTTCCTGATAAGTTCCCTAGGCGAAGAAACATGGTCCTTGCTGTCTATATCACCTGCTTCCCAAACACGCCAAACCAGGGAGCCTACAGGTCCTGCTACAACTGGCTCCTGCTTTCTTAATTCTAAAGGCCAGAAAGGCAATAGACTCTCTGTATTCATGCCCCATGCTTCTAGGATCCATAACCAATAAGTCCCTTCTCTGACAACACTTGGAGAGAGAGTCAGCTTTCCCCCCTAAAGGATGAATTGCAGCCCCAGATGTCTAGTAATTCAGGGCAATCCCCTCCACATAGCTGAAAGAGGTGAGAAAACATTTCTGTGAGGAGGAACAGCACCATCATATCTCAATACCACATTTCTCTGAGGTCAAGCTCATCCTTCCCAACACTTAGCATTGGCTGGTTCATTGAATTGAGCAGTTGGGCAGGTGTAGCCCTCTTTACTTACTGGGCAGCCTTTTGCATATTTAACCAAGTCTCATGGCTGGAGAGAACGCTCAGTGGTTAAGAGCACTGACTGCTCTTCCAGAGGTCCTGAGTTCAATTCCCAGCAACCACATGGTGGCTCACAATCATCTGTAATGGGATCTGGTGTGTTTGAAGACAGCTACAGTATACCCGTATACATTAAATAAATAAATAAATAAATAAATAAATAAATAAATAAATAAATGTTAAATAAACAAAAACCAAAAAACAACCAAGACTCTAACCCAATCAAGGCTCATGAGATACAAACTCTTGTGACTTGTGACATTTAGCATCAGCTGCTTACAGTTTATTTTCTCCCCATCTAGAGTTGAGTCGTCATTCTGAATTTTGGGACACATTTCAAAGGAGCAATACAGCATAGAACAGCAACGAACTTTCTCAGAAGCTGTCCCATTTTGTTGGGCTTGTAAGTCACAGGCGGGGACCCGGCAGGAGAAAAGAATTAATTACAGTGTTACTTCATGTTTCAAGCTCTTTGTACTAAGAAAAGAAAGACGAAGAGAACAAGAAACAAGTGGATCCTTATCTATTATTTATCTTTTAATAACTATACCAACGTGCCCTTTCCCAGGGAACTTGCTTAATTATGAATAAGGAATTGATTTTTATGGGGCCAAGAATTGTGTGTACACATTGGAATTCATTCTGGCGTCTCCGTGCCCATTATTCAGGCTTATGTTCTGCCAAAGGCTGATGAAGTTCTGTCAAGAGAACCTGCTATAAAACATAATGGCTTCAGGAATTGGGGGCATTCCAGGCACCCTGGGAGGTTAGAGGAGTTGTCTTAATAATAAGGGGTCCTGGCTAGAAGTTCACTGAGCCTGAGTTAGAAGCACAGAGTCTCTTTCCAAGGGCCTTCCCATGGGGACCTTCACAAGGGCCAAAGGGCTCTGCAAAAGGGCTGCGCCGGGGGAGGCTCATTAATTAACTCTTTTGCCCTCTGAAGTATCATTTAACGATTGCTTGCTAAGAGCCCAAATTCGTACCCAGGTCCTGATACAAATACCATCTTGCTATTCAATGTCAGCCATGAAAGAAAAGACAAGAGAATTGAAGTGGAGCTTGTGTCACGTCATACTGGGAGTAATGTAATCTCGTCAAACTGATTCATTCTAATTCCACAAATATCCATCGCCCCTACTGTGCAGACATTGTTCAAAGCTCTGGGAGGTGACAGGGACAGAATACAGCTGTTCATACGTTGCAGTGGAGAAGACAGCATAAATACAACGAGGCTAACAAATGCATGATGAAATGACAGCAGCTAAACAGAAACTGGGGTGGCCTATGTGGAGGGGAGGGTGCACCGGAGGGTGGATAGGTGCTGTGCAGAGAGGCTGCCTGAAGATGATTGTGAGGGAAATGAGATGGAAAGAGCATCCTGAGCTCTGAAGCACAGCATCCATGGATGGGCAGAGGAACCACACGGAGGCCTATCTATGCCTTGGGGGATGTGTGCAGAACAGCTTAGGAGAATCAGAGGAGCTGTAAGAAGGCCAGTATGCGGGTCAGGGATTTAGCTCAGTGGTAGAGCGCTTGCCTAGCAAGCACAAGGCCCTGGGTTCGGTCCCCAGCTCTGAAAAAAAAGAAAAAAGAAAAAAAGAAGGCCAGTATGCCTGGAGGGATGTGTGAAGGGTAGGGGGCAGGGCTAGAGAGGGGATGTGGTTGACTCCTGGGAAGCTGATCAAGCCAGTGTTAGGATTTTCCTCTAGGGGTACAGGCATAGGCACCAAAGAGCTTGGAGGTGGAGGAAAACATATAGAATATTCTAAGAAACAGCACAAGAAGTCAGGCAAGTGACAGATAGGCATCATAGTACAGCAAAAGACAGAATCATCCAGACCTCTCAGTAGCTGGAGGCTAACACAGGAACAAGATCCCCAGGAAGATGAGGGTAGTGAGGAGGAAGATGAAGAAAGGCTAAAGGATTGATGGATTTCAGAGAAGCAGCTACAGCAAGCATAGAGAAGGTGACCCTCCAGAGGGACGACTTGTGGCCCCACAGAGGCACAACTGATGTCATCCCTTATGTTTCTAGCAGATAAGATAAAGTCCTACAGTAAAATATCATTGGGAGATATTTTAGATCATAGTCTATTTCAAAATGTCCTGATTATTAGATCTGAAAGAAAATGCGCTGGGTTCTACAAAAAGCTTTGAGATCTCTGAAGTTGGATCTGATTATACACAGAGAGAAAGATTTTTCTAGCCAGGGTACTATGATGGAAACCCACACCCTCAAGAGTTGGCAACAGGGCCCCAGGAAACTGCTCACTGAAGGGTCATTGATTTGTTTTCTATCTCCCACCACATCTGCCAGGGAAGGAGGATCTGTGCCCAGCCAAATCCTCCTGTTAGAAAGGTTGGCACTGCCATGAAGGAACAAGCAGTTTCTCAATAACCGATACGACGAGGGTGTGTGATTTCATCAGACTCAGACTGATGAGAGCATCAAGAACAGTGAGGAAGTTCAGCACATGATCACGCCCTTGACAATTTCCTAAGTAGCCCTGGTCTATTAAATCCCAACTTTAAGGTGACAAAAAGAACTCTGGAGTTTAATGATGGTTGAAAAGGATTTTGCGTGTGAGAGTGCATGTGCATGAGCGTGTGCGTGTGTGTGAAATATAGGCACATATTTTTTGAAAGGAGATCTTAAATTACTTTGAAATTTAGCCTGAGAAGTCTTGAAGTCTTGTTGGAATTGAATTAGTCTGTGGGCTTTGAGAAAATGTCTCCCATACCCTTATATTAAAAGTGAATTTTAGATAGCCCTAAAGATGAAAGTAACTTGCAAACACTCTTCAAATTTCCATTTTCTTAACTTTTTTTTTTGAGGCATAAATAGGAATTCGAGTCAATGTGAGAGATTGGGTGGGTGGGTGGGGGATAGAGGAGACTGCATTCCTGGGTCTCCATGAGGATTTCTTGCCCTTTCTCAACTTTTCAGTTCTGCTCATCCTCATTAATAAAACCAGAGCTCCAACCGTCCTGTGATACTTGGGGTCCAAACAGACAGAAAAGGTATTGAGAAGTAGGTCAATAGCCGCTCATAATGGAAGTCTGGTAAAAATGAAAATAGACTCACAAACAGGTACAACTAACACAAAGATTAGTCCCCAAATCTGAAACCAGAGAATGGAGTCGGATTCTCTTCCATGTCAGGTTAATAGAGGACTCAAGATACCTCTCTCTCCTGACCAGAATTTGCTTTGTCAAGCTCTTTGTTAAACGTTTTGTAAGCATTACTTCACGCAACCCCCGAGGTAACCCCCGGAAGCAGGTGCATTATTATTTCATTTTGTAGGTGAGGAAGCCTTGGCTTAATGAGATTAAGTGACTTCATGCACTTCATCTTAGTTAATCCTCTCAAGAACCTAATGAAGGAAGCATTCTCCCTTAACACAGAAACAGATTCAAAACCGGTAGAATCCTGTCCCCGACTTAACTCACAGCAAGGGAACACCAGCTTCTCCTCTCAGCCCTCCCTGATGGAAGCTGTACCACAGTCTGCCTAAGTAGGGAATGGGTGGATAGCCCAACTGAGAACTTGCAAAGAAATGACTCAGCAAAAACAACCATCAGACAACTGAGGCAAAGGCCATTGTAGAAATGGAAGATTTTTAAGATTTCCTGTCCTAGTTGCAAGGGGAAATAAATAAATAAATAAATAAATAAATAAATAAATAAATAAATAGCACAATAGTTAAAATAGTCACTTCAATCTGACAACCAATGGGCTGGGATTTCGCAGATCCTTTCTCTGTAGTAAATAGTTGACAACACAAACTGTCACGTGACATTCTTGTCAACATGAACTCTGGCTTTTCATCCCATCTACCATTCACTCTGCTTGCAAAATGTCTCTTTATAGCAATTACTTATCTTGCTGCGTTTTCATTTTAAAAACAGAGATCAAAATTATGTTTAAGTTATATTTCCTTCAGGATTTAGATGAGACGTGTGCATATGTATGTAATGCTCCACACCTAGAATAAAGGAAAGAACAACCCATAGAGGATAACTTAATAATTGATAATATTTATATTAACATTACTAGATGATTGCAGGCTCTTTTATCAGTTTTCTTCTGAAGGAAATCAGTAAAAATAAAGAACAACTTCTAAGAACATGGGTTCAATTGGGAATTGCCATTAATGTGTTAGGACTTTATTAGAATCTTCTAGAACGGAATGAGCAATCTGCTCACTTAGGCCAAAACCTGAATTTCTCTTTTCTCAATGGGGCACATAGAACTATTGAGATAGCATCTAACAAATGGATACAGGTGTGCTTTGAACAATAATTGAGTACTAAAGACACCCCCCCTCAGTAGTCTGCAAATCCAACAGCTGGATTTCCAGCTATTCTGTCTAGAGTCTGGGGTTTCCAGCTGTGAATCCCCAAGATGCACAGACATACCACAGAAATCCTACTGTTACACCTGGAAAGAAAATATATTTGAGGACAGTGGCTGATGACACTTTGAAGAATTGCTGATGGCAACAGTGAAACGGAGGAGGCACCAATCCACCGGGGCTTGCTTTCACGGAAGCTGCCAATTCAGGACTCATCACATGCTACATGGAGATAAGAAGAATCAAACACAGGTGTTCAGCTGGGTTGGTGCCCGAGTCCCACAAGTACTGTGTGCCGAGGCCATGGCTAGCAAGTGGCTGAATGAAATACCACTTTCCTCTAGCTGGGTCAAAGGACGTTTTACAGACAAGGAGCTGCCTTCCTAATCTGCTGGCTTTTCATTTGTCCCTCTCTGATTATAAACAGCTGCCTGAGACAGCTGACAGAGAAGACAACGCCTGGAAAATATTTGCCGTGATCAACTGTTTCTCCCAGACCATCTCTCCTGCCACTGCTTTCCCATTTATTAGCAATTAAGTGTGCATCTGGGTCCCAAATCACAGCTTAATTTAGGGAAATCTCTACATCCATCTTTTGAGAACTGCAGAGACGTTCACTTGAGTCTGAGTTATGTTTGGACTAGAAGCACCTGTTACCGTTTTAAACTCCAGTTCTTTACCAGGACCCAGATATTTGAACTTTTTTTTATAAAGCTTGAAACCTAAAAATCAACAAGGCTTACCAGACAAAGGTTCTTGGTATTTTATGTAATATTCTGAAAGTATAAATCCAGAAATTGCTAGAATGGTCTGTAATAGCTCGTAGCCTAGAAGAGTGGGCCATTGGAAGACTTGGTAAGAGGTGGGATGGAGAAAAATCAGAGGAAAAACTCAAGTTAGAAGCGAGCAACTAAGTTACAGTCATGTCAACAACCTGCTTGGGGTCAAGATATCAATGATTCTGGGAGTTCAAGAAGGGTGTGAACTGAACTGTGTCAATGTCCACATGCTTTTGATCTAGAAGGGGTCTCCTTCATTCTCTTCACATTGTCCATGGAGTTCAAAACCCTAATAACAAGTGAACATAGAACACAAATGTTGATGGCAGGGAGAAGTGGCAGATGTTAAAAGAAGATGTGAGACAAGAAGGTCTTGATAATAGGGCCACCAACTCCCTGTGCCTTAGCTGTGACATTTCGCAGGCCCCCCAGCTCAGCAGGGATCCCACGCTCTGAGCCCAAGACTCCATAGGGGAGACTAAGTTGATTAATGACTGAAGAAAGAGAAAATAATGATGGGTCCTGACAGCTGTCCATATGTGCTTTAGAGATGAGGTTTTGTGGGTGCTATACACATCTGAGATGACCAGCCTGACTTTGCAGTGATGGCTTAATTGAAATTAATTAATTAATATATTAACGTATTAATATATTCAGGTTGACTCCAGGGTTTGGGCACCCCTGCAGTCAACCTGAATATATGAGATGCAGTAATTCAAGGTGTTGGTTTTCAGTTCACCCAAGGTTAGATTTCTGTAAGAGTCACTGTCATTATATATCAAGAAACAGCCTCTCTCTCTCTCTCCCTCCTCCCTCCTCCCTCCCCCTCCTCTCTCCTCTCTCTCTCTCTCTCTCTCTCTCTCTCTCTCTCTCTCTCACACACACACACACACACACACACACACACACACACTGAGGAAATTGTTCTTCTTGAGAACTAAAGTTTGAAATAATACCTTGGCAATTGGAACTATTGTGATATGCAGGTGCCTTTAAGATGGCCTCAAACTTAAAAGCTTCTCATAAAGCTCCTAAGAAGATGCAGACCAACTGTGGCTCAGGAGGAACCAATGTAAGAGCCAGAGGTAGGCTGCTCCTACTGGAGGTCAGGAAGGAGAAGGACGGCTTTTTGGTAGCCTCTTCTCCTCTTGTGATCTGTCTTCTCCACTCCACCTCTCTCTCTGAATTTACTGTGTGGGGCCTTTTTTTAACCACGCAACCATGTGATCCCTTTAATGGCTGTGCTATAAGCCAGTGAGCTAGCATCACACTAGCTCACCACAGCAGATGGGACAAAGGTTATACATAAATTGCAAATTCTTTGGTAGCAAGGGTAGAACTCAATAATTAGACCCCACGATCTCCTCTGGATTAAGTGTATTCATTAGACTTTTATTCAAACCTGTTACCACCTTCTTAGAAAATTCAGTTTAAAATAAATGCCTCAGAGACACTGTCAGAAAGCATCCGGATGGAAACAGGTAACAGTAACATGGCAGAGGGAAGGAGAATGCCACTTGCATAAAAGAAAAATGTGCACAACTGTGCTGCACGTGAGATCCCGTGTGTGGGGGAGGGGGTAGGTAAAGAACTCACAGACTGAGAAATAGCAAATCCCTGGTTTTGTTTAGGAAAAGCCCATTTTTGTCAATCAATGGTATCGTACATCATTATTAAGAGCTTATAGTGTATGAAAGGCGATTGCAGCATCCTGACTATTTTACGAATAATTTCATCCACAGGAAAAGTCTGATCATCTTATAATAGCGCCAACACCTGGACCCCAGTGCAATGACATCCCAGAGAACTGGGCAGCATTCAAACTGTGCTTGCTTGGCCTGACAGCTTCCTGCTAACACTTAGGTCTGCTTAGTCTGGTCTGGAGAGCTGTAGAGGAAGGAGAGTCCTGGCTCTGGAGGGTCCCTCTGACAACCTTCAACTTTTAAAATTCTGGATTTCAGGAAAGAAAAAGAAAAAGAATGTTAACTGATCACAAAAATGACAGAGGAGAAGAGCTAGATGCTCCATTTTTCAAACTACAATAGAATGAACCAGAACGAGACGAAAAGATAGTTTGCTAGTGAACTGAGCGATCGCCCTGCACCGTGCCAGCTTGATGCTACTTAAATACTGGATTTGGAAAGCTTATGCATTCTATTTCAGCAAAACATTCAGCGGTGAAATTTCTCTTGGATTCTGAGGGTTCTCTACATTTTAGTTTTTAACAGCTGCCATTTATTGAGGGACTTTTGCAAGCCAGAATCATGGCCACTATTTTGAATACATTACTTGCTGGTTCTCACAATAAACCTTTACGAGAAATAGTATTGCTTACACATTCCAAGGGGAAATTGAGTCAGGTTAAGCAACACAGCCAAAATCGTGTATAAATCGTCCTGTAGGCATTAGACCCCTTGCCAGCCTGCAGCCCAGACCCTGTGCTGTGCTTTCAACTTCGATCATTATACTCTGTGGATGCTTTTGCAAGTCTGTGCTTAAAGAGAAGGTTAGTTGGAGGTGGCCCAGTAGGTAGGCTTCTATGTGAGATGACCCCCGCTGTGAGTCTTGAGATAATTTAGTTTTAACTGAAATCTTCACATTTCCTTAGCTCTTCTTTTCTGTGTTTATTTAGCAGTGAACCAGCAAAAATAATTGAAAAAGAAAAGTGGCCCAACAGATTATCCCGAGAAAGAAGAACCTTTTGAAACAGAAATAGAACAGGGTTAGCTTTGATCCAGACCTTCCCCCTAGGCACAACAAAATGTTTATGTTTGAGAGGTGGGATGTCTTGTTCAACTGGCACCAGGCAGCATATCTCTCCGGGGCTGCTCCTGAAGTTTTCAGGTCGTTAGAGCATTCTTTTTCTATCAGAATTCAATACGATTCCATGTGGAGACTCCTTTGGTAGCAAGGTGATTTAGGCCTTCATCACCAAGCACACCTGAGTACAGCTAGACGGGATGTCACTGCACAGGGCACCCTGGAACAGTGAGATTTGAAGTGCGTGATTTGTTCCTCAGAATAAAATAGGGCACATGTGTGCACAGGCAAACATACCACACACAGACACGTACACATGTACAGAAACACACGCACACACACACACACACACAGAGACATACATAAACACACATGAACACACACACACACACACACACACAGATGTGGGGGATGTAGAGGTCAACCTTGTGAAAGAAAAGTGAGATGGGGAGTGGGGTACCACAGGCTCCTGCGACTTCTCAAGGAATCCTGACTTCCCTTACGTGGACTTGGATTTAAGAAACCTCCCAGAACACTGATGAGACATCAGCACCAAGGCCAGGGCAGTGGCTGCTTCCCCTGTCTTCATGGAAGTCCTAACTGATGATGTACTTTCCAAGCCCCTCCTCCTTCTGAGTTACTTCAGGAAGGGCTATTATTGGGGCATGGTGACGGTATGGCCAGATATGATTGGCTGAGGATTTAGGGGCTTGGGATTGGTTTGAACACTGTAAATAATCTTATGGGCTGCAGAATAAGCTTAGATCTGCACCCTGATGCTGGTCTCTGGAATGTGTGTAACACACGCACGTACACACACACACACACACACACACACACACACACACACACACACACACACACACACAGTGTACAGTGGTCATGACTTTGACCCAGGTCCACCCACACTGAAGGCTGGTCAGCTTGATTCCTCTTGCTTAGCTATTTGGAAGATCCTGTCATAGACCCTTATTCTTTGGGCTTCAATACAGTTCATTCAAACTACATTGGATGCCAGTGGGGATCCTTTCTCTGCCTACATCCCCCATCAATCATCTGCCTGCAGTCACCCTGCTGTGAAAGGCTTTCAAGCAGAGAACTCTCACCTTCTTTGTGGCTGCATTTCTTTCACTGTTTCTTTTCTTGCTCCTGGATTTAAATCAACAGATTCTTATCCTTGGTTGGCTTAGTGAAGACAAAATGACCAACAAAATGACATTTCCTCTGGAGCTTCTTAACTAAGGTCCAGTGCAGTGTGGTAAGTGAGCTCCTCGGGCAGAGTGAGTGGGGTGTGGGAGTGAGTGTGAGGACGGCCAAGGAGAACCTCTGACTGGAAGCTTACCTATGCCTTTGACTGTCCAGATAAATGCTATAATGAACAATGAAGCAGCAATGAAGACTCCATTGGAAAGAACCCATAGGTGTTATTCTGACCCCCAGGTTGCATTTCTGGGACCTTTGCTTAGTTGGTTTGGGCAAGGTACAGGCTTGGCCTCATAAAGGAAAGAGCTGGAACATCCTGCTTCCTGTACACTAGCTTTGTAATATACCGTCCTGTCTACAATACAAACAAAACAATCTCTGGTGGCTGAACTTAGAAGGGGAAAAAGACTTTGGCTTTCTGTCATTTTCAAGAACAGAATGAGATGGGGTCCTTTTGCAATCTGTTTTCTATAGCCCAGAGCAAAGCTTTTCCCCACAGGCTTCTCCTCCTCTTCTGAATGATGTGGGAAACAAACTAGGGCACAACACAGTTTGGGGAAAGTCTAGACGAAATATGACTCTGGCGGAGAAATACACACGCTAAAGTTTCAGGGCTCATGGAGCACAGACTTCATTTAAGGGATCTTGACCATGTGAGAGATTAGTGGGCAACACGCATTCTAATCTCTTCTCAAATCCTGTTCACTCACAGGAACCCACGGGCATGTATTTCCTTAGGTGTCACAGTGTGTGAAGGATATTGGACTTGATGGATGCTCTTACTACACTCTCAAGGTTTATTCATCAGTAGCCTTGGAGGCCACCAGCCTATTGAAGTTTTATCTTTTCCATAAGTTACCCAGAGTAGATGTAGCATCTCTTTCCTTCAGAGTTGAACAGTTCCTGTGGGATTAACTGCTGCTTCTATCAAAGGCATGATGGCACGTGGGACCATCAAGATGATGCAAAATCCAGCTTAGGGAATATGAAAAACTTAATACGTAGATTCTCTTCCTCTGGGTCACAGCAATCCCTTTTCTGGAACTATTCTAACTCAAGCAAATGTTCAGAGGAAGGAAAGGGGCTAGAACATTTACTACGAGTCCAGGAAAGTCTCTCAGACTTAAGAGGAAATTTAAGCTTACTCTTAGCTATCCACTCCTTACGAACAATATGGGAGAAAAATTGTTTTCTATATTCTCAAGTGTAGAGGTTTCTTAAAGTTTCAAGGGAGATAGGATGCTAAGAGAGGCTGGAAACTGGATTCAGTGAATACCCTAAATATCACTGACATTGTTATTCAGCGAATCTGTCAGATGGCGCATTGGGTATCAGTGTGTTACTTGCAAGACAATTGTACCTGTAGCTGGCTGCCTCCAACAGCTTTTGTTAAACAGTTGGGTTAACTTGTATGATTTAACAACATGTATGGCTTAACATGCATAGAAAATGTTCCAAACCCCATTCACTAATTCTCTGAGCCCTCCAGCTTCCTAGTGAATTTCTTTGAGCATATTCTCATATCTTTTCCTTTTCTTAAAACAGAAATGTTAGTGGAAAAATCCACTGTAGTGAAAGGTGCACATTACTCTGAGAGCATAGATTTCCCCACAAAATATCTGCGTCACTCCATTGCTCTGTAATAAAGGGCTGCAGCTGTTGCCATGACAATTTTCATTAAAAAAAAACAAAACAAACCCGTATCCATACAAAGGTAGACAACACAGCTGTTTCCATAAGGCATCACAAAACAAGACCAAATGTGATGGTGTTCTTCTTGTCTTTTGCCAGGTAAGGATGCTATGCCTCTAAGTCAGGATAGGACAAAAGAGTGGGGCTATGGGTTAATTTGAGATGGCCTCTTGCTTTCATTTTAGGTAGAATAGGGGTTGATAAATTAGAGTTTTGAGGTCTGTTCGGTTTTATTCTTTCAAAAGCTACCCACCTCCTCTAAATCTTCATGTACTTTTGCTCCAGGAGTGCCTACTGCTGGGACCCCCTTCCTGTTTATCTCAATGTCCACAGCTACCCACTTACATATTATAAATACACCATCAGCCATTTAAAGCCCTACTAACTTTCCAGAGAGACCAAGTGTGCTGTTCTGGTCCTTCTAGAAAAGGAAGTTTGATGTTCTATGTGTGTGGTCTAGTTGGCACCAACAAGGGCAAAATATTGTTATCTGTATTGCTAGTCTCTGGAGTACCAGATACCCTGTGTTTGTTGTTGTCTCTCCGGCTTTGTGCTGCGAGCCAAGTCAGATGCTAAAATTGATGTGGGTAGAATTCCCAGCTATGACATGGTGGTCCGAATACCTCTCTGTAAACAAGACTCAACTGCTTATCCCTCAGTGATCTGAGGGACTGTTTCTTGCTGATGTTCCCATGCACTGTGACATCTGGGACTGTGGCCATAGCACCCTGAGGGGAGCAAAAGTTGACCATGTTCCTCAGGGGAAAAGCTTATGAAGAGAAATTATCCCACCATCAACATCCCGTCTCATGTTACTGCTGAATGCTCAAAGAACATAATCGTATTTGGGGTTTTGGAAATAATTTACCAAACAATTGATTAGAGCTTGTTGTTATTATGAGCATTGACTTATAGGCAGGACAAATAACCCAATGGTCGAGAATTTAAAAATCAAAAGAATTTTTTTTGGAAGATGTAAGGTTCTGTCATTCTGTGAGAAGGGTCTTCCTTGGCTTGGCTAAACATGTGAGCAATCAGGAGGCCTTTGCTGTGTTATCACTATACAAGGCTGAGATGTGACTTACAAATAAGCCACAGAATCTGTAGTTCTTCTGAGCTCAACAATTGCCTGGGTTCGATCCTCATATGCAAGGGACTCTGAGGTAATCACAAACAGTGCTTCAATCCTCACACTTGCCTTGTGATTGGTGCCGCTAGCTGACCATAGGAAGAAGGAATCCAAACTCCTTCAGAACCCCTCAGATGTTACAATCAGATGTTAAAGAAATGGTATATATAATAACTTGGATATAATTACAAAAAATAAATAAAAACTTAGGGACGATAAATCCAAGTGTCTCAAAAATGTTCCATCTATTCTCTCACTATCTAAGTGGGACAGCAATGGCTCACGTAGCTTTTGTACCATAGAAACCAGTGAAGACCTGAAAACTGAAGACACTTGTGCAAACTCCTAGAACTAACTCCCCAGTCCATCCCAGCTCTGGGTGGCGACCCACAGTGTTCAGCTGTGTGCTCTGCTGTTCTGGTTAGGGGCACCAAGAATGGAGAACAGGCAGGAGCTTCCTCTGGATGAACTAGGATTCCGTAGGAAGAGAAAATAAACAGTAAAATGAACGGATTTATAAAACAGAAACAGAAACATTATAACAGGATTCTGAAAGTTTATAGCTTTCTAAATATTTCTAAATATTAATAAATATGTAGAAATTGGATACATTCTTGTTTGAGGTTACCCTCCCCAAACAACTCACAGTCCAACAGGAGAGCTGGTCTTTGTGTAAAAAAGCCTTCTGGTTGTCAGCTAGGAAAGGGGAGAGTGAGAAAAGTACTCCACTTGGTCAAGAGAAACTAAGATAAGGAGACGGGGTAGGTACAGACTCATGGAAGGCTGAACCACTTCTTCCTACAAATACTTCAGCTATTTCCAATCCTCTTTTACCAGGCTAACGTTTCTCGAAGGGACCAGTGGGTTACCACGCTCATTCTGGAAGGGCAGGCTGCTGAGTAAGACAGCATGGGGTAAAGTTCAGTGTGACCTAATGTAACTGAACAGTTACATGATGAGCAGGGCTGCACGCAAAATGCTGTCAATGGTAATTGGTCACCTGTCATTTTTTTTTCTTTTTTACACAAAAGAACCTGAGGGAGAAGTTACTTTGATAATGATAGAAGGGCATTGACTTTTCAAAATGTCTTCTTCCCTTTGATGGGTCACCCTTACTTACACAGTAGTATTTGCTGAGTACCTACTAAGCACTTAGGACTTTAGAGGTGCCGGCAATATAGGGAAATAGATGGTAAATATATAAACCAAAATCAATTTGTTGGGATGGGAAGCGACTCGTGACCTGCTCTATCCACAAATGAAAAATAATTCAGAAATTAGAATTACAAAGGACTTTCGACAATATCTCATCTGGAGACTGAAATTTAGTAATGTGGTTAGGTTAAATTCATTTCCCCATCAGATAGGAGCCAGGGTTTGACTCTCCCCAGTCTGTTTCTCACTGTGTCAGCTAACTTTCAAAGACTGGAAAACTGTACACTTACATTACATTTCCCAACCTAGCCTTAAATACTTTCTGAATGCATATATTCACCCTCTTACTCCTACTGAAAAATATACACCGCAGTAGATTTCAGATAGACCACTGCTTTCAATTATGTGCACTAGAGAGAATTGGCTACATTTGATTTGAGGAACAAAGAGGCCCTAAGGCTCGGCTAGTATGAGTCCAGAGCTGGGCCTGGCTTGATAGATGTATAGGAGATAAAATATGGCCCCTTTGCTCAAGAGGCTTGTGATTTCAAAGCAGAGACAAGACCCAGTCATATTTTATCATATAAGATTTACAGATCCAAGAGGAGAGCCCACTGTTTCAGGAATTTAGAGACAGGGGAGAACATTGTGAAGTGCTCGCTGCATTTTAAATATGGATCTTGGCTTTTTCCATTATAGTGCATGTATTAGGATCTCAGAGACAAGGGGAGAGCACGTTTCAATCTGCCTGGTTAGGCAGTGCCTCTTGGGGGACAGCTGTGTGCTGCACAAGCTGTTGGCTTCTCTCTGCACAGTAACTAGCAGGCCTTAGTGTGATCAATAGTACCTATGACATGGTTGTATATGTGACCCTTTCCTTTGGCTTG
Organism: Rattus rattus; assembly: GCF_011064425.1. Classification (NCBI taxonomy): domain Eukaryota; kingdom Metazoa; phylum Chordata; class Mammalia; order Rodentia; family Muridae; genus Rattus; species Rattus rattus. The sequence continues at coordinate 86,397,301 of NC_046161.1, read as the reverse complement.
TTTGTGAAGAGGGGGCTATGACAACATGAGTGCCCCGTATTTTCCTCCCAGGGTCCTTAGAATCACATTGTCTAATAGATGATGAGGTATGATTATTGCCAATGGAATTCTGCAAATAGCTGTCTGCTCATATACCTCAAGAGCTGGCCTTTCCTAAGCAAAGAGGATTCTGTTGAAGTTTCACTGCAGTCAGTGCCAAGGACAAGCAGGTCTCCAGCTAACAAAGCAGGTGATCGTATTTATCAGTTCACAGGTCCAGAGCCCCAGGAAGCAACTGTTAGGTTATCTGTGAACCCTATCATCTGGCCATCACTTAGAATCACTCAGATCGAAACTCGCTTCTGCGTATTTGACTAAATGTTGTGTTAGATGGAGGGTAGATGTGACTGTAAGAGTTCTGCTGATGGTGGATGGTGTCATTTTGATTCCACAACTCACTCAGTACCATTGTTTTCCACTGTCCACGCTGCCCCTTTGCGTACCCTCTTCCCCCGCTCGCTGCACTCACCGTCTGCTGGCTGCTGGCTGCTGGCTGCTGGCTGAAGTTTGAAGGCCTTCTCTCCTTGGAAGGGCCATTTTCCCATGTCCTTCTGTTTGTTGAAACTTCTTAGCTCATGCTTTCCTCAACTTTTAACAATAGTTGCCTCTGTAGACTTTATTTGTCCTGAACAGTGTGGTATTAAAGCATCGGCTTTAGAGCTGTATTATTTGATGTTTCTGAGGAGTGAGAAGAGGCCCATTGAACCCTTTTGCTTCAGCAAGTTGCAGCCATTCCCTATAGGACCAGCTGTCAGGTAACCTGGCCTAGGGCAAAGAGCTTCTTTGCTGTTCAGACTCCTGACCAAAGCTGCAGCTGAGGAGCACACCAAAGGGCTCTAGGTCAGCTTGTTGTTTCAGGATTCAATGTGAAATCTGAAAGTCGGCCCCTTGAGAGGCCCTGCTCTCCCTGCGGAGAAGAGCTAGCTGTGCCAGGTCAGCTGCGGAAAATATCCCTACCTTTCATCAGACCTGGTTCATTTTAGCAAACTCTTTATCTTCTAGAAAGTTCGATTTATTTTTCTAAAGCATGGTACTTTATACTATTTATTACTAGGTACTGATTTGCTTGATATTTGATTCACATTCATATTTTAACAATTGACCTGAAAAGAGGCTAAGAAATTCAGGCATAAGGGAAGCAAATCTGAGATGATATAACTGTTCCACTCCAGTTGGGAATGATATCTGATGTTTATCTCTGCAATACCAAATTGCTTAATCTACCTGTATAGTGGGGTTGAGAAGCGTATCTGGCCTTGCCCAAAGAGGCCCATTTTAATTCATTTTATTTTAACTCCATCCTTGAAGGCCATTGAAGATGCATTTGTGCTAGGATTTCGATGTAATACGGTACTAACACTGGAGGCAAAGCAGATGTTGGAAGACTGTAATGTCAACCTGGGTTACAAAGCAAAGGCCATCTTGACAAAGCAAAAGAACAAAAGCATAAGAGGGACTGGGAGACAATCCTCCTGGAAATTAAGCATGTCAAATAGAATTTCCAATACTTGTGGATGAGAATGACAAGATTTCCATTTAGTATCATGTGAACAAAAATATTTTCAATCTCAAGTTCTTGTAAGTGCCTCAGGTATGGGCTTTTCAGAGGAAACTATTGGCTTATCCAAACAAAAATGGGAAGGGGTGTGTGACTAAACCTGGCATTTCACACACTCTGACCATGTGCATCTATCTCTTGGGATTAGAACTGTACACAGCTCACACTGGTCAACAGCTAAAAGAGTGACTTCTACTCAAACAAGTCAGTCTGTGCCATCTGAGCACTTGAGAGCACAGGTTAGCATTTCAGCACTAGTCATCCATCTACTATAAGTGAGAATCAAAGAGCTTTTCTGGTACTATAGTAGCTAATGGTCAAAATGGCCCTTAATGCTTCCTGATTCTCAGGAAACATACTCCATTACAGTATCTTTCACACTGTGAACAGGGTTGGTCTGTGTGGCCACAGACTGTACAGATGGAGTAATGTGTCATCAGAAAATACACTTTAAAAGTCATATCACATGGGTAGGGGTATAGATCAGTAGTAGAGTGCATGCCTTGTACATGCAAGGCCCTGAGTTCCACATGCATTGCAGAACTATTTTTTGAGAGTTTCTCATGTTCTCATGTATATTCTCTCATGGTTTATCTTGCATTGTTGTCTCCAGAGTAGCAAGTCTCATGCAACCTTATCAAGAAGTTATTGGAACTTTGAACCAGCAGCATGTGAGCATGTATGGAAGCAGACCATCATGTGTAACCCAGCATAGAAAGAGAAAAAAGAGCGATCCTATGAAACAGTTGAGTGTATTTTGTAGCCAAGCAGAACGCTGAATTCTGGAAATTGTAATAGAGATAATAAAGCAAGTAGGACTCACTCTTAAGAATCTCAGAACCTCTTGATGAGAGGCTATGCGGAGAAGGAACCACAAAGACAAGTAGAACACACAGTCATCACAGTGTGGATAAGGCACTCAGGGAGCTGGACAGACATGACTTCTGGGGCAGTTTGACCACCAGCCTAAGTCCTGCTTAGGAGACCCAAGCATTAGGGTTGAAGAAGAAGACTCCTCCGGGTGTGGTGAGAAAGTAGAGGTACTGTGGGGTGGATGTGGAAATATGCAAGCTGCAGTTTTAAAAATTGCCTCTAAATATGTGGGGCCATTCTATTTGGAAGAGAGTGGAACACAATACAGTTTTTCACAGTAGTACTAGCCAAGCTTACAGCTGACCTGCTGGATAAGGGGATATAATGAGGATCTACAGCACTTCCTCTCAGTTGTGACCTAGGTAAATTCTTGCAGAAAGGTAGAGAAGGAACCCAGTGGACCTAGAAATGTGTCCTGTTCTTATTCATTACCCACAGGTCCATGAGCATATCCAACAAAGACTCCATAGACTGAGGCCCACTGAGGGCTTCAAGGTTAAGCTTCTACAGCAGTGGTTTCCAACCTGTGGCTCACGAATCTCTTCAGGTCACACATCCCCTTCCCAGGGGTTGCCTTCACTTATCAGAAATACTGATGTTTACATTACAATTAATATCAGTAGCAAAATTACAGTTTTGAATTAGCAACAAAAATAATTTTGCGGTTGAGGGTCGCTACAACATGAGGACCTCTATTAAAGAGACACCATTAAGATGGTTGAGAACCACTATTCTAAGGAGACCCTGCAACTCTGGGGGAAGGACAGGAAGAGGAAATAAACTTTGTCTGCTCTCAACCCAACAGATCCACATTTACTGTAGCTGGCTAATGTTGTGTAGTTTCATCCAGAGCCCCATATCCTCCCTGGGGCCAGCTCTGTCCTTAGAGCTCACACAGCAGGCTTGTTCTGTGTCCTGACCTGCAAGGATGAAGCACCTCACACACCAGTTAATCAGCCCTTTACATATTTAATAGGGTCTTAATGATGATTTATTTGCTGGGACTCTGTGATTTCTTTCTTTCTTCTTTTTTTTTCTCTTTTTAATCTTTAGAGCAGAAATTGCAAGCTCAGGTGCCTGCAAGCTATGCATCTCATCAGAGGTCACGCTGTCTGAAGGACCAGCAGCCTACAGCTGTTCACACCTGCCCAGGCCCACCACTGTTCAATAACAATTTCCTAGGATTGTTCTTTTTTTCTCATTTTAATGAGAAAGTGAAAATTTAAACCCACAGAGTGTAATTTTCCAGTGTTAAAATGTTGGAACGGCACATTTGAAGATTAAACAGCGCATGGGCTGTGTAGCCTGTGGGCTGATGGAATCTCAACGGTTGAGGTCAGTAGACTGCACATTGGTAATGTCAGCCTTAGACAATCACGTTGGCAGATAACATCTTTGGCATATGTTAAAGGTTAAAGAAATTGCATAGAAACCACTCTTAAGACCACTTATTTTGGGTGACATTACATCACTAGGGACTAACTGGGGTACTGAGCAATGGATCATTTACAGTCAGTCTTTAGAGATGGTTCTAACACCCACAGACTCAAATCAAAGTAAAACTCCCTCTTGTATTTCTATTCTATTAATATCTTTTAAAAACCTAGCTGTACTCAAAACAGAATCTTAGACGTATGAAACAAAGGGCAAACAAACAGCTAGAATGAGAAGCTCTACTTGACGCTAATTACAATTCCTATGTAGTGAGTTTATGTGCTTTCCTTAACTGACTTGAAGAATGAAGTAAATAGATGGTATTTCTTTTTTTCTCTTTCTTTATTTCTTCCTTTCAATTTTATAAACTTTATTGTAAAAACTCATTACGCATAAATAAAACTACCATACAGCAAAGTTCACCTGAACCAAACTCCATACAACTCAATAACCTTCCCATAAACAAATCAATTAAACATATGACTTTCTCTTTCTATATCACTGTGTTACAAACTATTTGAAATGTGAAAGTATACAAGAAGAAAAAATATGAAGGAGAAGCAGAGAATTAAAAAGTACACATTTAAAGAGAAAGGACCACTGCCATAAAAAAGTAATACAACTTGAAAATTCTAAAATCTACATTTAAGATGACTAAGCAGACCATAAAGTTAAATGTAAAATATAGTAATGTGATATAACTGTAGTCGATTTAGAAAAGGTGAAGAAAAATCTAGCAAGAAAAATATAGCCAATGAAATGAACTCAGTTTTTATAGCTCAAAGGAAAATAGGAGGATAGACTCTGAGGAAACCACCCAGATTGCATGTAAAAAAGGGTGCAGTATGGAGCAGTCTCAGGCATGCAAAATAAATGGGGAAGATATAAGTGCTCCTAACTGCTAGGCCATCTCTGCAGCCCCTAGAACATATTTAAAGTAATAAAAACATCTATTATTAAACTTCCAACATTCCCAAATGTCCTATGAAAAATAATGCTGGTCAATTCTGAATTTTATACCCACATAAAATATCCTCCCACAATAAGGACAAAAGAAATTTTTAATCCAGAAACTAACACTGATTGGTAGATCTCAGTAGTAAAGTAAGTTCCTTCCCATACATATACCTTAGTAAATAAATTATCTATCACAGGAGAAGCTTCAGAAAGGAGAGAAGTAAATGGAGAGGAAAGAATAGGTTCACAAGCTGTGGTAAACAGAAAAAAAAAAAAAACAGCTGAGCAAGCAGAAAGTGAAAGAAGTACTAATTAGACAAATAATACTGATCATTGAGTGGTTAAAAATAAGATGGAAATGGGATGGTAGATGGTAACATGAAGGGTGGAAGGGGAATGAGTGTTGTTATTAATATTCCTGATACCAACAATGAGGACATTACATGTCCAGAACTCTAGAGACACAGATGTAAGGACTATGTTAATAACGTACGCTACATTATGGGACTAATAAAACAATGAAAGGAAACACTATTAATCCCTATAAATCAGAATATAAGAGGTCATGAACACTCAATTTCACAAAAGCAGGACGGGAGAAAACTGGAACGGAAACAAGCCCTTTGAATATGAAAACACAAAGTGAAGTGAGTCACATTCACACATAAAACATATGTACTTTGTAAGCACTCAGAGAATTTGCATATGAAGTACATGTTAATGTGCTATATTTTAATTTATATGTGTATAAAAATTTGCACATGATTTCAAAGAGCTCTACAAAGATGCTCACACAGCATTGTAACAGTGACAAAAGAGACAATACTTAAGATTTTATTAATAGGGAAATATTCATGTGAATTATATTGTATGACTATGCCCTGGTAAAATATATAGCAAGTAAACACATCTTATATCTAGAATTAAGAATATGGGTACGCTCAAAAGACACAATAGTAAATGGAAAAACAAATTATAAGACATCTTGATTAGTCACCTAAGGCATTTAAAGTGAAATACTCAGCATCTCATCCTTTCTTATTGTAAGAGAGCACTTGCTCAGAGAGCATCTCTGGGTATCTCTCCCTTCTTTCTACCCCAATAAAACATAAAACTTAACAGTGAGGGGTTGGGGATTTAGCTCAGTGGTAGAGCGCTTGCCTAGGAAGCGCAAGGCCCTGGGTTCGGTCCCCAGCTCCGAAAAAAAGAAACCCCCCCCAAAAAAAAACCTTAACAGTGAAAAGGCCGTTGCCTACTCTCCATGTTGTAACTCCTTGGAATGTAAACTTTTGAGCCTTAGTTCTAAGTTAGAGATAGCACACACCAGTACACGAAGCAGGGAGATAGACAACATCATCATCACCTCAGAGTATGTCTGTGAGCTAATGGACTGCCTTTGGAACCTGTTCCTCATTAGATTTGTCTTGTGAGAAAAATTAATGCTGTTGTTGATTTATTATTCTGGAAATGGTTTTCTGCTACTGAGGCTACCTCTGTCTAACTGAAGCAAGCCAGCACATTGTGATACCCTTCATTCGAACCAAAGATGTAGAAATGTGGAATGAGTTATTCATAGGCACATGAGAGAAGGCTGGTTGAGAAACACCTACCCTGATGTTAGGATGAAAAAATACAGGAAGAAGGGTTTGGGGTGATTGGAGATGGAGGATGGAAGGATGAAATACAAGTAAATGTTGCCTTTTTCCCTCATAAGGGTGATGGATATCTGAATTATTTGACCAAGTATTTGAATGGTTTCTTTTCTCTAAAACAAAAGACACATCCAAAGATTTAACTCTCCAGTTGCCATTTTGGCACAAATACATTGTGGCTTATGGACAGTGCTCAGTAACTGCCTCATATCTAATTCATTTCCTGTTCCAGGTCAGAGGGCAGAGCTAAAGAAGCCTTTTTTTTTTTTTTTTACATTATTCACATCACAGCGGGTTAAGTAAATAAAAGTGTTGGGAAGCAAGATCTAAAAACTTAAAATGAATAAAGCAAAACCAAACGAACAAATAAACAAACAACCCTAAGGACTGCGAAGGAGAACCCATGACCTGGAGATGTAGAATGAAGGCACCGTGGAGAAAGGTCACCCTTGTGGACCAAGTCTCTGTAGAGAAAGGCAGCTGGAATCCATGTCTTTTTCAATTGCATTTTCCAACATCCACTCAGTCTGGTATTTGGGCAGCAAGATTGCAAAGTTGTCTATAAGTTTTAGCAAAATTTTACTTGTACATAATATATATTCTCATGAAGAGTACAGAAGTCATAAAGATTAAAAATAAATAAATAAGCAAATAAATCTTGAGTCCTTCTTCCTGGTTTAAGTACTGTTGATCTTTCTCATACTTTTCTACATTTAATTCTAATGTGTTTTGGGTATAATTAGAAACTTTATAGACTTTTTAAAAGAATAACTAATATCTATTTATCTATATATATAAAAAACTTCACCCCAATTATTCAGTGGTACACTTCATTTCTTCCCCCATGTCTGTTTTAATCTAGAAACAACTGGTTCAATTTCTCAAGAAAGTAAATCCTTCAAAGTGTGGAAGATATATACATATCTATGTTTATATATCTGTATATCTAGATATCTAGATAGATAGATGAATAGACAGACAGACAGACAGATATTTTCCAAATGAATGTCTAGACAGACTTCACTCATATACATAATATGTTTCACAAGATATCTACTTAGATGGACAGTTTTTTATTATTACTGACAATGTCGCAAAGAAGTCTTCACATCACTTATCCCACCCCCATACATATAAAAAGCTATTTTAAGTTCCTTCATTGGTTTCGATTATTTTTTCTGGCCTCATTCTTTCCTAAACCTTGGGCTATGTCTTTAGCTGAGTATTTTTGAGAGAATTGCCGGCTAGCAGTCGCCAGAGCTTTGTGGATTTTCTTTCCTCCTGCTGATGAATGTCAGCATTCTGTCTTTGCTTAAAGTGACCAAGCTCCTCTACCCAGCCAAGCTACTCTCCATCCCCATCCCGCACTTTGGATGACTTACCTTCTTGAGAAACTGTTTCTAGACTAAAACAGAGCTGGGATAAGAAGTGGGATGTAGAACTAAATCATTGGAATGACATAAGAGTCTGTGGTGAGAACTACGGGGCCTTTTCTGCAGACTTCTAAGAAGGTTATCCCTCAACACAGAGCTCCAATCAGAAGAACTGCCTGGGAAGGCAGACTGCCTCACACGTGCTGATGACCAGAGGCTGCTCCCAAGGAAAAGATTTTCCAGTTACCCTGTAAGCAATGCACTTTAGTTGACAAGCTCAGAACTCTCCCCCTTCCTGTGCTATTTTAGGTTTTCCCATATCTCAATCTTAAATATGGATGTTAGTTAAGCCAGACCTCTCTGAAGAGGTGAGAGGAAAATAGATACTAAAAGGAAAAGCCAGGGAGTGGGGTGGGATAACCTGAAGACAGCAAACACAGCTAAGTGCCAGCATTTTGGTTTTTGTATCGATGTTCTCCCAGGCTAGAGAAGGTACTGCATTCATGAGATGGGAATAGGAGAGCCCAAAAAGAAACGTTCAGAAAGCATCAAGAGTTCTCAGAAGTGCAAAGCTAAAAGTGAAAATTTCAACCTGGGAACATCTGTGTTGAGGAGGTCGCCTATAAAAGATTCCAACTGATAAAGAGAGGCTTAGACAGATATATGGAGAAAAGGGTGAGGCCCATGAGAAAAGGAGGATGTTTTCAACTGCTTCAGTGTTCTTATTCAATGGACCCTATTAAAATAAAGAGAGGAGGAAAGACAAACGGCCAGGGACTGGCATGGGAAAGCTCCTAGGGTGGGAAGATCTGAGTCTCTGAATTGAGGTGCCCACCATATACAGAGCTCAGTGAATGGAGAAGAGCTCTCCACTCAAGCAGGACAGGTAGTAACTTCACTGCTAACAAAGCAGGGGATGGAAGGCACACAGCACTGGCCCTCTGATGACAAGGAAATTCACCTGGACAATTCTGAGGCGACATCATCATTTCTACCATAGCTGTATAACTATGTTGTGTTTTCTTCGCTTGGGCCTATTTGGGTTGGAGAGATTACTACAACATTGTTATACTTGCTTGTCAAAGTAAAATGTCAACAACAACAACAACAACAACAACAACAACAACAACAACAACGAGTCTCCACAGAAAAGTCAAACAACAGCATATGACGGGTGGTTTAACACTGTGGTAAGACAGTGGTAAGGGTGTCTGGGTCAGGCCTACGCATCGTGTATATCCATAGTTCAAGGGAACGGCTGAAGCAAATCCACAGGCAGAGTGGGTGTCTACATCTTTGGCATGCGGGATCATAATGGCGTCTAATGTAGTTCTTTTTGCTTGTCAGAAATGGCAGTTTTCTTCTACAGTACATACATTGGTTTTTGCTTAGAGGTAGAAAACATGGAAGAAAACTACTAAAAATGTTCAGATTTGTAAATTATTTGGCACTTTTCCCTTAATTCACAAAGCTTGAGTTGAAGCTTGGTCAAATACATCCGCTCCGCTGTTTGGCTCACTCTGTGCACTATGAATATGTCCTTAGTACAAGTGATGAGATTTTATAGCATGTGAAGGAGCAGCCTTTACAAGTAAGGCACTACCCTTGGTTACTTTTTTTTTAAGTGTTTTAAGCTGTCTCAATACTTACACAGTCAGAATTCTCAACCAGTAAATGTTGTGTTTTATTTTTTCAAATCAATGTAGGTTTTTGAACATTTAGTCATTTAGTTTCCTTGATATCTGGAGTGGTAGATGTCCAAGGATGAAAACACAGTGTTGATATTATATAACCGTTCTGTGGCACTTCAGAAATCAGTAACAAGGCAGAGGGGGAAAACAAAACTTCAGTATGAAACACATGTTTATGGGGAAAAAGCACAAACATCCAGATGGTCTCCAAAAACACAAGTTAGACTCTGTTCTGTGAGAGGACTAGAAGTGCTGTGTAGCTGGGAACATGAGTGAGAAAGTGTCACATGGGATGATGCAGGGTGACTCTCCATGGAAGATGAGCTGCAAGTTAGGACAAAGCAACTGGACTGTGGGTTCCCTTTAAGGGATAGTGAGGGATGGTCCTCCATGGCCAGTGTTTGACCTGGAAAATACAGACACGGGGTATGGACAGTACTTTGATAGAAATTATAGTCCTGTGCACAGGTGGTGGAAGGGGAAGGAAAAGAGAGGAGGGGGAGGGAGAGAATGGGAGGAGATGAAAGGGAGGGGGGAAAGAGAGGGAAAGGGAGAGGTAGAGGAAGGGGGAAAAGGAGAGGGGGAAAGAGAACACCAAAGTAACAACTTGGAATTTTCTATTTGTTTCAAATCCATCTGATAAAGTCCAGCTACTTCAGTAGACTACGCACTGTTCCTCCGTACAGTAGATACAAACCCTTAGAGTCCTTTGCCTTTTAGATCATCTCTCCCTCATGGGAGTACCTTAGGTAAATAAGCAAGAGTTGGCCCAGCTCTAGGCTCCTTGCTCTTCAGGCTCCCTCGTGTCCCGTGTTTGCAAGAGGCGCCTGGGCGTTATCATGATGTGCATGTCTAGCTGGAGGCACGGGTACTAACTGCTCCTGAAGCTATGCAAGGTTCTCCAACAGAACTGTATGTATTTGGCAAAGCTCCCTTTCATAGCATCCCCTTGTTTATAGCAAATCAGACTCAAATACCTGCAACTAGTCTGTCAGTGTGAAATGACAGGTATGGGAATCTCCCGGTGATTTACACCAAGATGCATATTTATACACCCCTCAGGGTGAATTCTTTGACTTCTCTCACAGAAATGTTCAAGCTTGCTTGAAGGAGAGAGTCCTGTGATTTTGATTTGAATAAACAAAAGGAATTACTTTAACAGAGCATACTGAAAGAATTCCTTTAGAAACTTGAGGCACATGAAGAAAGCTAAATTGGACCAATATGGATTTTGTTTTCTTATGTAGAAAAAAAGGGGACAAGTACCACAGCAGGGCCTAAAATATGTGACAAACAATTTGGAAACAGCTGTGGCGATTGCCAGAGTATCCCAGTAATACACTGCCTGTATTCTCGCCTCAGTTCGCCTCCTTGACTCCAGGAAATATTGAAAAGGTACAAAACATGTTTTCATGCAAGCTGTTTTTAACATGATAAATCACCTCTCTGTGTGTTTGTTGTATTGTGGTTAGGATCCTGTGATTAATATCTCACCCAAAACAGTCCAAGATATGCTATCTCCGTCACTTTGTTAAAGAAGTACTGAAGTTGAAAAGTTTAGAAAAGGGCACCCCAAACATCAACACCAAGAGGTTAATTTTTTGAAAGGGATAATTGTTAACCTACTGAAAGGAAATTAAGTACAAAATCATAAAGCGTTTTATAAGAAAAAAGTTTAGTATTCATATGGCAATCAGGCTTTTCAAAGTATTGTGACTTAAAGTTTTATAATTCAATCTTATAAACACAACTGTTAGTATTTACTAAGTAGTAACTATTGCTGCATTTCAGCATGTTATATTTTTAACATTAAAATTATCAGAAACCTATACAGGGAGGGATGACTAACCTTTTGAGAAAACTACAAAGAAACATGTTATAGTAGACACTTTCTAAAATATTCACAAACTTCAAATGAGTTCAAGTGGAGTTAACCTGTAATACGGGGAGTAAAACCCCAACTAGACATCACACATTACAAAATGAAATCTCCCCAGCTAGGCATCACACATTACCAAATAAAATTTCCAGGAACGGGTTACCTCTTTTTGAATCTCTTGGCCTAAACATCACAGGCTATTGTTGCTCTTAGCTAACCACGAGAGCTTCATGGAGGACCCCATTTCCGAAGTTACCACATGCTTGAATGACAACCATGAATAAACCAATTAGGCACTGACCTGGAAGCTTCATTCCCAAAGTCTGGCTTTCACAGTGCCAGAATTCCTTCTGTGTATTCTACCAAGGAGAAAGTAATGGTCAGTCTCACCCCGCTGTGAGCTCTGCATGCTACAAGAACGACTTATCTGGCGAGATACATTCAGCTGGTTGTAACAGTGGCATGAATGTAACAGGGGTAACCATCCTCTGACTGAAATGAAGGTCCCTTACACAGGATGAACCCTACAACTGGCACTGTTAATGAAGTCAAGAGCCTATGGTTAGATACATTATAGATCCCAAGAAAACTTATTACTATTGTTCAACTAAACGGGCACCCCATTAAAATGACTCCTATTAAAAAATGGGGTTCAGAGCTAAACAAAGAATTCACAGCTGAGGAATGCCGAATGGCTGAGAAACACCTAAAGAAATGTTCAACATCTTTAGTCATAAGGGAAATGCAAATCAAAACAACCCTGAGATTTCACCTCACACCAGTGAGAATGGCTAAGATCAAAAACTCAGGTGACAGCAGATGCTGGTGAGGATGCGGAGAAAGAGGAACACTCCTCCACTGTTGGTGGGATTGCAGACTGGTACAACCATTCTGGAAATCAGTCTGGAGGTTCCTCAGAAAATTGGACATTGAACTGCCTGAGGATCCAGCTATACCTCTCTTGGGCACATACCCAAAAGATGCCCCAACATATAAAAAAGACACGTGCTCCACTATGTTCATCGCAGCCTTATTTATAATAGCCAGAAGCTGGAAAGAACCCAGATGCCCTTCAACAGAGGAATGGATACAGAAAATGTGGTACATCTACACAATGGAATATTACTCAGCTATCAAAAACAACAACTTTATGAAATTCATAGGCAAATGGTTGGAACTGGAAAATATCATCCTGAGTGAGCTAACCTAATCACAGAAAGACATACATGGTATGCACTCATTGATAAGTGGCTATTAGCCCAAATGCTTGAATTACCCTAGATGCCTAGAACAAATGAAACTCAAGACGGATGATCAAAATGTGAATGCTTCACTCCTTCTTTAAAAGGGGAACAAGAATACCCTTGGCAGGGAAGAGAGAGGCAAAGATTAAAACAGAGACTGAAGGAACACCCATTCAGAGCCTGCCCCACATGTGGCCCATACATATACAGCCACCCAATTAGACAAGATGGATGAAGCAAAGAAGTGCAGGCCGACAGGAGCCGGATGTAGATCGCCCTGAGAGACACAGCCAAAATACAGCAAATACAGAGGCTAATGCCAGCAGCAAACCACTGAACTGAGAATAGGACCCCGTTGAAGGAATCAGAGAAAGAACTGGAAGAGCTTGAAGGGGCTCGAGACCCCATATGTACAACAATGCCAAGCAACCAGAGCTTCTAGGACTAAGCCACTACCTAAAGACTATACATGGACTGACCCTGGACTCTGACCTCATAGGTAGCAATGAATATCCTAGTAAGAGCACCAGTGGAAGGGAAGCCTGGGTCCCTACTAAGACTGAACCCCAGTGAACTAGACTGTTGGGGGGAGGGGTGGCAATGGGGGGGGTTGGGAGGGGAACACCCATAAGGAAGGGGGGGGAGGGGATGTTTGCCCGGAAATCGGGAATGTATATAAGAAATACTCAAGTTAATAAAAAATAAAATAAATAATATAATAAATAAATAATAATATAATAAATAAAATAAAATGACTCCTGATTACTTATCGCTCTCACACACCTGCATCAGAAAAAAATGTGTTCTTACACTAGAGGGTCATTAATACAGGAAGCCACAGTTCAGTGTAGTGGGAATATGAGACTTCAGGATGCTCAACTCTAAATGGAATGTCTGTACCACACGCTACCCTTCGAAGCCCAGAGAAAAACATGAGAGAGAGGACAGGGAAACTGAAGAGCCAAAGGTGGTTGGTAAACTCAAGAAACAATGTTTCAGGACACCACAGGCCAGGTGCAGGTATGAACTCGTAGCAATTATGACAGCGTGCAATGCCCCGTGATAAGCTCAGCTAGACTGGGCTATGATAATCTCACCATAACTGGGAGGTGGGTATATAGTCCATCCCAGTTGAGAAGATACTGGTGCTTGATAGCTTAGCTTGTTGGGAAGACAGAGTTAGTTTTCTTTTATGGTATGAATGTTTGAGACCATAGAGAGAGAAAAGAAGAGAGAAAGGCAGGGGGAACAAACTTAGGTGGGTGGGGAAGTAGGATGAATATGGTCAAAATGCAAAAATAATAAAAATAAGCAGAAATTATCTAGCACTAATTTACATCTGAGGTTTGATGGCCGAACTGACCTTTTCTCTTTCTTTTGTTCGTTTGGATAGTTGGTTGCCCAAATCCCCACCTTTCCATCTTTCCTCTTTCATGGGCAAATTGTCACATGGTTTATATACACTTTACACATGTACATGTGTCCAATGGCATACATCTCTTGTTTCTGCATGTTCCTTGCTGTTCATTTGAGCACACTGGTATCACATTACAATAATTATAAGAATTGTATTATTCCATTATTGTTCATTTTTAGTATTTCTAGACATCATTGTAACTCATTTATCCTTCCATGTGAAATTTAAATAATATAATCCAATTCTAGGAACTGTGGCTATGCTATTTTCATGAAGATTATATTACATTTTAAAACTAACTTAGGGATGTGTGGTTTGAACATGCCCCAAAAGTTCACATATTGGAAACTTGATACCCAATGCAATGGTATTGGGAGGTGGATCCTAGTATGGTGTTAGGACATGAAATATCCACCTTCATGAATGGATTAATAGTATTATCAGAAGAGGGGGCTACTGTCATGAGCGTGCTTGCCATAAAAGTGAATTTCTCTCTTGCCCTTCCATATTCTGCCATAGGCTGATGCAGTATGAAGACCATTATAGATGACTACATAGGTTTTGATTTTTCAGTCTCTAGAACCCAGTTCTTTGTAAATCTTCCGTCTTTGTGTTCTAGTTTGATTTCTATTGCTATGACCAACGTACTCTGACCATAAGCAATAAAGAGGAGGACGTATTTATTTGTTCTATTCCTCCAGATCACAGTATATCATTGAGAGAAGCCAAGGCAAGGACTCAAGCAAGAACCTGAAGCTCAAACAATGGAGAATCAGTGCTAGCGGGCTCACTCACTCAGACTTACACTTCACTAACATCGGTTTCTTTCTTTCCTTCCCTTTTCCTTTTTTCCCTTTTTCTTTCCCTTTTCCCTTTTCCTTTTCTTTTTGTTTTTTTCCTTTTCCTTCTTCTTTTAAATAAAGACTAGGACAACCTTCCTAGAAACTGCACCATCCCCAATGGGCTAGACTCTCCTCCATCAACTCCATGACAACCCCCCTCCCCCCCACAGGCTTCCCACAGTCTGATCTAGGCAGTTTTTCAATTGGGTTTCTCCTTTCAGATGACTCTAAGCTGCATCAAGTTGAAAATTAAGACTAACCGGCACAAGTGTTCTGTTATAGCAATAGAAACATGAAGACTGCAGGAGAATTTGCATTTTTAATATTGAACTTTCCTATCCTCCAGCATAGCTTATTTCATCTCTTTTCAAGTTTTCTAGTGTCTTCTCTAAGCTGTGTACCTTATTTCTGTGGTTTCTAGATAGTGTTCTGACTGGTAGGAAGGAGCACTTGCTCCCTATGAGTCTTGATCCTTTTCTTTGGGAGTCCTGACCAGTGATGAAGAGGTCATTTATGAGTGTTAAGCCTAGTGGTTCCCAGTTCAATGCTGTGGTCTTGCTTCTTTATTTTTAAACTATTCTATTATTTCTATTAATAGTATCTTTTCCCTCTGATCTTCACTAGACATCATTTGGCAAGCTATGTTATGATCTGTGTCACATTCTGACTCTCAGTTGACTCAGTGGCTTTCTTCTTATGACCCACAACACCTATTCAGAGCTAGCTCCAGGTCAGGAGGAATTAGATTAAGCCAAGCTCCCTTCAGATTCCAGGCACTTGAGTTCATAGTTCACCAACAGACAATGGAGTGCATCTTACTGATGACCTAATAAAGGAGGGGAAATTGCCCTCTGAATTTGCTGAAATTGGAGCAAGTCTTTGCTCATGCAGTATTCAATAAGCATCCGAGAGGATTTTAGTTTGTTTGTTTTTCTTATTCCTTTTCCCCCTCATTATTAGTGTAAGAAAGCTATAAGCCACAGTTAGAACATTAGAAATTTCCACTGCCAAGAAGGATGGCAGAACTATCAATTAGGATTCCACAATTATGCAACTCTTTTGTGTGTTAGGAGGAACTATTGGCAATTTCACAGATACTATCTTGCTTTGATTTACAAAAGAAAACCGTGAGTTTAGAAAATTGAAGTAAAAAAAGGTTATAGAAGCTTATGTCCATGTATTGAAATGTTCGTGGGCGATAATTCTCATGTTCAGGATACCTGAGTGGTCCTTCAGACAGCCCCAGCTCAGCACTAAGGGGACTAGGCTCTAGGAGGAGATTGTTTAAATGTGCCTCTCTGGCTAAAAAAACAGTTTTGTTGTAGCCCCAGTTCTTACTGTAACACAGGAGCTCCTTGTCAGGAAGGCTCCAACATCATGCTGTTGCAAAGACAGAAAGCCAAGGTAAAGTTGTTTGCAGAAAGATGAGCTGCTAGTGTCTTCCAGGCAGGAAAAGAGAAAATAATTCCCCTGATTGAATACTACGTTAATGCTTCTAGCAAAGTCACAGTGGTGACAGAAGCATTGTTGCCCCCCCGTCCTTCTGTCACTCTTTTTTTTTTTTATATAAACATTTTTTTTTGTTGTTCTTTTTTTCCGGAGCTGGGGACTGAACCCAGGGCCTTGCGCTTCCTAGGCAAGCGCTCTACCACTGAGCTAAATCCCCAACCCCCTTCTGTCACTCTTTAATGTCAACTGGATGCTGCTGTCAGCAGCATAGCCAAGTAACCTGGGCCTACCTTACTATGTCTTGCAGAGGCAGAAGCCTGTTAGCTGTAGAATGAAGGTATCTTGTACAGTAGATGTCTAATGACTGTGTACTTCAAGGCCTGATGGTCTTTACTACTGGGTATAAAAATCTAACAGCTACCACACTATACTTGTCTCAGATACAGCTCTATTGAATCTTAAAATAAGGCGTACCCTTACAAAAATGGGTGAAACATACATTTGAGTGAAACTCTTGATAACTTACTAAGACTGCATATAGGCATAAGAAAGGAAGATAAAGCATCCCAAACTCTGAGAATAGTCCTTAGCTAGAACCTTCCTGGTCTATCTTCTGTCCCTGGCTGGATCTGGTATAGGCCATTGGCATGCTCTAGCTATCTATTCTATGAGAACACTGCAGAGCAACCTGCTTCAATGTCTCTAATTCAAGACTCATGCTTGATACCAGTCAGAACTTAAAGCATCCACTCCAAGATGATTATCTAGGAACATCCCACCACAATAAGACAGAGCCAATGATGGTGGTGGTGGTGGTGGTGGTGGTGGTGGTGTGGTGGTGGTGGTGGTGGTGGTGGTAAATGTAGTGGGGCCATTTGTTGAGTTTTTATCATGTTAGTGTTAGGTGCTGTACATAATTTACTACACCAGCTCACAGCAATTATGTGGTATCCATTTCATCTAGGAGGAAAGCAGGTATCTGAGAGATTTAGCACTTCTTCTTAGGCTACCCAGGGGCAGTGACAGTGACAGAGGCAGAGAAGGAGTTCATCTTTATCCAACCAGTTTGGGAATCTGTGATCTTTTCGATACACCACTGTGCATCCACTCACTTCTACCATCTACAAATTCTAAGAAGGTTAGAGAAATTTGGTACCTGGCATTACAATTCTATCTTCAGAGAGAGAGAGAGAGAGAAAGAGAGAGAGAGAGAGAGAGAGAGAGAGAGAGAGAGAAGTACAAATAGAATTTGAATGCTGCCCAGTATACAGAAGAGTAAAATCATAATTTAAGGAGGAGAAACAATGAGGAATACAAGCCATTGTCAAAACTATGGTGGATTGAGTGCAGGGCTTTCTACAGCTAGGCACTGCTTGGCCCCAGAGCTACATTCATAGTGAGGAAATGTATTCCTTAAAATATCACCAAATACCAAAACAATTCTACACGAGTACCCCAAAACAGGTGCTCTGTGGGCAATGAGTGATGATGTTAAAATTCTCTCTACCTCTTGGCAATCTTTTAGGTTGGCACTGGGTGTTGGCATTAGAAAAATTCTTTCTGTGGCTGATGTAAAATGCCCTTTCTCAGAGCATTCCGGGGATGGAAGAGACATAAACAGACCATCATTACCAAATAAGCTCACAAATACAGAGCCCAGTAGCCTAACAGTAGAATGCTTGCCTAGTGCTGGGAGGGATACAGGTTTGGTTCCCAAAAATGCAATGATTCTAATCCAGAAGCTGCCAGGGTTGACCCAGCCAAGCGTTAGCCACTGGCAAAGCTGACCACAAATCTTACTCTTCCAAACTCTTGGCTCAGGATGAGTTGAACATGTCCTAGCATATTCCTAGGATGGTCAGTGACACCTTCTAGAAGACCCTATGACTGTGGATTGCAGAAAGAAATATAGACTCTTAAAGATGAACAAAGAAAGCATAGGAAAGACAATATGACATAGGGAGTGGATAAAGTCCTTTTTGGTGAAGTCTCCCAGAGTACAATGGACAGAAGCTTAACTAGATACGTGAGGTTATGTCAAACTCTGTCAGAAAGCTTTGCAGCAATGGGAACATTCAACAGAGTAAAAGGACAACCTGAAAACGATAGAGGAGATGTACAAACTACTCATGTCCTGAGCAGTTGGCATCCAGGATATGTCAGGAACTCACTCAATAACAAGCTGTCAGCAGCCAGCAGCCAGCAGCCAGCAGCCAGCAGTCAGCATATGTCAGGAACTCAAACACTCGATAACAAAACCTCAAATAATACAGTTTGACAGTAGACAAAGGACCTAAACAGGAGATTTCTAAAGAAGAAGAAGAGGAGGAGGAGGAAGAGGAAGAGGAAGAGGAGGAGGAGGAAAAAGAGGAAGAAGGGGAGGAGGAAGAGGAGGAAGAGGAGGAAGAGGAGGAGGAGGAGGGAGAAGGAGAAGGAGAAGGAGAAGGAGAAGGAGAAAAGAAGAAGAAGAAGAAGAAGAAGAAGAAGAAGAAGAAGAAGAAGAAGAAGAAGAAGAAGAAGAAGAAGAAGAAGAAGAAGAAGATAGACAAATGGCCAACGAGACTATGACAAATGCTCCATAGTACTAATCATGAGAGAGATGCAAGTGTAACTACTGAGAGTTATCATCTTGGTACTCAGTCAGCTGATAACGAAAGATGATAAGTGTGGATAAAAACAGAGAGCAGGGCAAAGCCGTGGTGATTAGTCAGTTAATAAAGTCATAATGGGAAGCAGTGTGAAAAATGTTCCAAAACTTAAAATTGGGACAATCACATGACTCAGTAGTCCCACAGTGGCACATGTACAGAGGTATCCAGATTCCATCATGATAGCCAGGATGAGGCTATTCAACAGAGCATCAAGAGGTGACAAGATAAAGAAAAGATGCACTCGAGTATTAATTACTTATAAAAATAGATAAAATCTTGTGTTTTATAATAACGTGGCTAGACTCAGTGGAACCTTTTTCTATATAGAAAGCCAAATGGTACATGATTTTATTCCTCTGTGGAATCTGTAGGAGTCATCTGGAAGAAATGGAAAGTTGAATAGTGGCTAATCAGATGCCACAGAAGATGGGGGCAAGGAGGAGAAGGAGGAAGAAGAGGATGAGGAAGAGAAAGAGGAGGAGGAGGACAAAGCGGAAGACAAGGAAGAGCAGCAGGAGGATGAGGAAGATGAGGTGGAAGAGGAGGAGCAGCAGCAGAGGCAACAGCAGAAGAGGTGGAGGATGAAGAGAAGGGAGAGGAGGAGGAAGAGGAGGAGAAAGAGGATGAGGAGAAAGGAGGAGGAGAAAGAGAAGTAAAAGAGGAGAAAGAGGAGGAGAAAGAGGAAGAGGAAGAGGAGAGAGAGGAGGAGAAAGGAGGAGGAGAAAGAGAAGTAAAAGGAGAAAGAGGAGGAGAAAGAGGAAGAGGAGAAAGGAGGAGGAGGAGAAGGAGGAGGAGGAGGAGGAGGAGGAGGAGGAGGAGGAGGAGGAGGAGGAGGAGGAGGAGGAGGAGGAGGAGGAGGAGAAAGGTTTGGCAATGGTACAGTGGATCCAAGGAGTAGGTTCTGATATTCTGTTGTACAATTTGGTAATAATGACGGTTAGCAGTACATTGTGTAGAAAAAGTAGATTATGAACATTTCACCAGGAAAAAAGATAATTGTTTGATATGACAGATATGCTAATTACCCTGATTTGATCAGCATACAATATATATATATCATCAAAACATCATGTATATTACATATTAAGAAGTATGATTATTAACAGTTATCATTACATACATGTATTCAATGATTATGTATCCATTTAAAAATAAAAATAGCTGGGCATAGTGGGTCACACCTATAGGTCCAGCATTTGGAAGGCTTTTGCAGGGACAGATTACTGTGAGTTGAGGCCAGCCTCAGCTACACACATAGTGAGTTCAAGACCAGCCTGTGTGACATAAAACTCTCTCACCCTCATCTTCCTACACATAATGAAAGAAAAAGAAAAAAGAATCTCCAGTTTGATGTTAAGTTAGATGATGTGAATTATTTACTTTTTCTCAGTTAATTACGTATTAGTCAAGACACTGCCAAAGAGGTGATAAGGGGTAGAAGAGTGGACATCAGAGAGCACAGTGAGGAGAGAACTCTTGGGGTAAAGCAGGAGACCAGAAGCCACCTAATAGCTGGACTTCAGGAAAGGGCCAGAATGGTTTCTAAAATAGATGTCTCTAGGTTCTCTCCTGGAAAAGAGCCAGGTGCGTGGCTCAGAGATATTTTATATAAGAAAGCATTTCTGCCACCGTGAATAGTCTCTAGATAAACCTCAGATCCCTTGGTGTGATCAAGAAGAAATTAGAACGTGACCCCAGGCTACAGAATTAGGCCAGCTGCTTTCTCTCTCATAAAAACCCTTCTACTGAAGCACACCTCTGCTAAATCGTTCACCCAGGGGTGGTTGGTGGTGGCTAATTTTGTACCAACACAAGGGCAGAATGGATTCACAGAGGCAGTGTAGCCCACGTGTCCAATTTTTTTAAAGGACTTATTTTATATGCATTGGTGTTTCCCTGGCATGTATGTCTGTGTGAGGGTATCAGGTTCTCTGGAACTAAATTTATAGTGTGAGCTGTCATGTTGGTGCTGGGAATTGAACTTGGGTCCTCTGGTAGAACAGCCAGTGCTTCTAACCATTGAACCACCTCTCCAGCCCCCATGCAACCAATTTTGACAAAATACTCGTCCAATTAGAGAGTAAAGAGTCAGAACTCAGGCTGTTCAGAAGCTCCAGGACGTCTTTGACTGCCTGCCTCCATTAGGCCAGCTCATTATCCTTTCATTTGTTTGTAAAAGGAAACAAAGTATTTTGAATATTTAAACATCAAGGCTGAACAGCACATAGGAAAAATCATGGTCCCCATTTCTCTTGAAAAATTGGATCCATCAATTTTGGTCCTATTTTCTGCATGGAAGTAATTATACAGAATTCAGCAAATCTGCTACCTTCAAATATATTATTAAATACAGACCATCTGAGTATTCCCAGAGTCCTCCTCTCCTGCCTGGCCTGCCTCACTTGTCCGTCTATGAATCCTCAAAGGCTAGGGTTCTGCATAGAGGTAGTTCATTAAGGGCTTAAGGTGCTTTTCTGAGGAGCTGGGGTTCAGTCCTATGGTGTCAGGAGATACTACAGGGTTTGAAGCAGTGCACCAACAAGAAGGACTCTG
This sequence comes from Rattus rattus, assembly GCF_011064425.1. Classification (NCBI taxonomy): domain Eukaryota; kingdom Metazoa; phylum Chordata; class Mammalia; order Rodentia; family Muridae; genus Rattus; species Rattus rattus. The sequence goes on along the minus strand of NC_046161.1, from coordinate 86,375,689 downwards.
ACAGCAACCAAAAGAACACACAGAAGGCAACTGAGACTAGAGGCTTTGAGGCCAGTGAAGAAATCTAAGAAAGGATCAGGAAAGGCCTTTAAGAGGTATCAGAGAGATGGGGAAGAGCTGAATCCATTTGTAGACAGCTGAGCAAACAGTAGGGACTGAGATTCAAGTAGATCTTGAAATAACGGAAAGGTTAGGGGAAGGACATTACTGCCTAGCCCTCACTATGACACCCTCAATGGAGTCCTGAAATTAGTGTGATTATGCTTAACATATCTAACTGATTGGTTACACATCTGAACATTTAGGGATGAGGAAGTGAAGGTAGAGAATGGAACCTCTTTGGAAGAGACTATAGAAAAGTACCTTGGGCTAGCTATTGGTTATAGCCTTTAAAAACAGGGGTGGAATGTCTCAACTTCTAAAGGGAGAAAGAGCTTGAGGTCTAATGTACACTCCATGTTTTAAGATTCTGGTAGATAAAGATAACCACCACACTTTATGAGGATCAAAAATTGTACAGAACTTTCAAAAATTTATCTTCCAAACCATACCTGGTCCCCATGGTGCAATGGAAACCACCTTGGGGCCAAACTGGCATTGAGACAGGATACCTCTCATCCTCACTAGACTTCCTGTGTGCACTGCAGCCAAGTCATTTCTTACCTGCTAGAAAGACCTCCTGAATCTTCTAGTACATTCCCATCTGACAGGAAGGCTCAGCTGCCTCTCGAAATTGAAATCCCATGTTCACTTGTGAATGTGGAGATAATCTCAAAACAGCTATTTATTTGAAAAGTGGAAAAAGCAAGTAGATAGAGTTTCCTATAGGTTTCAGCCCAGCGGGTTTCAAATATAGAATGAAAGGCACAGAAGGCTTAGGTAATTTCTGTGAGGAGAGGAGAAATGGTGGCGTCCACAGAGCGACACATCAAAAAACTGAAGCCACGCTGCCGGTGGCATTCTGAGAAGTGGGGTGGCTTCTCAATCAACTTCATTACTACAGTGAAAAGAATCCCCTGGAACACAAAGATTCCCCCCCAACAACCCACAAACACTCATCCGACTCATCCGTGGGTGCGGCAAAGGCAATTTTCTAAGCCCTGAATTTCATGGGGTGAGAAGGTGGAGGACGCCCGCAAGGAGACAAGAGAACGACAAAGAAGTTGAAAGGACATACTGTCTTAATAAAGTTCACACAATTTCTGGAGAAAGGTAACAAACGGTGATCAGTTTCAGAGAAAACTTATAACAAAGAGTATAATTTTGTGTATTGGAGAAAGAAAAGAAAATGCATTTACAAAGAATGATTAATATTTAGAAAGGGTGCTTACTCGACACAAACTACAACCATTATACTTCTCTGATGAAAACGAGGTTTTCAAACTTTGCAGAAATTTACATTTTATGCATAATGCACGCACATTTCCCATGCAGAGTGGCCAGACATCCCATCTTTACAGAAGCTTTGCCTTAGTTTAGTGTGCATTTGAGAAGTCTCGCCATGCCCTAGATAAAAATTCATCACACGGTGTCGGGCCATGTCACTCCCAAGGGAAGGCACATAAATCTTCATTTTTCCAGGACAATAGCTTTGTATAAGAGGATAAACTGGTCCCCTTTAATCACCAGTACCTTTCAGCTCACTACCGAAAGCTGCACACATGGTTGGCAGTTTGGGAATAGAATAAGTTAAAAACACTTCTAATCATGGCTTTGTCTTTCCCTATATCTCAGCTGGCTCTGAGATCCCTAACATAAGCAAATCCATCTCTGATCTCTTATAGTTGACAAAAAGCTCATCTCATTAACCTTTCCCGACAATTTCATGCGTGTTTTGTTGGGCATTAGATAGGCAAAGTTAATTGCCCAGGATTTCTAGGAAGTGGTCTATAATACGTTTCATTGTATTGTATGGTGGTTTGGCCCCGATATCTTTTTACTGACCCTGATGCCTGCTTGATGTTAGCCTTGGCTGTGGGAATTTCTGTCCTCTGATGGCTCTTATCCTCGAGTCATGCTATGGTACTTGGGTTCATCTGCAGGCACTTTCCTCTCGTGGGAACTTTCTTTTGACATTCGTTCCATTTATCTCACTAAATTGTGGCAAAGCTCTCCCAGTTTCGAGATGGAGGCTTGGACAAGCAGCTTAGCCTTCCTTGGCTCAAGTTTTCTCGTCTGCCAAGCAGGAATTTTATATTTATATATATATTTATATATTTATTATATATATTTATTATATATATATATTATATATATATACATATATATACACATGTATATATGGTGTAATAACTTAAGGAGATTGAGATGATATACACGAGTCACTTGCCAGTATAGAACATAGAGTAAACAGATATTAATAAAATATCAGCAGGGGCATATGCTCTGGTAGGCCAGTGAAGTAACATGGCTAATTAGAACCCAGCGGCCGAGGGTGGGGCCATGAGCCACCGGAAGAGGTGGGGTCATGAGCCACAGGAAGAGGTGGGACCATGAGCCACAGGAAGAGGTGGGGTCATGAGCCACAGGAAGAGGTGGGACCATGAGCCACAGGAAGAAGTGGGACCATGAGCCACAGGAAGAGGTGGGGTCATGAGCCACAGGAAGAGGTGGGGTCATGAGCCACAGGAAGAGGTGGGGTCATGAGCCACAGGAAGAGGTGGGGCCATGAGCCACAGGAAGAGGTGCGATTGCCCCAGCACAATGCCTAGAAGCTTCAATGAGAGTCCAGAGGGCTCTAGTTTGTAATCTTCTTCGAAAATGGATAATAAAATTGGAGAATAATTATCCTACATCATGACGGATGAGTTTAGGGAGTCATGGTCATCTTTGGATGGCTGTGAGGGATATAGAGAAGCCTTGAAGCTTGCTGCACTTGCTTTGGAGAACATTGGCCATGAGCTGGTGCATATCCTGGTACACTCGCTACATCGTGCTATAATGACCTGAGGGACAGTTTCTTGCCTGATGTCACTAATCAATCTGAGAGAAGAAACAGCAACATGGACACTGTGGACGTTCCTGAGCTTCTACCCAACTCTGAGCCTGAGAATCAACACTATTTGCATTTTCCCATGGGTATTCCATTTGGTGGTGGTGACAAGCAGTAATGGACTTGCCGTGGTGACGTCAGAAAAGGTGCTTCCATAGGACGCTCTGCAGTGTGCATGAGTCAGACTCTTTGGAGCTCAACAGCAGCTGGTATCCCAGCTACCCCTAGTCTCGTCACTTCTCTTTATTGCTATTTTTATTGTATAGCATGAGATTCATTCTTACTTGTCTAAGTCCCCTATGAATACATTTAGTGTGGAGGAATTACTTGTTGCAAAAAATCTATATTTAGTGAAAACTGACAAAAATAATTGATAAAATACAGCTAGTTGTCTATGTGTGTGTTTGTGTATTTGCCCATGCCTGTGTATGTGCACAAATTTTCCTCTCATAATTTTTTTTAAAAAAATGTAACTCAGTAACGTTCTTTTCTTTTGCCTAAATAAACAAACAAGCAAACAAACAAACAAACCAGATACAACAATCATCAAGAGAAAAGCTACACTCTCCCAGTTTAATTTCTTATGGTCTCTGGGTGAATTCAGAGCCTGCTTCCTGTTTTCCACTGCATGTGTAGAGGCTATATCTATGGTGTTGGAATCAAAGGGAAAAGGTGGCATTCCTTAAATGTAACTGGCTCTGTCAAGTCGACACATTAAGAGGAAAACACAGGAGAAATAGCTGGTCTGTTCACTCCAGTCATTGATTAATTAGTGTGCAATAATTAATCACATGTGACAGTGCATCAGCTTTTCAAACCCCTCACTCAACAAATGTGAACTAAGTAAGCAACATTTGCAGAGGCAAACTCTCTCAGGGACAGGGACATGCTGAGGATGTGGGCAGGGTGACGGGTTAAGGGGGGGTCTACTGAGTCGGGCAGTGAGCTTCGGCAGAGCAAAGGATCTTTGGGTCACTTGTCAGTAAGTGAACTTTCATGGGATTTTAGACACACTGATATTTGCCCTTGGATCAATCAGCTTAAGTGAAGGAAAAGGCAGAACTGAGATAAACAAACAACGCAAAACAACCACTGAGGAGAGCAGCAAGGTTGCCCTTTATGTGACTCCAGATGACAAGGATTCACTCCCCCATCTAGTATTGTCTCCTGGGAATTTCAGGAATGTCACAAACATCACACACCAATCAATGCCTTTTGCTCTGAACCTGTTAGCTTGCCCTGAATGAACAATGTGAGTGTGTTTGGGGGGTGGGGGTGGGGCGTACATGCATGTGAGTTCAGGTGGCCCTAGAGCTCAGGAGGCATTAGATGCCCTGGCCTCTCTAGACCTAAGAAGTGACTCCTGTAGAGAAAAGTGCCAGAGAGTTCTTCTGTTCTACATTTATACAGTTCTGTGGCATTGTGTGGGTGGACATGTGTGTGAATATGCCATGAAGCACGTGTGGTAGTCACAGGGCAACTGGTAGGAATTCGTTCTCTCCTTCCACCTTGTGGATTCCAGGGACGGAACTCGGATTGTGGTCAATGGCTTGGTGGCACATGCCATGCTTCAATCACAGAGGTACTCACCAGCCCCATGACGCTTTTTACTGTAGAAGCTAAGGTAGTTATCACTCATTTATTAATGATACAATTTAAGAGGAAAATTGATAAGGTCCCAGGTTGGGTTATTCATGAAATAAATTAAGGGGCAAAAATAGAATTATGATTTATACTTGTTTAAAAAAATTCCCTCTTCAAACATTAAGAAATATAATATTTTTGTATGTTGCATACACATATAAACATTTAAAGAATCTGGATATTATGGTAAATATATGAAATGATTATAATACCGTAATTTATAATTCTGGGACTTATATGTCAAAGATGTGTATACTCTATTTCTCCAGCCTGCTGCTCTTTTTTTTTTTTTTTACGAATCTTGGTATTTAATTCAACATTTTATTTTATTTCTCAGGTTCCTATCAGCTGCTGACTAAACAAACTTGCCGCGTTTCCCATGAGTTCAGCCATTAATGAAAATATTAAACAGAACAAGTTTCTGAGCAGAATTCACTGTTAAGCCACCAGAAATATTGGAACTTCTTGCTACACAAATCAATATGCAATTACTTAATTTTGCCTGCATCTAGCTGTAAATTCTCTGTATTAATCCACAAGTTTCTGATGAGAGGCCAAGCATCTTGCGTAAATCCACACACAATTTCATAGGGATTAAGAATAATCCCTGCATTTGGCTCAAAAACTTTAATATACTTTTGAAAACAGAAACAAACTTGTTCAGTGGAGAGCAGCAAGACAGTGGGTGAGACCAGAGATTGCAGGGTACAAGTAGGGATTTGCAGAAGAGCAAACATTGGATTCTCAATGGCTTTACTCCTTTTTGTTTTTAAATAGCTAAAGGGTTTTCCTATCACAGAGGACATTCTTGCATGACATTAAAGATGGCAGCTTGGTTTCCTCCAGGGTTGGACAGGTCACTTGAGGCTATTTCATTCTTGGACTTCTCCCAAGTGACAGGTGTAAGTATGAGAACTATTGTCTTAGCTCTCTCACAGCACAAACCCAATTGTCCTAGGCAGATGAAACTCTGGGCTCAAAATCAGGCCCTGTGCTTGGATCAAAGGGGAAAGGCACCTTTTTAACACCAGATACCTATTGTCAGATAAAATTTACATATGATGTATAAAGTTTAATCGTTCTGCATTTCCTATCATTTTCCATAGAAGCTAGGAATCTGGATTCTTTTACATTATCTTAATTTTAAATTTGAACAAGAAATTCAAATTTTTCTTAAATACCCCATCACTCACTACAAGAAGCTTCCAGAAAATACTAGCTCAAGGACTTGAAGAAACTAGGGAGCAAGTAAACCTTGTATGGAAAGGAGAACTTGAAATTCCTCAGAAATGTCCAACTGTCTGCTGAGATCACCAGGTCTGGGTGAGTGGCCTCGGCTAATGAAAGTGGAATTTAGCCCTCTCACCACCTGACCATATGACCTTAAACACACTATGAATCTGTGATTCCAAAGGGCTTTCTCAGAGATGGGAATGAATCCATGTCTGGAAAGTCCTTGAGAATGCTTGCCAGTCAGGTGGGATGTGAACTTGGCTTTACAGAATGATTGGCATTTGTAGATCAGGGAGCCAGATCTCTAGGGAGCTCTGTATGCGATCCTAGCATGTGAGAAGTAGAGCCTGGAGAATCAGAATCAAGAGTTCAAAAATAACCAGTGGGATGAAAGGCAACCTGGGCTACACAAGACACAATCTGCCTTGTCTATCTCTGTCTCTGTTTCTGTCTCTGTATGTAACACACACACACACCCCACACACACACACACACACACACACACACACACACACACACACACACACACACACACACACTGCCTGGAAGGGAATCCTTGCTGATAGTAGACTGCACAAGGTCTAGGACAACGGAGGCCAAATGAGAGGGTGAGCCAAGTTGATGACAAGATGCTACTGAAGGCAGAGGTATGTGGCAGTTAATTCGTGGGATTAACACATTGGCCACATCCAGTTATGTTTGATTGTCACTCAGTTTAAAATGCAAATGGAAGCTAAAACAGGTTTTGGATGGCATCAATCTTCGTTAAGCCCTTCTTTAGGCAGTAAGTCCTACATCAGCCACTGCCTGGTATCCTGAACCATCACACATCTACATTAGCTGACTGGCCCGCAAAGCACTTAGATGGTCCATTGCCAGCAATAAATTCTGAGTTGATATAAACATATTTTTTCTAAGACAAGTTCATGGTACATACATCTAATGCCTCATAAACATTTTTATGTGACCAGGAAATTGGGTAATGCATCTTAAAGTGAGCTGCCTTGATCAGATGTCCTCATGCTCTGGGATACTGATGTGAACCGTTCCGCCGACCTAGATACAGCTCTGATCCAGTGATAAGCTCTGGACTCAGTTAGGGCTCTTCTCATTCAGAGTCACCGATTAAACTGCCAAGCTAATCATTCAGAGGACCGTTTGGCTGGCCAAAGATTGCAATTTTTAATCGATGATTCTGGCAACAGAGATGTGTGCATCATTTCCGGGGTTTTATTCTCATCATTTATAAATAGGTTTTACATCACGGAAACACGTACACTTCTATACACCTATTACCAGCATCTATGATGAGATACTCATTAAGTATCTATCCATCTATCTATCTATCTATCTATCTATCTATCTATCTATCTATCTATCCATTTATCTATCTATCATCTACCTATATACACTGATTCATTAGTAGACAAAAACCTGCCAACAAAAATGTGCCAACTATCACTCCAGTTATAGGTGAGAGGGATTCAGCCTATTTTTTTTGTTTCAATTTTTACATTCTATAGGCAAGTATAGGAGATACTTTTATTCACATCAAAATGTATTTGTTATTTAAATCATTTTTATTATCAAAGTATAGTAGCAATATACTATCTGCATCAAAGGCTGAGGCCATGTCGAGGTATAAGTGCTTAAAGCCGTTCTATTGCATTTATTTGCATTCCTATGCCTGTGCAGTCTTCTGTATAAACCTTACTATGGAATGTGCGCTTTTCGGAAACTTTATAACTGGAAATGTCTTAGAGATTTTTCTGTATCATACACTCTTTAAAGACTGTGGAACTTTTCCTAACTTGTATGTAGCACGGTATATCTAATAGTCCCTTTATCTATAGACATTTTGGCTGTTTACATTCTTTTTGCTAAGTACTGCCGTGATATATACATATCTTTGTCAATATAAGCAAATACTCCTTGAGGTAGATTTCTAGAACTTTCTTTGTTGGGCATATTTAAAACTTACGTCAATGTTGACAAAAGCATATGAATCTAATTGTCCTCAAACTTTGCAATACCTTACTATGTGTATGAAGAGGACTTTATCTGTATATAACTCTATACCCAGAAACCCATAAATTCATCGTTTAAATTTATATTAAAATTGTACCATATTATCTTTTCCACATTGATTATTATATATCCATTGTGTTTTTAAATTATTAGGATTTTAAAATATTACAGTTACTTTCTTGTAGTTCGTCCTTCATTTTCTATTAAAGCTAGTATTTATGTTTTAAAATGCAGGTATAGTGCCTAACTTTTTCTTTATTGTTTCTACAGATTTTCAAAAATTGTATGTGCATGTGTGTTGTATGTATGTGTATATATATACATGCATACATATGCATATACACGTGGAAGCCAGAGGCTAACACCAGGAGTATTTCTTTATCACTCGCCACCTTATGTGCTTTGAGACAAAGTCTTGTCACTGTATCCAGAGCTTAGCAAGTAGACAAGAGGCTCAATGAGCCCCAGTGACCCTTCTGTCTCTACCCCTACTCAATTCTAAACACTGAGATTATAGTTATGTGCCCTGTGTGCTTGACTTTTTTTTTTGTTCTGGGAATCTGACCTCAGGTCCTCATCCTTGAACCGTAACAGAGCCACCTCTTAGCTCTGTTTCTAGGTTTTGAATATTTTTTTTCATTTTTATTGGTTATTGTATTTACATTTCAAATGTTATCTCCCTTCAAAATTCCCCTCCACAAGCCCCCTCTCCCCTCCCCTTCCCCCTGCCTCTATGAGTGTGCTCCCCCACCCACCCACCCACTCACTCATGCCTCAGTGCCCTAGCATTCCCCAGAAAGCATTGACATTAAAAAAAATCACTTAAAACACTTCCTATTTGTTTGTGATTTTTCTAAGTGTTCAGTTCTATAATTCTTTCAATTAATTTTAGAAATGGTATAAATTAGGGCTTTAACTTTTTCTCACAGTAGTATAACCCACTGCCCCATCAAGTTTATTAAAATTCCCAACACGATGCCCTTTTTGCTAGAAGATCAAATTGTCTTGATGCCATACTCTTTCCCTTAGAAGGAGAAACATGCTGTTTCCATCGTTTGGAATTGGATGTCACTGGTTAAGTCAAAGGTCAACTTGTTTATTTATGAAGCTGTACATGACTTGAGTTTCTTTTCCAGGTGTCTCACCTGTCTTTTCTGCAACTCAAAAGATGAGGACATCCCTGCATCACTCATGGTGTAATTCCAAATGAAACTGATCTAGGACCCAGTGGTCCTTTAACCCTTTGATCCATGTGTTGCCCTATTTCAGAGGTATAATCCGTGTATGCACGAATGTCTGGATGTTTGTGCTCGTGTGTGTAGGTTGCCAGGAAGAGGTATTTGAATGTCTTAGAGCTGGAGGTTTAGGTGGTCCTGAACTACCTGACTTGGATGCTAAGAACTCAACCTGGCCCCTCAGAGAGCAGTGAACCCCCTTAACCTCTGAGTTATCACTCAGGCCCATTTGTTATGTTATTGGCCATCTTTGTTTTGTGCTACTATGTCAGAATAGCAGAAGATGAGTAAGTCACAAGGACAAACTATGTATGTCGATTATAATTCTAAAGGCTAGAGAGTCCGAGATCAAGGGCCCCATGCCTGGTTAGGATCTTACTTTGTATCATCTATTGCCAAGGGCAAGAAAGGGTGAGTGTGTGAGAGAGAGAGGCAACCTTCCTCATGAGCTCACTGGTGATAAGTAGCCACTTCTTGTCAACGGCATTAAAACAGTCATGAGAGCAAAGACTTATGACCTCATTACTCGTTAAAGGTCTCATTTCTCTGCGTTGTTGTATTGAGGGTTAAGTTTCCAATACATGCAATTTATGGGCCATATTCAAAGTATAACCCTGACTCTTGTGAGACTACCAAAAAGTAGACTTTTTTCCTTTTAGATAGTTTATACATCTATTATTTAAGACTCTTCTAATTATTTAGGCTTGTGAAGATTACTTTGAGCTAGGTAATTATTATCGTTGATGGCTGTGGTTGATTTCTGTGCCTCACTCTCCTGCTGAGCCAGATTTCTGAGTTAACTAATGTTTGCTTGTTTTGGTGTTTTACATTTTCTAATTCAAGTCATATCCATTAAGTCATTTATTTTGATTTTTATATTTAAAATTACTATAGCTTTATTTTTTATAATTTCAACTCTTCCCCATGTAATGATTACTCTGGCCCTTTGTGAGCAGGTCTGTCTGCTTGGAGTCTGATTTTTCTAGTTTTGCTCGCCTATACAGTTTATCTGATCTGCTATATAATCCACAGTTTCAGTTCAGTCTTGCTTCTAAATAGGTTCTTCTTTCCCTGGGTGTATTAAAGCTCCCAGTTTGATGAAAAGAGAAAACGGACTTAAAAAGTGGACAGAGTCTAAGGAGACATAAAAATCTCCCCGAGCTATATCTGATGGATGTTCCAAGAGCAACATTTTTCCATCAAGAATTTTATCAGAATTGTTAATAGAATAACACAGTTCCTTTTGTACCTTTTTTCTTATGAACATGACAAGACTGAAGATGAATGGCTACAAGAGTAGGCAATGTCTTCCTATCTCAGTGGTCACCTCTCACATCAGAATTAGTATTCAAATGCTTCCAAAACAAACAGTTAAGGATAGAAATGAAAAGAAGGTAAAAAAACAAAAAACAAAAAGCTGTACACGTTGTGGTAAAGAACTAAGTTAACACCCTCAACTATGATACAACCAATGCATTTGTGACTGGACTTTTGCCTACTTTGTGTGTTCTTCTTCCCACTCTTCTCCACCCCATGTCTTCCACACTTTCAACCCCCTAACACTGTTTAGGAGAGAAGAAATGTTGGAGGGGAACTGGGGCAGCATTACCATCAGACTACTCCCTGCTAAGTAGGGGCAGTGAGTTTCTTGGGGCAAGTTTGATCTTCACTGTCAGGATCTCTAATTTCTTCTTGTTGTTGTTTCTTCTTCACACACAGCTAGTTAACAAACTGTGACCAAAAGCAATCAAGAGCAACCAACCAACAACCCTGCATCTTGGGGCCCTAGCATTTATACACCCTCTGAAAAGTACCCAGAATTCCAAACAGCACATACTCGCAGAAAACTATGGTCAGATGGCAAAACCACGCTTCTGCCAGAGCATGAGGCAAATCATAGTCAGCTGCTGCGGACAGCCTGAAGCAACCTCAAATCCCACACCTGGGATTAAAATGGAAACCTATTCTTGTATGTCTGTGTTTTTCAAAGAAACCAAAATCCTCACTACAGCATTTGGTCACATTTGACTAACAGTCATTTGGAGAATAAGCCCTTTGGCCTGGGATATGAAGCTCATGTATTCTTGAATTCCATGTCTCTATCAATACCAAATGAAACGTCATTGTAATTCTGATATGACAGGGGAATTCAGCAAAGAGTGGTCTGGATTCCATGTCTCATTTCACATAAGAATCTACTAGGTGCCTCCTCTACTAGGTTTGAACTGAGAGGCATGATCTGGCTAACCCATGGAAAACATTTAAATTGTGAATGGATTTCTTCCCTTGCCTTAAAACACTACCTGCCATTCCAGCAATGGAAAAAATGATGTATATGTGGACCCCTGGGACAGAAAAATTGATAAGAGCTCCCAACTTCTTTCTCATAAACAACTGATATTTTAAAGCTATTAGCACAGGAGTTGGGCATTCAGGGACAGTTCATTTATCATCCATTGGCTGGTGAGGGTGCCAGGCCTTGCAGTCAGACTCTGAAAAATGGGTCCCGTGTTCATCCACTATTGCAGAACAGCTGCTCTTTCCCAAAGTTTAATCAGATTTCCTCAGCATCGCGTGCCCCAGGAAGGCAGAACTCACATCAGACCTGTAATAAGCCAGCCATGTAAGTGCATTATAAAAGCCAGGTAACATGAACAGATTATATTCTCCAGGCCAAGAGGGATTTTAATTTGGTCCAAAATTATGACTGAATATTAACTTGAATTCTTTTTCCTTGAAAAAAAATTATAGAAAAGAATTCAGAAGTGAGTGCTTTAAATAAAAGATATCTTCTGGTGTGCAGAATGAAGGCAAACTTAAGTTTGTTACAAATAGAGCATGTCTCATGATGAGAAAGTCTTAATGTAGAGCCCCTTACACTATAGAGTTTTGCCTTTTTTACTAGGTTGCTCTTTTTGCCCCCTGGTAGGAGAGCCTTGACTTCCTTCAAACTCTACGTCTATGATATTCTACTAAAAATTCAGCATTTAGTATTTTGTATCACAATGTGACTAGAAGCTCGTAAGTCTTTGAGAACCTTGTCTCATATAAGCTCAAAGTCAGGGTATGTTACTGTCTTATCCAACCAGCTACCCTGCATAGACTACCATCTGCTGCCAGGCCCAGTCCTATCAATGTATGCCAGGCATTGGTCATGGCAGTCAGAAACCAGGAAGTACCATCAATCCTCCTAACCAGATGCTGAAGGACCCTAGCGAGAGACAAACAGTGGTTATACATAATGACAAAGGTACTGTGCATCGATGAAGGAGTGGCTGGTCACAGAGGGATGGAGAAAAATCGCAGAACTGAATGCTGCAGGTCGTCATCTCAACTTTGTGCAGCGGAGGAAGGATTGGACCTATTTATCTTGTCAAACTTTGGAGGAGTTTTGGATTATCCCAATATTACTGTGTATTCAAGTGGTGGTTGCCAAGGACTTAAATCTTCCTGTCTCATTGGAAAATAACTTCTTTTGTATGATGATGAGGATAAAAATAACCAACCAACAGACCAGCTGATCTCTCTCTACCTATCCCCATGGATACCACACACACCTTTGGGTAGTATTTGCTGCCAGGTGCAGACAGGATGCAGGAATGACTGCTTGTATCATCCATTCTTTGGGACTCCTGAAATCCCAATGGCAGAAATTTGATGTGTTGAATTAATATAGTGGATGCTGATTAAGTATCCTGCGTAGTTTGACTCCAGGAAGAAACTGAACCTACTACACCAGTATGGGTATTCTCACCATGGATCGGTAATTTCTTTGGTTAATTATAACCGCTCTGGTCCTACTGGGCCTCGTGTATAGATTGCTTAGCGCATCTCATTGTCTTACTGAATGGCTGGTCTTTCTGGGCTTTGACTAGGGTGCAATCTGGGCCCTCTAAGCAAATGGACAAATTTTCAAACTGAGGGCTAAAATGAACGTGAAGCTACTATCTAGTGACAAGATGTAAGCAGAAGACAGACCAACTTCCTAGCATGAGGTACCATTTACACAGTCCAAAACAATGACAGTACCTGCAGTTTCACAGCAGACTTCCATTAGTTCCAGCAACTCTGCATAAAGTAGAGAAGTAGGACCTGTGGGCAGAACCTCTTGCACCATTTTGAGGAGTGTCGGGATAGGTGAAATCTGAAGTGTGATGACAAATAGGTCTTTGCTGTGTCTCTACTGTGTGTAGCTTATCTCTTCCCCTATGGCTACTTAATGTTCATTGTCTTTGAATACTGCAGTGGACCTTGGCGTGACTTTCTACTCAACTCTCCCTTCTCCATTCACCTTCACTATATCTGCCACAGTTATTCCTCATTTTGATCCATAAATATTTCTGCCAATATCTTAGTCTAATATCCTTTGCTCTTCACTTCTTACTGAGTTCAGCTGCTTATTTCTACTTAATTATATCCCTTGGAGTATCTATAGCTGATGATACATAGATAGTAAGCTATATTTGAAAGTATATTTCATTTTTATTTTTAAATCACATTTTTGTTGAGCTTGGGTCCTGGGCTGTTGGTTATTTCCCAGAAGACCTTGGACACATTTTTTCTCTTGATGCTTTTACTCCTAATGAGGACACTATTCTCAGGCAAATTGTGACTCTGAGTGACCTTCGTATGGAGAAACTGATCTTACTTTCTGGTTGTTCTTACCATTTGCACTTTAGTGGTCTCTCGTCACACTACACTTTAATCTATTAGTTCCTCTCCCCATCTCTCTTTGTACTCCCTTAAAGGCCTTTTACATCTTCTTCTTCTGATTCCTAATTAATGAATCCCTGTAGGGTCAAATGCACATGGAGAGGCAGGGAAGGGGAAGTCAAAACAACTAAACATGAAAATGTTTCGAATATAGATTAGTCTCTACTCAACAAGCTATAAATACTGTGCGATATCTCAATTTGCATCCTTAACTCTAGGAAATTATTATTCCCTATCTCGCCAAACACTGCTTCACATCATTTGCTTTCATTTCTCCTGAAATTTTTACCGATGCCTTCTGGATTTCTTCCTATGCCATCATTTACATTTCTTAATCAACCTGTCATATGTTTTAAGCCCGTGCTACATTCATTCTGGATCATTTGACAACTTCATCTTCCACTTGCCAGTTGCTTGATAATATGACATTTATGCCATGCATTGAGTTTTTAATGTCAATATTTGCATTGGCATTGGCCAAGCGCCACATTTTGTATTGAGCACTTCTTTCCTGGCCGTTCTGGTTCCTCCTTTGGCCTTTTCAGTTTTCATATGCCCGTTTGATAACCTTCTTCAGACCCCAGGCCTTCTGGGTGCTTGTCCCTTTGAGAACCTCTTTCTGATTCCTGGTTTTCCTCAGGTGAGGCTATGTCCTTTGGTGGCCTGCTCCTTTCTGTGTGTTTAGTTCATTTTAAGAAAAAATTGTTCTATTTTTCCTGTGGGATTTCCACAGCCCTGGCTATGAAAGAATCACTTTGGAGCAGAATTGGACTGTTTTAATGGTGAGAGAAGAGAAACATTTAATGGTGTGGGTAAGAACATTGTTTTAATTGTCTTCGACACCTTTTTCTGTTGATATATTGAGTTGCATGTCAGATTTTACTTCCTGGGCCAAGGCTTTTGATCTTTTGAACTCCAGGTCAATGGCAAGATTCGTCACTCGTTCTTAAGGTTGGCGGAAGAGCTGATAAGACTGAAGGAGAACTCAGGAAGCCTGGACCTTATTCATTTTTTTCCACCCAGGCTGCATTATCAAAAGATGGGGGCTAGGACTCCACTGCAGAGCCTCTGAACCTCCGTGATAGCGTGTGCCCCCACACAGTGGGCCTTTTCTGTTCTTGCTGTGATTTTTTTTATTGTTTGCAGCATACAGAAGTTATTTTTATATCTCTCAGTTTCACATGCAGAAAAGAACGTTTGCTTTCTGAGCTGCATCATTTCTTCAAGCTTAGAGTGAGACAGGGACGTTTCTGCTTCACTTCAAAGCACCAGATCCTGGTGATTATTGAAACTAGGCTGAAGCTAGAAAATAACCAACCAACAGACCAGTTGATCTCCACCTGACCCCATGGAGACCACATACACCTATGAGCAGTATTTGCTGCCAGGTACAGACGGGATACAGGAAAGGCTGCTTGTACCATACATTCTTCAGCTGATTTCCTCTCACAAATAGACCACAAGCCATCAGCCTGAGGGTGGGACCACAACTCAGATCTGACCAATCACTACATCCTAATTTCCTTGGAGTACTATGTGATCTTGGGGAGATCTTCATATGTTGGCAGTGCCAAATGGAGGCTCTGTGATTGATATGCAAACTACAGGGAGAATGAAGTGTTGTTTTGAGTGGAAAATTACAAACATGGGGAAAGAGCCTTTCCTGATTCACAGAGTAAGTCATGTATCTATAGGTGTGAGCAAAGATGAGCTTGCACCCTAAGAATGAGGAGGATGAGTGAAAAGCCACACTGAATCCTTGAGCCCAGCATGCCCCAGTGGGTTCAACCCGGAAGCATAAGCCAATGGATTCCCTTGATTATATTAATTTTAATTGGGTTTCTGTCAAACACATCTGACACCAATGAATTAGAGTTTAATGGAATTGAGATAAAGAACCATCAATATGGAATCACAGTATTTATTTCTGTTTCATAGATCATTTTGTCATTCTTGATACAGCTTGAGCAAGCCAAGTTCTCCATCATGTGTCTGCGTTCCAAAGAAGTAGCAAGAAAATCATAGATCTAAAAGTTAAGAGATGGACCAGAATCACTGGATAAAACCAAGGTTAGATTTGAAGAGGTGTTAAGAGCTAGGGGTAGAAGAAATCCAAAATCATGGTCAGGAAACAGGAAACAGAGATCAGGAATGAGTAAAACCCAAGAGAGCAGCAATGGATAAGTGGGCAGTACCACCCTGGGAATGTCTGACTTACAGTCACTGTCAGCTGAGCATGGTGGCCTTGGTCCTATATAAAGAGCCCAAGGAGCCTTTCCCATTACTGGCATGTGATACCACCTAGTGTTTCAAAAATGAAATAACCAAAGAATTGATTGCCTGGACAGGAGTCCTTGGGCAAAATGAGCCATGCATTATTTTTCCTTTAATTATGTAACACAAGACTATTTATCTAGACAGCCATCAAAACAAATGTGATTCAGGCTGATATCAGTTTCCCAGCCCAAATTAACTTTTGAATCACCTTCAGTAAGATGTGTCAAGACATAAGGAACTTATTTTTAAGTTAAGCAGATTGATGAGAAGTATGTCTCCAGGTTTTGATGGCAGTTTCTGCTCACCCTATCAGCATGCATATCTTCTTATCACTCCTGTGTTTCCTAGTAGAAGCCAATGAGAGACTCGGAGCTAATGAGAGTTGCTAAGAGGGCTTTCCAAAACAGTTGGAAGAAGCATAATAAAGACTATCAAATATACATCCTCTGGAGAAGCTGTTAATGAGAGGATTAATAAATGCCTCCATCTGCACCTGAAAAGACCCTAATTGATTCGGTCTGTAATTATTGGAGAAACTGCCAAACAATTAGTTTGTGCTATGGGGACAGAGAAAGGTCTAACTTACCGCTAAGGAAATTGCATTCTTCTTGGAAATGATATTAGCATGACAATGAATGGGATTTCCTTAGGGACCTATTTTTATATCTAAATTCTACAGTTCTTCTGAATTAACTGTTAGAGGAATGTTGAGTTTTTTTATTCACATTAAATCCTGTGATAGTTATTTGCCCAGCTCACTGAAGGCAGAGATGGGTGACTAAATTCAGGAAATGGATAGATGGCAGGTACAGGTGCTGGGCACATTTTAGTGAATTGCTGGATAGTAAGTACCTCAAGGTTCCTCTTAGTTCCTTGGCTGAGTCTCACACTATCCCATTAGCTTTCATGTTAAATTCCCCTTAAGAAGCATGGGTCTTAAGGAGTGTGGTCTTTCAAAACATCACTTGTGGATAAGTGCCAGGCATTCTCTGGCATCACACTTTCTGTGACATTTTCTAGCAAAAACTTCTAAGCAGCATGGCACTTTCCTTTAGAGGGAGAAAATTGCTACTCCATTTCTCTCTCCTTTAATGAGCTGCACTGAACTTCCTTATCAGTATTTGCTTTACAAGGAATAAAGGCACTTAGTGTGTATTTATTACCCTCTAAGAGCCTGCTCTTTAAAGAGGCCCTTAGTTTATTTCTAAGAAAACTTGAATGCCTTTATACACTGTGGAATTATTTTTTTTTAAAATGTTCACTTTGAACCTTTAAATTATATTTGTATTAAAATAGTATATATTTTGTATATGATATGTAAGTAATTTACACATAAGCAATGACTAACCCATCACTATATCTTCATAATTATAGGTAAAATATAGAGATAACAAAATATGTGATTTGTATATATTATAATACAGGTAATTTGTGGTTGTTGTTTTTGTCAATTTGATTCAATGTAAGGTCACCGGGAGGAAATCTCAACTGAGAAAATGTCTCGACCAGATTGGTCTGTAAGCTTGTCTGTAGGGATATTTTCTTGACTAATGATTGATAAGGGAAGTGTAGACAGTGTCACACCAGTGCAAGTGATCCTCTACAAAAGAGTAAACTGAGCAAGCCAAACAGCAGAACTCCCCCATGTTTCAGTTCCTGCCTCCAGGTTCCTGCCCTGACTTCTCTCAAGGATGGATTGTGCTCAGGACATGTAAGCCAAATAAACCCTTCCCTCCCTACGTTGTTTTTGGTAATGGTCTTCATCACAGCAACAGAGAGCTAACCAGGATAGAAACACTACATAAGGACATATGTGTCCACATAGAGTTGGTAGTGTTTTGTTTTGATTTGGTTTTTGAGACAAAGTCTCATTGTATAACTCAGGCTGACCTTGAATTTGCTTTGTAATTGGCTGGAATTCTATAGCCAGTCTAGATATTACTGTGTATTTCATTTTCTTAGCATTTACTAAGTACTAGTACTACTGTTAATTAGATAGAAAAAGTATAAATTTGGTTTGTCTTACTTAAAACATAGTATGCATATCCTTTTACATCAATATTTTTCTTTCTCTATCATTTTTGAAGTGTGTGAGATGACTCTCATAATGCCCAAAATTTGTTAAATCACCTGCCACCTTTTATACATACCTTCATGGCCTCAGATACTTGTTAGGATAATTTCTAGAAGTGGAGTTCTTTATTAAATGACTCAAAGCCTAATGACCTAGTAAATAATGCTAAATTATCTTTGGAAAAATTGTATCACTTTTCTCTTTTGTCAGTAATATAGTGGGGCTCCAATTTCTCAAACTCTATCTCTCTGGATATGATTTGGCATCTTGAGTTCTTAAGATTTCAAGATTTGCTAGTTAAAAAATGATATGGTGGATGTTGGTAGGAATGATAAGATAAATTAGAAATGTATTTCTATCATATAAGTCTTCCTAGATTATAGAGCTACAGAGCTTTGTCCCCTGTGTTGCTTTATTTCTTGCTTGGGATAGTTTTCTAATGCAAACTAAATAACTTACAATTTGCAGATAAGCAAACAAATTCATGCCACTATTCTGGTGTGTTAAGCTTTGTTGTGTTTCTATCTAGTATTTAATTTTCTTCATTCATGGCAATTTTACTTGAACAATAATTCTGCTTTTCTCATTTCATCTTTGTAATTACAAGTGAGGCCACTTAAGGCCCTAACCTCCTTGTCTGTGGTTTCCATGGGTTGGTGAGGCAGTGTCTCCCTTGCCTCAGTAGACATACCTAAAGCACTAACTGTTCTAGAGTTTACAAGCTATAGCAAAACTTAAGGCTGAGGATAATGGTGCATTGGACCTTGGGTTTTTGCTCTTTTCTGAAGACTGAGGGAGGCAGTCGCCCCCATCCAAAAGAGGGAACTACCATGAAGGAACTGAGTGAGGAGGGAGAGCCCTGCTCGTTTTGTGGGGCCCTTTACTGAGCTATTCCTATGGCTGCTGCTCATTTACATCAGTTCACAGTCTGTTTGCTTACAACAGTTTGGGTTGGTTCTGTGAAAACTGAACTGATTGCGCAGTTAATTAATGGGGATCCTGACACCAGATCTGACTTCTAATTGTGACTTCTTTCAACTCCGCCATGCTGCCTCTGAAATTAATGTCTTTGTTCAGGATTCGAGCACGTACACCCCCTTTAGATCTCTTTGCTCTGTCTTCTGCCTCCTTTCAAAGTCTATTTGACAACTTTTAGAAAGGTAAATCCATCATGCAGAATTCATTCATTTTGAGCCAGTGTGCAGACACTTGGAAAAGATATTCCTATGTACTAGAAATAATAGTATGGGTCAGAGATAAGCTAATTTCAGAACTTTTATGTTAATGGAAGTTACTTTTATTTCAGGACAAAGAATTGCTGGATCATTTTTAATCATAGAAATATGATACAGCGCTCATCATCTTGTGCTACGTAGGAGAGATGGGAAAATCAAATTCAATTATAAATTAATTATCTGAAGTTGAGAAGACATTTAACCTAAGAAATGGTATTAATTATATTTTTGCTTCATAGACTATCAAAGAAAAGCATCTTTAATAAAAAATGTAGCTAAGTACTAGAGCACACTATTGTCATAATATTAACAATTAAAAATGCAAAGTATTAAATACCTCGGTGTGACTTTAACCAACCAAGTGAAAGATCTGTATAGGAAATTCAAGTCTCTGAAGAAAGAAATCGAAGGCAATCTCAGAAAATGGAAAGATCTCCGATGCTCATGGATTGGCAGGATTAATATAGTAAAAATGGCCATTTTACCAAAAGTGATCTACAGATTCAATGCAATTCCCATCAAAATTCCAATTCAATTCTTCATAGAGATAGAAAGAACAATTTGCAAATTCATTTGGAATAACAAAACCCAGGATAGCTAAAACTATCCTCAACAATGAAAGGACTTCTGGGGGAATCATAATCCCTGACCTCAAGCAGTATTACAGAGCAATAGTGAAAAAAACTGTATGGTATTGGTACAGAGACAAACAGATAGACCAGAGGAATAGAATTGAAGACACAGAAATGAACTCACACACCTATGGTCACTAGATTTTTGACAAAGGAGCCAAAACCATCCAATGGAAAAAAGATAGCATTTTCAGCAAATGGTGCTGGTTCAACTGGAAGTCAGCATGTAGAAGAATTCAGATTGATCCATGCTTATCACCCTGTACAAAACTTAAGTCCAAGTGGATCAAGGATCTCCACATCAAACCAGATACACTCAAACTAATAGAAGAAAAAGTGGGGAAGCATCTCAAACACATGGGCACTGGAGAAAATTTCCGGAACAAAACACCAATGGCTTATGCTCTAAGATCAAGAATCGACAAATGGGATCTCATAAAACTGCAAAGTTTCTGTAAGGCAAAGGACACTGTGGTTAGGACAAAACGGCAGCCAACAGATTGGGAAAAGATCTTTACCAATCCTACAACTGATAGAGGGCTTATATCCAAAATATACAAAGAACTCAAGAAGTTAGACCTCAGGGAGACAAATAACCCTATTAAAAATGGGGTTCAGAGCTAAACAAAGAATTCACAGCTAAGGAATGCCGAATGGCTGAGAAACACCTAAAGAAATGTTCAACATCTTTAGTCATCAGGGAAATGCAAATCAAAACAACCCTGAGATTTCACCTCACACCAGTGAGAATGGCTAAGATCAAAAGCTCAGGACAGCAGATGCTGGCAAGGATGTGGAGAAAGAGGAACACTCCTCCATTGTTGGTGGGATTGCAGACTGGTACAACCATTCTGGAAATCAGTCTGGAGGTTCCTCAGAAAATTAGACATTGTACTACCTGAGGACCCAGCTATACTTCTCTTGGGCATATACCCAAAAGATGCCCCAACATATAAAAAAGACACGTGCTCCACTATGTTCATAGCAGCCTTATTTATAATAGCCAGAAGCTGGAAAGAACCGAGATGCCCTTCATCAGAGGAATAGATACAGAAAATGTGGTACATCTACACAATGGAGTACTACTCAGCTATCAAAAACAACTTCATGAAATTCATAGGCAAATGGATGGAACTAGAAAATATCATCCTGAGTGAGGTAACCCAATCACAGATAAACACACATGGTATGCACTCATTGATAAGTGGCTATTAGCCCAAATGCTCGAATTACCCAAGATGCACAGACCACATGAAACTCAAGAAAGGTGACCAAAATGCGAATGCTTCACTCCTTCTTTAAAGGGGGAACAAAACTATCCATATGAGGGGATAGGGAAGCAAAGTTTGGAGCAGAGACTGAAGGAATGGCCATTCAGAGCCTGCCCCCATATATATATATATATATATATATATATATATATATATATATATATATACCAAAACTAGATAAGATGGATGAAGCTAAGAAGTGCATGCTGACAGGAACTGGATATAGATCTCTCCTGAGAGACACAGCCAAGAAATGTCAAATACAGAGGCGAGTGCCAGCACCAAACTACTGAACTAAGAACAGGACCCCCGGTGGAGGAATTAGAGAAAGGTCTGAAGGAGCTGAAGGGGCTTGGGACCCCATAAGAACAACAATGCCAACCAACCAGAGCTTCCAGGGACTAAACCACTACCCAAAGACTATACATGGACTGACCCTGGGCTCCAACTTCATATGTAGCAGTGAATAGCCTTGTTGGGGCACCAGTGGAAGGGGAAGCACTTGGTTCTGCCAAGGTTGGACCCCCAGTGTAGAGCATTGTTGAGGGGGGTGGTAATGGGGTGTGGATGGGGAGGGGAACACCCATGTAGAAGGGGAGGGGAGGGGTTAGGGGGCTGATGAACAGGAAACTGGGAAAGGGAATAACATTTGAAATGTAAATAAGAAATACCCAATTTAATAAAAATGGAAATAAAATAGAGCATGGGAAATCCTGCAGAAAAGAAGGAGGAAGAATTGTAAGATCCAAAGAGGTCAAGGACATCATAAGGCCATTGCCCACAGAATCGCCTAATCAGGGCTCATAGGAACTCACAGAGACTGAACTGACAATCAGGAAGCCTATATGAATATGATCTAGGCACTTTGCATATGTGTAGCTGTGTGTTCTTGTGGGACTCTTAACAGTGGGAGTGGGACTGGTTTTGATTCTTTTGTGTGCTTTTGTGACCATTTTTCCTTCTATTGAGTGACCTTGTCCAGCCTTAAGATGAGGAGAGGGGCCGAGTCTTATTGAAACTTGATATAGCATGTTCAGCTATTATCCCTTGAGAGGCCTGCTCTTTTTTGAAGGGAAATGGAGGAGGAATGGATCTGGGAGAAAGGGAGGTGGGTAGGTCCAGGGGACTTGGGGGAAAGAGACAATGAAAACTGTGGTTGAGATGCAATATATAAGAAAAGAATAAAACAAAAAACAATTTCTATTAATAAAGCCAGCATTTTAAACTTAAAAAAGTATTAAAGCTGAAAGGAATGGATAATCTTTAAGCAACACTTGATGGCCATTGAAGAAGAGGTCATTGGAAGCCTGTTGTAAAAGGCTTTAGAGACCCTGCTGAGGACCACACTTGCCAATGATTTGAGTTTATTGAAGTTGTCCACATAAACCAATGGTTTTGTTCTTCTGCAACTTTATTTATCCATGGTCAAATCCAATGAAAATATTTTTTAAAAAGTTACCAAAGAGGGAACACCCATAAGGAAGGGGGAGGAGGGAAGGGATGTTTGCCTGGAAACCGGAAAGGAATAACACTTAAATGTACATAAGAAATACTCAAGTTAATAAAAAAAAAAAAAGTTACCAAAACCACAAGTTGATAACTTTTAAGAGCTTTTTGTTATTGCGCATTGCTGTAAGTGTTACTGATAATCTCCTACTTCACCTGATCTATGAAGCTAAACGTTATCATAGCTCTATGTGTATAGGAAGGAAACATTGCATCTGTAGGGTTCAGTATGACACTTGAAAATCTTGAAATGGAACCCTTGTGGATAAAGGAAAAGGCTATCTATGTATACCTAACTTCACTTCCAAATTTACAAATTTTGTTTTTCCATGATGCTTGCAAAAGACAAACCCTGTAGCTATTCCTTTAAAGAAAATGTTGATGGTGGGAGTGGAGCCTAGCGCCTCATTACATCCTAGTCAAATGCTCTGCTACTGAACTACACTCCAGGTATTTATCACTGTTCTTAAGCTTGAAAACCACCCAAAGGTGGAAATAATAATGGCAGAACACAAAGGAAGTTTTTCGTTTGTTCTTTTTACACACACTTCAAGTATGTGTACTCTGCTTTCAAAAAGTTACTCTCTGGAAGTCAAATATGCATGAAAATCCAGTACCAACAGGAAGGAACTGATGGGGTCAGGGAGTCCTGGCTCTGACTGTGAGCTGGTGGACCCTAAAGGAAGTTACTGGGGTGAGAACTGGAAGCTATTCCTCAACAGAACCAGAAGCTCGGAGAACAACTTAAGAGGGATTTTAGTGTGAGATCTTGGGCCTACCACCCAGAGACTGTAAGTGTGCTGTGTGTGGTTCAGAGGAAAAAGAAAGAAGAGGGATAAATAAATTGTTAGTGAGAAACTCAGGGGAAAACTTTTATGTGATATTGAAATAGAGCTTCCCTAAGGGAGGTGGAAATGGTTGGAAGAGAGATAGAGATGAGCCTTCGAAAGAGACACAAACAAGAAATACCAGGAAGAGATCATTATCTAGCCTCTACACGAAGATGAAGATCATTATGTAGAGTCGAAACCAAGCATGGTGGAGCAGGCCTGATTCCTTCCTGTAGAGAGGGCCTCACGTCCAATTCGACACCATTGGTTACTCACAAGATACAGGATTTTTTGCCACTATTGCAGCATTCAGCATGCATGTCTTGCAAGGCTGCCACAGTAGTTGTTGGCAGACTTTACAGCTGGGTAGGTCCACTGATTGGTTTTTCCCTTAGCATCTTGCATACCACCTTCTGATGCTATGAAAGTTAGTCCTCAGGGAGGAGACTTGAAGTACCAGCTCAATTTGTCCAACCTAGCTAGCTATCCACGGCTGGATAAGTCATAGAAACTGGAAGAGAAATTACTACTGTAATTTTCTGTTTTCTCATGTAATCTATCATTCCTTTTCCCCAGCCAGTTCCTTCCATGTTCCCCTACTCCATCTCTAATTCATGACCTCATCTTTAGTTTACACACACACACACACACACACCTCTACTGAATCAATTTAGTGTTTAGTGTTAGAATAATTTCTAATCCAATCTCTGTTTTCTAAATACTTAAATCTGCAAATGAATATAGCTCTTACCCCTCATCAAAGACGTTTCTTTTGAGATAGATGGAGACTATTAAAATTCAAAGCTGGTCAAAATGTGGAGAATAAGTGACCACGGGGGGTGCCAAATTCAACTGGGACATTAACTACATAACCCTTAATTCTTAAAAAGGAAAAAAATCACAGAAGAGGGCATAGCAAAACTATAAGAGCCATGATGCCCTCTGTGAAATAATATCTTCCAGACAGGCCAGGGAAGCTGCACCTATGAGACCTCCATATGGTTGCTTAAACCTGCCTAATGAAAAAAACAATGGACATCCCAGTGTGGATGAGGGCTATTTCACAAGGCCCTTCCCTTAGATAAAAGCTATAGACAATCAGTGGATGCGACAGAGGGAGAATTAGTTTTCTCCAGGGAAAGCCCTGATTGGCTTTCAATCCCAAGTGGTCAGCCTAAACACTAAACTGATTCAGTAAGTTTTGTGTGCATGTATGTATATTTATGCATACATACATACATATATGTTTATATTTATGCACATATAATATATATAAAACCAAAGATGAGGTTATGAATTAGAGAGGGAGTAGGGGGAAAAGGAAGGAGTTGGATGGAGAGAGGGATGGTAGAAATGATGTATATGCAGTACTCATTGCGAGTTCTCCAAAAACAAGTTTAAAGAGAAATGAGTGAACAAGTAAAAAGACAAACACATGGAAGACAGCATAAGGGAGAAGAGGCCATAGGAAATGCGGGGCATAGAGAGGCCAGAGCTTGGCTATCACACACACGAGTCCAACAGTAATGGAACTCCTTGGCTTTCTGCCTCACAGTGCCACAACAGCAGAGCTGAGGATGGCAGGGCTTCAGCTAGAGTGTCCATTGTTTCCTGCCCAGAGAGCAAGACACCTTGTCATGATATGGAAATTAGATACGTTTTGTCACCGTGACCAAAATACCTGAAAGACACAGCTGCAGAATGAAAAGATTAATTTTGCATGGTTTCAGAGAGTTTGCTCTATGGCTGACTGACCCATGTGTTTAGGGAGCCGCAGATAGACTTGAGGTGGAAAAGAAACCATTTCTAAGTGCCCCGGGCTTATACCTAACAGGGCAACACTCATTCCCAAGTCCTTATTTTTAATGGGAACCACTGTGAGTGGCAGTGCTGGGCAGAGGCCAGGCCTGCCGTAGATAGAGCAGCGTGGGTCTCCCAACTCTTTTTCGTGCTTTAGCGGTTTTGCTTGACATGGCCTTTTACAATTTGGCAGCTCAGGAAGTAAAAAGGAGGGACTCAGCAGATTTTCAGGTTTGTTCTTCAAATATTCCTTTAATGTTAGTATTTCTGGGACAGGGAATCTCAGTGTCCTGATTAATTGTTCTTGATGTTTTCCTTCCAAGCATCTTTTTGCATTTGTGAGTCTGACCATGGCTTCTTCTTATTCTTACAAGCTGGTAGTTTCCTGCCACCACAGAGAAATCCTTGCCTCTGTGGCCAGGTGAACATGGCTGAACTCAGAGGCAACTTTGGAGGGAGAAAGGCAGCTTTAAGAAATGTCAACTAGCAAGCGACAGGGAACTGGAGCACTAGCTAGCAGGGCTGCCAAGCTCTGCCTGCCTCTCACTCCCCATTCTGGGTTCTGCCTTTAAAATCTTCTGTTATTCCACAATACATTTTCAACTGCATTTGAGGTAATTAACACCGGGAATAGAATCCCGTTGTCACATTTAATTATCAGATAGCTGCTTTCCTTGGGAATATCTGACAGTTTCACCCAAAATGTTGGTCTTAATCTAAAACCGCAGAGAGACCTCTGACACAGTGAAAAGCTGCCCGAGTGGCATTTATTAAATATAAATGGCTACACGACGAAGGAGGAGGCAGAGAGAGGGTGTCAGGTCTCATCTTGGGAAGAGACCCCTCAGCACAACGGGAAATCACATCTGCACTCAGCTGAGGGAGCTTCAGGGTCACGTGCGCGCGATGGGAAGGGTCTATTCCCTGTGCTTCCCTTAACCAGCTGAATCTGCATTGAGAAGGTAAAATGTTCTGACCCTGAGTTCCAGGTCCCCATCTGCCCAAAGTTTCAGAGCTTCTGTCAGTCTGCTGTCTGGAATGCAACCAGTGGGAGGAAAATACTAAGTGGCATTGATTTGAAAAGAGGCAGTTCATTTCTGTGCATCTTAGGAACCTTCATTGAATCAGCTAAATATATGCACTGAGGAAAAAATCTGATACCCTCTGGGTAGTGTCTTGGAATAAGCTGGGAGTGTGAAGGCCATTAACAGTATTAGATATTAGGTGCCTAATGAATTGTGCCTGTTATTAGAGATCTTCTGTGACAACAACTCCTTAAAAGCTACAAAGGGCTGTTTCCTCTCTGTCATAGAGAGAAGATGGGATTAAAGACACCAGGAATTACCTCCAGGCGGAACCACGGGTAAAGGAATTCTGTGTAAGACCTGGTACTTACTATGTGAGGACTATGGCCACCGCATCATTCAGCACGCTCTCCCCAAACAGCAGTGTGTACAGGTCAGGGTCCACGTGCAGCTCATGGAAAATGGCCAGCACTGTCACTAGGAAGACACACGTAAAGATGACGAGTTAGTTAGGACATAGCCACAAAGTGTGTCTTGGTTGTGGTGACTTTTACAAAGCATTCATTAAATACTGATGGTCCTAAACTCACCCACCATAGCAGCATGAGATCTTCATTCGAAAACAACAGATTATGTCATTCCCCTAGCCCCCTGCCCCATGAAGAAGTTTTATCCATGCTTACTTTCCAGAGATGCCTTTCTCTGCACACCTGGCCCACCATTTACTGCTCTCTGCAAGTCACAAAGTCACAATGGGCTTGCTGCACTTTCTTACCTTTGGGGGACAAGGGTATTTGACTCCTAAAAGCGTAGAAATTCCTTTAGCATCTACTTCTACCATTGCCTCATTCCTCATATGTGCTCCACAATGCACGCGTGCACACACACACACACACGCACGCGCACACACACACACACACACAGAGAGAGAGAGAGAGAGAGAGAGAGAGAGAGAGAGAGAGAGAGAGATGCTTCCAAAAATCCTTTTCTTTATTCTCTAAGGGTCTTGAGAGAGACTTCTTCCTAATCCTCTGATCTCCTCAGCTTTGAGCTAGCTCATTCTTTTATGAGCCTAGCATTTGGACCAAATCACAGACGTATAGAAGGGAGTGAGCTCCCTGGGGAAAGGGTCCAATTTGTAACCTTTGGTATTTATTTGACCAGCATACAATAATTATTTGATAAATGGGTGAAGGAATGGACAAATGAATATTGTTGCCATAGGCGCAATCAGACCCTGGCTCTAGTTCGCTCTTGAGAACATATTCTGCGGGTTCTCCAGAGCAGGACTCACTCAGTTACTGCCTGCTGTTTAGAACTGAGCCTCTGTGAATCTATCACAGCTGTAAACGCCGCACACTGATTATCTGTGCCCCTCAAAACCTCCTGGTGTCTCAATATTTGAAACAGTTATGCAATGTATGATAAGCACCCATTAAGAAAGTGACCCATTGAATTGACTGCCAAGAGGGAGAGTGCTACAAAATGATACCTACCCCTGGGTAGGGGAGGGGAGGCAGAATGGGTATTTTCACTCTGTTCTTTTCTCTCCTGTTTCATGAAGCACAAGGACAATATATGTGCCGTAAACAGAGTGCTAGTTGGGTTTGGGGGTGGGGTGGGGAAGGAAAGTGAGTTAAGTGTGAAGGTTTTGTAAGTAATCAAGAAATCTGGAGGTTGCTCTGTCTGCCCTAGTAGAAACAACTGAAGGTCTTTAGTAAGAGGGTTGACACATTCTCATTTGAACTTGGACATAAAGCTCAGCCAGCAGAACAGAGGCAGGATAGAGAGGTGGCTCAAGGCCTCCCTAGTAATTGCAGTAAACGATGGGTTTTACTGGGGAGGAACGGGAGAGGTGGGGAGTCGGGCTTTAAGCACTGATGGCCGAGCACATCTATCATTGCAAGTGCAGATGGCCCAGTGACCACAGTGCTTACACCTGACTTATTTATCGGTATTCATCTCCCCGGCCCCACGGTACTGTGCCACAGTGTAGCGTGCTGCCTAGTGACTGGATAAGTGAGAGTGTTGTGAGGACAGAGAGGAAGGGACAGCACCCCCATGCTACTTGAAGAGGAGGATTGGTGGGCCTTCTTGCTTGAGAGATAGAAGAGATTATTCCAGATCCTGACTTATTATAAACACAATGAACATGATAAAAATGATGTATGACATACTTGAAGATGACAGGAAAGTAGTTGAATGTTCCCATTATAAAACAACAAAACAACAACAACAACAACAACAACAACAAAACCAAAAGGTTGATGAGTGTGTGAAGTGAGGCATGTGCTAATTCGCATGATCAGCCTTCCTACTGTTCATGGGCATAAAATGTATTACATACTATAAACACAGATAAGTTTTACTTTTCAAAGCATTTTAATCTTTCTTTAATGTCCCTTTTAAAACAAAGAAACCACTGCTAGGATCTAACAATAAAACAAATGAAGGGTGTGTGTGTGTGTGTGTGTGTGTGTGTGTGTGTGTGTGATGAATTGGCATGACAGCGGGCCTGATTCCTTTTTAAAAACCAAGGATAGCATCAGTTTTATTGTTCAAGTCCAGGTAAATGGCAGAGATATACTCTCAGTCCCTGAGTACCTTCAAGCCATTTGCTACAACAGACAGCCTCTGCAGGTAGAGATGGGAGGGTCAGAATTCATCTCTTGTAGGCGATCTCTTTCTCCATCTCAGGCTGAGTCAAGAGTCTAACCAAAGCAACGAGCTTTCAACTGAAGCTTTAGTTAACAACACTCTCCTTTTGCTGGGACCTTGTGGAATAAAATATAAGTTATTCTTTAGCAGAAAATTCTATCTCTGCAGTTCAAGTGCTTCTGGGTATATTAGTTCCTGAGCCCTGAGGATAGCTTGTGACCCATCTCTACTCTCGGGAAGGTTTCCTAGGTTCATGTGCTCCTTAAGGCTTGGTTTCTTATTCTAAAGTTCCTACTCATTGATATCCACTCTGTTTTGTGAGATGAATTCAGTATTTTTTTTCCCAAAGAGAGCATAAGGCTATTTTGAGGAAAGTATTTAGCTGTATATCCAGTTATGTTCAAAAGTGATCTGACATTCTCACAATTCCTCCTGAACAGAGAACTGAGCCCTGCTTCATAAATGATATCCCACACAAAAGAGAAAGCTATTACTTGGCGAATTCCTATCTTCCCTGTGAAGAAACAGAACAACTTCAGAATAAAGCCAGCTAGCTTGTCCTGGAGGAGGGAGCATTTTGTCAGGACAGCAAATGAGTTGAATAGGTGAGTCAGGGAATTAGCCACCCACTCTGCTCCTGAGCTTGGAGCTTTTAAAAGAACTCATTTAGTTAGTTCACAGACAGCACTCAGTTTTACACACAGTGCCCTACATGCTTAGCTGCACTGTCCCAGTTTAGATTTTCTTGAAACAGCCACAGTGTAATTCACAGCGGGCCCTCCTCAGATCTTGCTGGGTTGGGGAGACTAGCCCTAACTCAAAGCTAGACTAAAAATAATTAGTACTTATTGAAGACGAACCTTTTGTGACTGCAAGAGAACATTCTAGAAAGCAGATGTAAGAGCACATAGGGAGGAGAGAGGACATCATCATGTTTTCGGGACCTATGATTTTATTAAAGGATTTGACCATTTTTGCCTGTATCACATTGTGGTCCACATGCCTCTCATGGTAGCTGCTGCTGCTGCTTCATCCATGGTTGGGAATTCCTTCTCTTATACCTTCTAAGGCCAAATTTGTAGTATGTATGTATATATGTATGTATGTATGTATGTATGCGTGTATGTATGTATGCATGCATGTATGTATGCATGTATGTATGCATGTATTTATGTGTGGGTTGGGTGACTTTCTTTACATAACTGTGGCCGTCCTGGATCTAGCTCTGTAGACCATGCTGGCCTTGAAGTCACTACTTCGGCCTTCTGAGTGCTGGGACTAAAGAACTACCTGACTTGTTTATCTATTTACTTTTAATTTTATTATTTTATGTATATGAATGTTTTGCCTCCAAGTATATATGTATACCACATGAGTGCCTGATGCCATAGAAGGTAGTGTCAGGACATCTGGGACTGAAGTGATAGATGGTTGTGAGCCACCATGTAGGTTGCTGGAAATCAAATCCAGGTCCTTTGCAAGACCAACAAGACCTGCTGAGCCATCTCACAGGCCTAAAAACTGATTTTTTTTTCCTCCAGGAAAGTCAACTTCGTTTCTCAAGTTGCTAATAAGGGAAATAAACTCCTGCAATGCTCAAGAAGATTCCCATTCACACGGGCATGGGCCTTCATTTAGGACATGGGAAGAGTGTAGCAAGGGAGTGACTGATGGGCACCGCGGAACTATGGGAGGGTTCTGAGATAAGAGCTTGAGCAGCCAAACGGGATGAGGGAGAAGACCATGGGTGGCTGTGTTTTTGGGGTGTATTGGTGAGGTGAAATAGAAAGCCAAAGTGACAGCCTTAGAATGCTGGATTGAGTAGGGCTCTCTTCTAGCTATTATAGGTTGGGTAGAATAAGGCAGAAAATAGAAAGGTTAAGACAGAGGCTAGAAGCAAAGGGAACTAATAGGACAGGGTCTGAATAAGGCAGAAGGCAACTGGAAGCAGCAGGGAAGTTATGTTCTGAGTCATGAAAGATCAGCTGCTGCAAGCTGGGTACCAGTGTATGACTCGGGCCCCTGGAGGCTGTACGTGATTGCAATATCTCTAGCAGGGGCGAATCCAAGGCTTTTGACAAACTATTAGAATCAAACGGAGACCAATTTTCCATCTCTAAGGGAAATCCAAACACTGAAATAATGTGATATTTTCATTAATACCATCATCATAGAGAAACTCTAACCAGTCAGATCTTAATCAGAAAGATAGTAAGAAAGCATTCTATGAGTAAAAACTACAGAAAACGACCACTGAAGCCCATCAGAATGCCAATGTATTGACTGCTAAATAATGCTCTGTGTATTTTTAACTGCTTGTCTATAAATGATCACTCTCTGGAAGCTCTGTCAGTAACTCTGAAGTCTTCAGAGTGATTCAGTGACAGTCCATGCCTTAGAACCCTTGTAAGCAGCTCTCTGACCCATATTCTCTCCATGTTTTACAGGGAATTTAAATTTCAAATGGTATTACAATGTGCCAGCACTCAGCAACCTAGCACGAGATCTGCCGAGGTCGATAGACAACAGGACACAAGAGTTTCCTCCCTTGTCATTCCAAGTCATCATTCAGTGTTGTCCAACGTTGGCTCTCTTTGTAGTACTTGCTACTGCTTTCTGTGCAAATCAGTATGTATGACACTTGTCCATGACGTGAAGAATCAAGTGTCCACGGCTTCTGCAGCTGAATCCTTGTTAGTCATGACAGGTGTTATTTATTTATATATACGTATAAATGAGGTAGCATATTCTTCTCTTGACAAAAGAGTACTGTGAACTTTTTTCCCCCAAAAATGGTTTAAGTGCTTATAGGAGAGTTTCAAAAAACAGTTGTAGCTTTGTGGTAATAGACTAGAATACTAGAATTATTTTGAGTCTAGACCCTCCCTCTCCACACACTTGACTATGAGATCAATTCATGGATGGGTTTTGCCAGTAGGGCTCTGCCAGTCATAACAATAGAAATAGAACAGAAATCCTGTCCTTTTGAAATAGGTCAAAGAATGATGTTAAGTCTGGAAAGCATGTTATCAGATGCTACTTTGCTGAGGTCATTCTAAATTGTATATTCCACAAAGTATCACAAATGACTTAGGCCTAAAGCACGGCAACTTTATCTGCCCTTCATAGTGATCCGTGTGTTAGGCATTGAGTTAGGAGTGAAAAGGTGTTCTATGCCACCACACGTTTGCAATCCTTTCAACCAGGTCTCCTTGGGAGAAATAAGCTCTGGTGGCCAAAGTAGTGGTTTCAATGGATAAACCAGGGATTGTTGGAGATTTTTTGAATCCCAGGAAGATCTTCATGGTCAGAACTATCTTCACAACAACAGGGAAGTGTTACTTACATTTTTTATTCTTATTCTTTGGCTTCCTAAAGTAGAATTTCCAAGAGGCTCTGTGATAGCATTACCACAGCATATTGCATTTGGAGGCAGGTGTATAAAAGACCCCCTGTCTTTTATTGCTCATTTCTTACACTGAAGAACTTTGCAAAAACGTAAGGAAATGCTGCTACTCTCCTCGACATATTTTTTGAAAATAACCTCTTGGAAAATAAATTTATCTTTCATATACTATTTATAGTCAACTGGACAAATTATTGCTACTTCAGTCAATAAAATGACATTTCGAGCTTTGTCTTAATTTCTAGCTAGATAAATAATATGGGTACATCAACAGAAACTCTTTGGGGTCTTTCTTAATTTGGGTGAGTTGTGAAGCCCTATTATAAAATGTCTGAGAATGACTGTCCTAAGATAGGTGGGTGTATAATAGCTTATTTTCTATGCACCGAGAATGACACTGGCTAAGCATCCTGTTTAAGAAAGACGAGGAAATATATCTCTTTGACGGTTTCTGAGGAGCTCAGTTTACATGCGGGGTCCTCACCCAGAAAGGCTCCCTGTGTCTTAACATCTTTTGCCATGCGGTAACCCACTGACTCTGAGTGCATATGCAGAAGTTCCTCAGTCACTCTCAAAGGAGGAAACGGTTGACTTTTCACATTAACCCCAGGAGCCTATTTTTGGAGTCACAATTCCATCACTGGTATCTGTATTTGTTTAAGGCATTCTTTCGAAAGGTTAAATATTGGGGAGTTGTTTCTTTAGTGGAGAGATGTACAATAAAAGCACAATCACAATCCCATTCTTGAATTCGTGGCTGTGTGGTGTTCGAGAATAATTGACTTCACCTTTTGCTCAAAAGCCACAAGTACATCCCCTACTGGTCTCTGAGAGTAGAAAACAGTAACCAGAAGGTCATAAGATTTGGCAATGAGAAAACCAAATACTAGCATATAAATGCTGCAAAGAAATCTATTTAATAATCAACCCTGGCAGACACTAGTTCCTAGGTCTTATATCTGGGAATGCAAGGATTGAAATCTCTTGGCAGTTCAGCTAGTGCTTGAAAAATTTCCCCAAAGGTATCTACAGCAAGAATATTCTAAATTTAACATTAGCCGAGAACATAAACACTTAACAAAGACCCAATTTTCTCACCAATGGGGTTTAATGAGCCATGGTGTAGTTTAATAGGGATTGTGCCATATACCCTGTATCCAAGTGAAGATGACTCAGCCAGCCACACAAGCGTTCTCCAATCACAATGATTGCTTCAGCACATTGCCATTTTAAAACAGAAAATGGCAGGCAAATGTTTACCTACAAATCACGAAATAAATTCAGAGCAAAGGCCAATGGCTCCAAGGTGCAGCCAACGTTAGTGATGGCTCACTAAGAAATCATCACTAGGAGGTAAACATAATACTCTGGCTTATTACATAGAACGACTGTAAGGAAAGCAAGAAGTCAAAGGAGCATTGTGTTAGTCAAGATCATGGGTTACATCGAATAGGAGTGGTTCACACATTTTTCTTACTATAAAAAGATATGAAACATATAGTGTGTCCATAATTTCCCAACCTCTGGATAAGAACACTGAGGAATGTTACATAATGGTTCCAACACGGAGAACATGTCCAAGGGCAAATGAACAAAATACTGAGAAGAGTCAGCACAGGCTTGGGAGAGAGAAAAGATAGAAGACTAGAATGAGGAGTTCATCAAGGACTAAAGCTCTGTGGTAGAATGCTTGCCCAGCCTCACAAGGCTCTGGACTTGAATCTCAGTGTTGCGAAAGGGTAGGGTGATGTCATATGCTTATCCTGTCTGAGAATCTCAGCAATACACCCTTCCCAAATCTTCCAATTAACTAATACCTGAAACATGTGAATATGTTTTATTATATGACTATAATGGCTCTTGAATGTAAATAAGGCAGAAGACCTTAGAACAGGTACATTATCTTAGTTCAACTGAAGCAACGGTCAATCCTAATCACATGAGCCCGTGACAGTAAAAATTTCCACTAATTGTCCCCCAACTTTGTGTCCTCTCAAACAAACAAAAACAAACCAACCAACCATGCATTTATTCCAATGTGTGCTGCTGCCCACATAATCTTGGCTGTGGGACCATCATTAGAGCAAGGTCAGTCAACCAGAGGTCACTCCCTTAAAGAGACCTTTCTTATCCCTTCAAAAACCACTAACTGTATATAGTTCCCCAGTCAGGGATAGAGGCTGGCAAACCTCTTCCCTCATTATGCTAGAACATTAATGGGCTTAAACTTCATGTAGGCAGCCACAGCTGCCATGAATCCATGAAGGCAATCCTGTCATGTCCAGATGAAACTGTTTAGTTCCACTCCGCTCTGACCTCCAGCTTTGCAATATTTCTGATTTCCTCTTCTGAGATTGTTCCTGAGCCTCAAACTTGGGACCATAACGTGTGATGTACATGACCTACACTTGACTGAGCATTCAGCTGACATTTATTCTTTGTACTTTGACCAGTTATGGGTTTCTTCTTTAACCACTACCCACCACACAAAAGACTTCTTTGATGAGAGATACGCTAATCTCTGTGGAGAGAGGCCAATTTAGTGGGATATTCGATACGATGTCCCTTTAGCAGAAGAATAGTAGTAAGCTCACCCTGGGAAACATGAACTTTCCATGTGAGTATATACAACAGCAGATCTGTACCTTCTTCTATGGAGCAAGCTTTGAATCTAGCCATAGAGAAGTTGGTTGCCCCCATACCACCCATACCACTATTGCACTCCTAGGCTCATCTTGCTATGCCAGGGATTACCGCAGTTCATAGGATCCACAGCTGGGTTAGACTGTTGAGGATTTGTTTTCCTCCAACAGTGTGCATAGCAGCTTTTAGTATTGGGATGGCTGGCCAGAAGAGAAGAAGCTTTCTTATTGGATAGTTGTGGAAGGAAACCAAGAGCGATAGGAAAAGCCTACATTTAATATTTAGAGGAGAACTTTGAACCCTCAGAGGAGGTATCTCACATTTGGCACAGGGCTTTTTAATTCAGCAATCTTTGGTTGCTGAGATGAGCATAATCCCCTGGGTAGGGTAACTCCAATTAAACTCTTTTTTATATGGGTATGAATGTAGCTGTTTTTAAAAGTTGGTTTTCATATGCTTTCCAAACATGGCTGGGTGTTAGCCCTCTCCTGATCCCTTCCTCTGCCCTACCCTGCCATTTCTTTACTTATCTTCAATTCTCTCCCCATTTGTATCATCTGTATTCTTTCATCTACTCTCCTTCCTAATGTCTCTTTTCTCTTTCCCCATCAACAGTCTTCTTTCTAGTTTCCTGGATTCTTCGGGTGTTCCAAATTGAACGCACAAGTCTAAATATTTGATGCCTAGAACTACAGATGAGAGAAATGGAGGGTGAGTCCAATCAAAATACATTGTATGACATTTCAAAGATTAATGAAAATATTTTTAAAAAGAAAAGGGCATGTTTCACAGATAACGTTTTGGAATTCATGATGCAGAAAAGAAATATGGGTCTTAGGAGATATGAGACAGTGTAGAAAGGGAATATTTCAGTGGGATAGGTCTAAATGATGGAGACATTCTATTCTTAGAGTGTCTGCACTTGGTGCTAAGTCCCCAACTAGGAACCTGAGACCCCTGAGGGTTGGCCAAATCTTGAGTTTCCCTGGTGTCCTCCAGGCATGGCACTGAACACGTAACTATGTAATAAATATTCTCCTTTGAGTAACATTTATTGCTTGTAAATAAATTCACAATTTGTATGCAAAAGTGATTGCCATTAGTTGTGACTCTGTAAATTGTTACCAACAAAACACCTGAGGCAGAATAGAAATGAATTTTATAGCATAAAAATAAAGGAGAGGAATCTCCTTAGGCTGGTGTGAGAGAATTTTCCAGAGAGGTGTGAATAACGAGGAAAGTCAGGAACATTCTAAATGTTAGAAGGGTTTGTTATATCTTTGCCGAGTTTAAAATGTAGAAGCTGATTTGCTACAACAGATAGAGGGGTCCTGTACAGCAGTGGGTATCTCTGTTAGTGAACGATGGGCCCTCAGCTCAGTAGCTGTAATAATCTGTATTCTGCCAGAAACCTGGATGATCCTAGAGAGAGATTCTTCTTAGAACTTAAGAAAGGGCTCCAACCAGCTAAAACCTTGACTTTGCCCTTCTGAGACTCACAGCAAAGAACTCAATCCAGCTGGACTTCTGACCTTCAAAGCGATGAGATAAATTGTTGATGCCAAAATCTGCTGGATACATGGTGATTTATTATCTTGCTAACACATCAACATGTCTGGTCCCCCAGACCATAGCAATCTGAACATGATGGGTGTGCTGGCTTTAGAACTTTAGAGCCTGAGCTCCTGAGGAGGAATATGGCTGGGACGACCTTATTCTCTGCAAGTTCAAAGCCCCTTTTGCCCCTATAGCACCACTGGCATAAAATAAATTACATACACAAATCTGTGTTTTAGGTCATGCTTAACAAAAACAAGCTTGTACCAGAGGTTAAAAAAAAAGAAAAAGAAAACTATAGGATTCTGCCTACGGGGCTCTCAGAGCTAAACACTGATGCAGTCATTTCTGAATGTGCCTCCTGGTGTCATCATCACACACAGCAAATCGTATCACCCAGTCTCTCTGAATGTGTTGTTTTGTATCTTATAGAGTCTCCTTATATCACCCTGTCCAGGCCACACCGTTGTGTATGCTCACCATGAGGAACAGGTGCTGACCGGTATGGGGTTCGGATCAGGGTGCCAGGTCAACAGTCTAGGCAAGCCATGTCTTGGGAGAGTAAGTCCCAAAACACAAGTATGTCCCATGACAGGAGCAAACAGCAACTATTGGGATTTTTCTCATCTGGGTATTTTTTTTCATTATTCTGAATTTTCTACAGTAAATGTTTAATATTTTTAGGCTCAGAATGAGCAGAAAGCCATCCATCAAATTGGTCAAGCTTATAAACACGAAACCTGGCGCCCAGAGTCCCTTTCTCAAAGCCACAGATGCCATATGTGAGGCCCTACCCATCCTGAATGCCTCTTCTGTGCTTCCAGATTGCTGACCCCTCCTTTCTGTGCACAGACTCTGGGCTCCTCCTATCTCTCCTCTGTTTGGGGAGACTGCCTGCCCCTCTGTGGTTTTCCTTCAAGCTCTCTGACCTCTTTTCTCTGTCTTCCTAACACCACTTGCTTTAACACAAACAGTGTTGAGGAAAGCACCCTCAGCGTGCTTCTCCCTGTGGAATCTCAGTCTTCTGTCTTTCCTTCTCTGTGCTGCTACACACCCAGGTCTCTACAAACCTCCCAGGCAGTTTCAACTTGCAATGACTCTGGGTGCCTGTCACCGGCAATGGCTGTTTGATTAGTTTCCTATTCCCTGGGAGCAAGGCTCCATAAATCTGTTTTTCTTGAGTCTAAGAAATACATTGTTGCCAACCTAGAAGCTTTTTTGTGTGTTTTAAGAAGATAGATAGATAGATAGATAGATAGATAGATAGATAGATAGATAGATAGATTTTATTTGCAATGGGAAAACCTCTGGCTTTCAAGAATACAAGAACAGAAGTCAAACTATACTTTGCAGTGCAACAGTTTACAAGATCAGGCAAGGAGCCAGAAATCTATCCTGGAGGTGTGATATTACATCAGATACTGCATCAAGAATTAGCTTTGTTAGTCCTGAAGTTTTAGCCCCCTACGGTAATCCTTTCCAGAAGGAAAATAATGCAAAAAAATAAGATGCTCAGTTGCCAATGAATTTATTTTCTTATGTGAAAGGGACAGTTATTAAAAGCACTATCACCCCGAGAAATAGCCCACTTAAAATGGTCTTCTGGGATACTAAGGTAGTCACTGAGGCTGGGGAGGTGACTCCGTGGTTTAGAGCACTTCTTTTTGCAGGGGACCGGATTAAAGTTCTAGGTGATACAACCCCCTCTTCTGGTCTCTTCAGACACCACACACACAAGCTGCATATACATACATGCAGGCAAAACACACATACACATAAAATAACAAATGCATCTTTTTAAAAACAAGTTATTCCTCATTTGGATTGTTTGTCGATTCCTTGATATTTTCTGGTGAGCAGTAAGCATTAATTCTGTTGGTTGGTTGAATGACTGAGCCTCTGAAGATTAATTCTCGAGATAGGAGGAGCTGTGTGTTCTCCAGGTCATCCACCATATCTCTGTTCACTGTCTAGGGTACACTGTTTGTAGTTGCTATCACCATTTCTTTTCAAAATAGCACAGTGACAACACAGTGTTTCTTATCTAGGACACCCAGGTAAAAGGGAGACCTTTTCAAGTATTCTTAACCCAAGGACTCAAGTATCTTCTTAGACCAAGAAAAACCAACCTTTGCCACTACTAGTGGGTACTCTCCTGTACCTGACCCATTGCAGTACCCATTGACCTCACACATTCATGATCGTTTCTGCTTGACTCATTTTTCCCCATGAGTTTGACTTTATTGCATATGTGCCCGAAAAAGATGCAGACAGTAAGCAAAATATCCAAGACACGGCTGAATGCTGTTTCTGTTTCCATGTCCAACATCCCGCTTAACTCACAAACAGAAGGTGTGGGCTGGACACTGACTTTCAAAGCATCCATCCTGCAGGGCTGCCTTTGAGCACTGCTGGGAATGAACTACTCCCACTGAGTAGAGTCACTCCATTCCCGAGAGCAGCGAGCTGTAGACGACCATCGGCCACAGCTGTTTTCCAGCTGTCCACAGAGCTGTTGAAGTGCTTCAAATGTTTGTTCAGTGTGTGCTTGAAGCCCCACCGTCAGGACACCTGGAGTCTCTCTGCATCTATGTCCAGTGTCCTGAGGTGTAGCTGGCTATCCTTTCTTACTGCCTCCAAGTCTGTTCTGTGCAGCTCATGCCCCATGACTGGACTTCCAAATTCTCAAGCAAGATCTTTGTGTGAGAGCCTTGAAATGCATCACTATCCTGGAGTAGACAGAGGTGGACAGAAACCTGACTCTGCTGTCAACCCAACCCAAGTCAGAGTGCCAACTGTGATGCGAATTACTTTGGTGAACTGGAGCCAGTTACCCGACTAAAGCTTCATGTGAGTAGCATTGATTGGAAAATGAAGAGAAACGCTCATTCCTTAGATGCCCTGGCTAAGAGGAAACATTTCTGTAAGGTGCTTGGCATACAGTGTTGGACAAACAATGGTGGTCACCATGACTATTATCATTTGTGCCAGTGGTAGGTCTGTCCATCAAAAAAGAGACGTCTCTGCTTGTTTCCTTATTGACCTAAAATGACTCAAGGGGGAAACATAGAGAAAGGCTAAACACTTTCTTACAACCCTTTGCCTACTGCCTGTGCATTTACTTCTTCCCCCTCCTGGGTCTTAGGGTCCCTGTTTGCAAGTGAGGGGGTTGAACACGATGGTCTTTTAAGGTCCTTCCACATCTCGAATTTGACAGCTCTCGGAATCCCACACTCCGAACTACAGATCTTGGATGTGGATCCCTTACATCCTCCTAATTATGCAGAAAGCGGCCTGCTGTGGTGCTGAGATCAAGAGAGTGGTTTAGAGAGTAACTGAGCTTCAAATGCATGGGGTAGAATGGCAGAAGTTATTAATGAGTTTAACCTTCTCTGCTGGAACGAGGAGAGAACTGTCTCTCTAGCCTTGATCCCAGAAGTATGTGAGCCCAGGGATCCTTTGCTAATGTTGAATGGGTCACAATATTTGGAGCCCTGGATGGGAATGAAAACCCTCTGCTCATCATAGGCCAATCTCTTTTAGATGAGAAATAGGGCTCCTGGCTCCACTAGCTGGCATGTTGTCTCTTCAAAAAGGCACTGTGTTGGCTCTGGTGAGGGGGATTTTAAAATGTTTCCTCAGTGCCTTAGCCAACCTGACTATTAGCTGTAGAGCTCCCTTGTGTTTACAAAGCCCTTAGAGTGTTGGTTTATCTTTAAACTCATTCCTAGTGGCTGGAACTACATTGCTCTGCAGGCTTGAGAATCCTGAAGCCTAACCTATCTGCCTTATTGCAAGCACTCACTCTCAGAGTGCTACCAAGTAGTTGCTCATTAAACGGGCATTGTATGCAATCAATAGGAAAATGAGAAATTGACTCTTGACTACTGAGTGTCTTTATTCTTTTAAAACTTGAGTGACATGGTGCTGTTTTGTCTTGAGAAATAACAGTGGTTGTGGGGCCAAGAATACTGGAAGTGTTGTCTTCAATTCTGCTGTTTGTGAGCTTAAAAGACTTAAACAATGAAGTATTTAGAACCTCTGCTTCTTGGAATGGGTAAAATTGCCTGGTCATGGTGATGATCGAATCAGTTGTAGTAAATGGGTCAAGTCAGATATTTGTACACACATTCACAGACTGTTGTCAGTAGATGACAGATTCTGTGTGTCGGAGAATTCAGATGGAATGCCTATGTTTGTGCTTATCAGTTTTGGGGTGCTTCTTCTGCATGCTGACTCCTGCAGGTCTGCCGTTTGGATGGATAGAGTAAAAACATTACTGGTTTTCAGCTGGCTAAAAGTTGACTGAAGTTGCTTAAGACATTTTGCTCTCATAGACGTTAGTGTCCTGCAACAGCACAGTCCAGAAACCTAAGCAGTGCAAAGCCTGGCGCTCCAGTCTAGTTCTCATTGGCTGACTGAAATCTCAGGCTATCTTCACATTCCTTTGCACCTCAATTATTTCCCTAAAATGTGGCTCTTCTCTCCCGGAGACAATGATGTGAAATGAACGGAAACACTGCATGCGGAAGCTATTTGAGTTCCTTGAAAGAGGGTACACAATATAAATCCAAGCCGGTATTTTTATTTCTGAGTAAATTTGCTCGAGAATAGAATCTGGGTTTATATGAGGGTGTTTTATAGACTAAGGTTTATATAGAGGCTTTTAAACTGATGCTATCACAGCATGCTTAACATGGAATTGGATAGACCGAGAAAATGCATTCGAGTGCCGTTAAATAACACTGTGCAGGCTTGCAGCAGATCACATAAAGAAATTGCTTGGCCTGCCAGCACTATCTGGAAGCCTGATGGCTTCAGGGGGAAATGCTCTAGGCTAATATGCTCAGACTTCCTTTGAGATGCAATATCTTCCCCTTGGAGTTCGAGGAAAGCAGGTGAATATTTTCTCATTCCTCAGTCTCAATACAGTGTTCTCTTCCAAATAAAATATTCTGGAAGTAGAGTCACCACGTTTCTCCTCTGCGACCACACAGATAATTCAACTCCATGACCTTAATGTGTCTGTTTTTTTATTCTTGAGAATACGGGGATCATACCTGTCTGAGTACGTCCCTGAGCTGCTTGGCGGATAGCAGATGTTAATGGAGTGTTGTCTTTGTTCTCCAATGTTAACTATGATATGGAAGAAACTCCATTGCCACTCGCATCTGGTTTGTTGGTTGGTTGGTTTATGTATGTGTTTATTTATTTTGGTGACTAGAATGTTGTCCAGTTTTCTTTTGGATTCTCAAAGTAGGATACTAAAACCAAAGATGAGTGAGTGGTCAAGTGTCTGGCCAATTGGCACTTAGAAATACAGAGGCAGAGAGGGCTAGAGATGAACGCCCACCGCCCAAAAAAATCAGTATATAATGTGATATACAAAAGAATGGCAGGCTCCCTGACAAAGCAAATAAATGAAGACCACAGTCAAATAGTGACATACAACAGTGACCAGAGAGCATGATCGAAGAGACCAAAGGAAAACACAAATCAAAAATAAAAACTGTGGATTACGCCAATATTAGTGATCATTTCTCCCATGTTAAAAAAAATGAAGACTTTAACTGAGGAGTTCAATGACAAATGAAAAATTAAGAGAGACAGGCCAATTAAGTCACCCCTATTGAAGAAGCTTTTCTCCAAAAATAACAGTTCTGCTTTTAATTATAGGTTTTAGGGTCTGTTAATCAGCCATCTTCCTCATGACTAAGTTGGTGCAAATAGCAGAAAGGGATTCAGCAAGATGCCCTGTTTAATTAGAAGGAATTTAATTAAAAATATTTTTATACACATGACCAATCACCATTATTTATGCAGATGTTCCCTCGTGCTGCCTTGGAGACGCCTCTGTGCACCCGGCATATCCCCCTTTAAACACGCCGCTGCGTTTTCTGCAAGAGGTGCCACAAAATGAGAAGCTCTGTGGCTGATAGTTAATACCTATTTTTATCAAAACAGCAGTGCGGCTCACACATCACCCGTGCAGCGTAACCATAGTAACCCCAAATAGAAAGGGTCTTCAGATTATCATTGCGATCAAAGGTAAAACAGTTCATGTGCCTTTGAAACAGTTACACCACGGTAAACTTTAAAGGACGAGAGTGGCTCTTTTAAATTTTGTTTTTCTACCACTTAAATGTTAAGAGAAAAATTTGACTTGCAAATGTGGTGTATGGAAATGCCTCTCATTTTGGACAACTCGTTTTCGTCAAGGTGTTAGCAACTGAAAAGATGAATATTCACATGTGCAATTTCTCTAGTGCTCCCATCTGAGTATGAGACGGAAACAATAATCATATTTTAATGTTATATTAATATTATTAATCATTATCAATATTATTAATAGTCATGTTTCCAAGTGAGAGAATTTGTTGCAGAGAGCAATCCCACATTAAAGGGCTCAAGATGGGAAGCTGTGTTTCGGGTCCATGGGCTCTGGTGAGGCTGGTAGACAGACGCACGTCCGATGGGCTGAACTGCAATGACTCAGGGTGTGGACTGGCCGTCAAATTACAAAGGAAAAGCATCTTTAATGAGAGGAGCCGTGGAACTGATTTAAACAATGGTGAGGGGCCAACCCAAACATGGATCTGAATGGGGAGATAGCACCAAACAGACCCCCAGCATAGATGTTGCTTTGGCCACAAGCAATTAATAGATGGGACAACAGGGCAGTACCCACACGCCCAGCAATTGCTATAGCGTCAGAGTCTTGGAGTGTACAGCAGGCGTGTAAAAGCAGAGCTTCCTCAGGGCATGGCTCTGATTGCTAATTTCCTTCCTCTGAATGTCTGTACTTGGGGTTTACTATGGAACTGAACAGGAGCAAGAGGCGAGGGAGAGAAAGCAGACTCTTTATGGTGGCTACTTTAACAAACTTCTGGCAAATTTTATATGCATTCACAAATTATGAAAGTGCCATGGCGAGAGGGGGGCGCGGCATATCTGAAGAGTCAGTTAAACGCCCAAGGAGAGCTGGTTGTTGTTAAGTTTTATTATAGATCTTACTATAGAAAACTTAGCAATTTATAAGTAATCCTTTACAAAGCATCTTATTTGATCTGTCAACAGCTCTGGGGAGAAAGAGAAAATAATTTTTGTTTGATTTTGTCTTGTTTTGACAGGCATATTCAAAGATGCACAATATAAGTTCCAAGAATTTAAGGCATTAAGCTGTGGTTTTTTTCCTGTACTATGAATGCCAGGAACTGCCTCAGCTCAGAGCACCACCGCCCCACGCACAGTACCACCCCTCCACGCACAGTACCACC
Source organism: Rattus rattus (assembly GCF_011064425.1). Lineage (NCBI taxonomy): Eukaryota > Metazoa > Chordata > Mammalia > Rodentia > Muridae > Rattus > Rattus rattus. The sequence continues at coordinate 86,331,653 of NC_046161.1, read as the reverse complement.
CCTCCACGCACAGTACCACCCCTCCACGCACAGTACCACCCCTCCACGCACAGTACCACGCACAGTATCACCCCTCCACGCACAGTACCACCCCTCCACGCACAGTACCACCCCTCTATGCATAGTACCACTCCTCCACGCACAGTACCGCCCCTCCACGCACGGTATCGCCCCTCCACGCACAGTACAATCACTCACAGCAACATCCCCCTCCACTCAACAAAATTCCTCCGCCCACAGTACCTAGTTCCTGACGTTGTCAGCAGTACTTTTTATTTACGTATCAATTTCTTCATTTCTATTTATTTGTTTTGCAGTACTGGGGATAGAAACAGGGCCTTACACATGCTAAGCACGCACTCCACCACTGAGCTGTATACCCTGTCCGGCTTTCTGCGTGCACCAAGCTCCTGGGAACTAAGACTTTAGAAGTTTACATCATCTTAGGAGAAAATGGATATGGAAAAAAGTACCTTTTCTTATAATTACAGTAAGAAAGACAGTGTGACACACTTCAAACTGTACATATGTCCCACGAGGGCTTGCACAGATATTTATTTTAGTGGGAATCCTTACAGTGAACTTATTTCATTTTACAATTAACCATTTTTACTCAGAAAAGCAAATACTTTATTCCTCAAGTTTTAAATTTGTCGGCTTGGTGGAGCAGCATCCCCATTCCTCACTGATACCTGTCAGAAATGGAATACTTTATTCCTCAAGTTTTAAATTTGTCAGCTTGGTGGAGCAGCACCCCCATTCCTCACTGATACCTGTCAGAAATGGAACATTGGGGCCAACTCCCGACCTACAGAATCAGGGTTTCTGGAGGCAGGCCCCAGTAATCTGTAATTTACAGACACCTGAGAAGTCTCCAGTATTTAAAACGGAATGATCCTAACTGCAAAGGTAGTGATCTTAGCTGCCACCACATTGTTCTAGGAACACACACGGAAAATACGGCCTAGAAAGTTACACGGCCAGCTTGAATTTGCCCTATGTACTTGAAGCAGGAATTGCATGAGACCTGGGGTCTCTCAGCTCCCAATAACGAAAAATAGCGCCAGTCTATGACACATGTCACATAGGTCCAGTTAACCATGAGCAAAAAGACCTTGACTTCGCATCCAATGCCTGTTGACATCTAATTTCAGTGAGTGAATTAAATCCGTGCATTTAATTTAGTCTCTGGGCGGGATAACGCCACTGCGAGTTTTCTAAATTGAATTAATGGGAGCCAGTAGTCCCCTGATGAGAGCCCATACCCAGTGCTCAGGGCTCCATCGGGCAATTTGGATTCTTAGCACATCCAAGCTGCTGAAGAAAGTGAAGATGTGTGACTTACATGTCATATGCGAATTTGCTGATTCTGTTTTAAGTTTCATGACATGCACAATATCATATTGTGTTTTAAGATCTTTTCTATTACAGCTCATGGTGGTTTACTAACACACTATAAAAATGATTGCTTAATTTCTCTATGTAATTTTCCTTTCAAGCACACAGATAAGCTTACACATGCACGCGCACGTTAGCATAACAAACACACTATTTGCTTTAACAAGGTTTTTAGTTTTGATACCCTCTCCCATCTCCTTCTAACCCAACGTCTTATCTTCTCTCTTCCCAACTTTACAATCCCGCGTATGTCCCGCCAGCTTCTCTTCGCACTAAATTCCTCTTTGTAATTATCACCACACACATTTGCAACAGATGGTAAATCGGAATTTGAAAAAGAGGAGCCTTCCTACAGGGAGCTTTGTGGTCTTCATCCACGAGTCTAGTTGCATGGCTCTCTCACCTCTCACCCGCATTAAGCCATGGAAAGGACCCCAAGGCCTTAGCGCCCCCTGGCGGTTGAGATTTGTAAAGGGGCTTCTGCCAATTGCAAGTTGAGACTCACATGAGATTCTCTTGTTCACATGGGTTACCTGAAGATCTGAGCTTTGGAAAGGAACCAGATCTAGTCCACCAGGCAACATAATCTGTCCCCCAGGAGGCTTTGGATGGATGCTGTGGAATGAAGTTTGGGTCTCACTTGAAAAATCTCATATGTCAAGCCTATATAGGTACTCTAAGAGGGGCTTACATCAATCACATAAAATGGGTACTTATTGCTTTCCCCACTTTGGAGATGTCAGAACCTATATCCAGTGAGTGATAAATAAGGCACGTGAGAAAGACACCCCTTTCTATGCCTCTTCTCTGAGGTCAGCTATCTGTCTTCAGCAAGTCGGGGAGAATGTGGTTAAAGTCACATGTTACATCAAATTGAAATTTTGATTTGAGTTAATTTTATATCCCGCCACTTTGCTGAAGTGGTTTATTGGCTGGAGAAGTTCTCTGGTAGAATTTTTTGGGGTCACCTATGTATACTATTATATCATAAGCAAATAGTGATACTTTTAATTCTTCTTCGCCAATTTATATCCCCTCGATCTCTTTTTATTGTCTTACTGTTCTAGCTAGCACTTCAAGTACTATATTGAATAGATATGGGGAGAGTGGGCATCCTTGTCCCCAGTTTTGTTGGGATTGCTTCAAGCATCTCTCCATTTAATTCAATATTGGCTGCTGGTTTGCAGTAAGTTGATTTTATTATGTGTAGGTGTGGCCCTTGAATTCCTGATCTCTCCAATACTTTTAACATAAAGGGGTGTTGTATTTTGTCAAATGCTTTTTCTGCATATAAGGAGATGATCGTGTGATTTTTATTTTTAGTTTCTTTATATAGTGGATTATGTTAATGAATTTTTTGTATATTGAACCAACCTTGCATCCCTGGGATGAAGCCTACTTGATCATTGTGAATGATGATCTTGATGTGTTCTTGGATTCAGTTTGCAACAATTTTATTGAGTGTTTTGCATTGATATTCATAAGCGAGATTGGTCTGAAGTTCTCTTTTTGGTAGGTTCCTTGTGTGGTTTAGGTATCAGAGTAATTGTGGCTTCGTAGAATGAATTAGATAGTGTTCCTTCTGTTTCTATTTTATGGAATAGTTTGAGGAATATTGGTATCAGGTCTTCTCTGAAGGTCTGGTAGAATTCTGAACTAAATCCATCTGGCCCTGGGCTTTTTTGTTTTGTTTCTGTTTTTGTTTTTGTTTTGTTTTGTTTTGTTTTTTGTTGGGAGGTTTTTAATTGACTTCTATTTTCTAATGGGATGTGGGTCTGTTTAGAAAGTTTACCTGCTCTTGATTTAAGTTTGGTAAAACCATCCATTTCATCTAGATTTTCCAGTTTTGTTGAGTAGGATTTGATGATTTTTTTTTTAATTTCCTCCATTTCTGTTGTTATGTCTCCCTTTTCATTTCTGACTTTGTTAATTTGGATCCTGCCTCTGGGCCGTGTAGTTAGTTTGGCTGGGGTTTCTCTATCTTGTTGATTCTCTCAAAGAGCCAGCCTTTGGGTCTGCTGATTCTGTTATAGGAGTGGAGGTGCTCGTTACTCACCTGAGTCTCTGCTGGCAACGTGAATACCTCAGGTTTTTATCTCCTGGTGGGCAAGGAGTAGCTTCAGGAAAAGAATTTCTCCAGATTATAAAGCATGTAATTCAGTACTGCATTTTCACTTTGGGAACAGCAAGGCATAGAGACACAGTCCAGAGAGCTCAAGAGACAGCAAGTCTACTCTGGGTATGTGCACAAACCAGGCGTGGCTGAGCACACAGGTCGTGTGAGGGCCTAATGCTTTAGTTTCTGTCTCCTGGGCCAGGTGGTTGTTCCCCAACTGAACTGCTGCGTCTCCCTTACTCTCTACCAACTGCCTTGCTCAGCACCCTTAGTCTGCGGCCCCTCAAACCTTCAATTCACTGTAGTTTACCTGGTTCTAAGTATACTGAAGGCATCTCTTGCTTTAGCCATTTTGACTTTTGCCTTTTGTTCCTGTTACGATGAGTTGTAACAATGTTTCCAAATTCAGTTTCTCAAGAGAAACCTGTAATTTAGTCGTATTCACCCTTTGTGACCCAGTCTACATTCTGTGGGTTATTTACTGGTCAGGATACACATCAGGTACCTTTAGATCCTCCAGGATGTTTTGTTTGTTTGTTTGTTTTTTATTACTTATTTTTTGCAATCCAGTTGTTGCCCCCTCCCGATCTGTCCTCCCACAGTTCCTCATCCCATTCTTCCTTCCCTATGTCTCCAAGAAGATGTCCTCCACCCCACACCCAGCCAGGCCTCCCCAATCCCTGGGGCCTCAAGAGAGTGATGGGGAAAAAAAACAGTGTTCATATCTATCTTTCCTGAGTCCCATTCAAGGTCCAAGTCAAGTATATACTATACACAAACATAGGCTTAAGAGCTAGGAGCCTCCAGATACATACAGGAAGGTATGACATTGACTTAAAAAATTTCGAATCATTTTATATACATTTTTATTCATCTTACTTTACACAGTGGGGAGAAAGTGCCTCTTAGGAAATCCTCAAGTCTGAACAGGAAGACCACTAATTTATCCTTTTAATGACTCCATGAAGTTCCGTAGAAATCTAACAATTTCTTCACTCTGTCCTCTTAAGAATATTGTAATAAATATCCTTGTTCACAAACCATTAAGAGCTAGTGATAAAACAAAACCAAACCAAACAAAACTTGTATGGATTAGACTTCCGGAAATCACCTTGCTGGATCAGGAGGGCCTGTGCGTTTGAAGTTGCGATAAGTGATGCTTTTTGCTTTCCAAAAGTCTCTTAATGATTTGCATTTCCACTGGAAATGTGTAGAAGCTCAGCTTCCCTGCATCCCTGCCAATGGCAACTGTTAGTGTTATTAGTGCTGCCAAGCACTGCAGGGTGAAATGACAGGCTGTTGTTTTATTGTACATTTCTACGACTTCCCTTGAACCTGAACAACTTCTCATGTTTGTGGCCAAGTAGGTTTGATCCTTTACAGATTGCCTGGTCCTAGTCTGTGTCTGAGTTTCTGTTACTTAGTGCCAGATTATCACTGCAAAGAGAGTAATGAATCATCATTTGCATGTAAATTACTTCTCCCAATATGTTGCCTGTCCATTGATTTTGTTTATATCTTTCCCCATGTGAAGATTTTTATTCCTTTTTAAATAGGTATTTTTATAAATTATCTTTCCATTTTTATGAGGGTCAATTTATACTCATAATTTATGAAGACTAATTTATAAATTTCCGTGAAGTTTTTACTTGATCATTATCTTTTAATTCAAGTACATTTTTTATAAATACCACCTTCTAAAGGTATACCTAATCAGTTGTGCAAGTAGCATTTAGTTAATCTACTGTGTTTTCATTTCTTTCAAATTCTAATTTATGCTGAGATACTTTTCTATTTTTTTTCTATCCTGGGCCATTGCCATTTGGATTGATTACAATGATTTTTTTTTTTTATGATATTCTTACATCTGGTTAGGCAAGTCCTCTTTTGCTTTTATTTGACATCGTAAACTTTCAGATAATTTTACCCAGTTTCAACCTGAAAGTACTATGTTTTCCTTGTAAGTATATTACATTAATTTGGGGCGACGTGCCATTGTATGACATAAGCTACAAGCTTATGCCCAAAAACCAATGATGGAGAAGTCTATAGAGAACTGGGAAAAAAACATAAGAAAAAGCCCTGAGAAATCTTAGGGAGAAGGAAGGCGGATTGGAATTGCTGTATATAAATAGCAGGTGATTGGAGGTAGGAAGAAGGGAGCAGAGAAAAGAAGAATCAAGAAACAAAAACTACTAAGCTCACTGAATCCTGCCTTTGTGACTTCTATTTCTTTGGAATAATCACTACTTGGCTCTCTGTTGTGTAAGCACGAACGGTTAGTTAGTCACTTGGGCAGATGTTCACGTGACTCAGATCAGAGCATTACCGAGAAATCTAAAGTTTAAAGAATGGACTCAGAAAACTGACTTCACTTACAAATCCTTGGCCAGCAGATTACAATGCTGCTTTGCTCTAAGGTCTAAACCTTGTGCTAGACAGCACAGGGCTTCTTAACCATGGACTGATAACCATTACACCAGGGAAGTATCTATTAGGGGCTGCTGTCCTCTGTATCATCAAAGCTTAGCAGCCCCCCGTGTCCTCTCAATGTCAGATGCCTATCTACCCCTCCTGACATGAGGGCTAATGGCTTCTGAAAGTCACTTACTCCAGGTAACTGGGCTAGAGAAGTGTTAGCAAGTGAAAGTGATTAGCTGTAGTCACGTTGATGGGCTACAATACTTGCTCAGTCTAATTGTTGATATTTCCTAAGGAGTTATGAGAGCAATAACAACAAAGACAAGCAACAAGCAGAAACAGTATTAGAGTGGTTATGTCAGAGTTTTATGATTAAATTATTTAATGATTAAATTATTTAATAATAAAGAGATGAGGGAATAAAATAGATGAATGGAAATGTAAGGGACGAACATTGCATTGTCCGAAAGATGGCACAGTTGGTAAAGGCACTTGTCACCAGAGTTCAGTCCCTGGTACCCACAAAGAAGGAGAAAGCCAGCTCCTGCAAGTTGTCCCCTAACCTCAACATGTGCACTGTAGTATGCATACTCAGGCACATAGGAACACAAACAGAGAGAGAGAGAGAGAGAGAGAGAGAGAGAGAGAGAGAGAGACAGAGAGACAGAGAGACAGAGAGACAGAGAGACAGAGAGACAGAGAGAGAGACAGAGACAGAGAGAGACAGAGACACAGAGATAGAGAGACAGAGACAGGGACAGAGATAGAGGGATACGCATCAAACAATCAATGTCAAACAAAATTAGGAGTTAGAAGAAAGAACACGGCAGAGACTAGAATGATGTAGGAAGGTGGATCGATGGATACAGCTGAAAAAGTGAACCAGGGAAATGGAAATTCATCTGTGGAGCTCTACCAGATGGAAGAAGGAAGATTTAAGACACAAGAATACATTTGAAAATATTGAGATACAGGAGACAAGAAGTAGGGGTATGGCATCTGGATAATGGGAATCACAGCTGCAAATGAAACCCCAAATGCAAAGAGATACATACTTAAACTTCAAATATTTCAACATAAAGCCATAGGGAAAATCAGTAACTTTGAATGCACAATTTTGTATGCAACCAAATTGCTCTTATGGTATGATGGTATAAGTAAAATATTTCCAGGCTTACAAGGTTTCAAAAAGATTGTTATCCAAAGACGGACATTAGTATGTTTGGGGAGAAACATCAAAACTATCAGGGTTGACATAGCTTGCTAAGGATCTTGTTATTGAAAAGCAGTCTTAAAACCATCTCCTAGCAAGTGAAAGAAGAGTCCCTAATTAGAACTTTGTACCATAGGAGTTATCTCTTCATCTGTTTACAGTGACAGTTACAATTTTTGATACTAATACTAACTCCAAGTATCTGCAGATCTCATAGATATTGTATTCGCCTTCTAGATATTATGTGGCCATTGTGGGAGGCGGTTCTTGGGCTTGAACCCCATGCTTCACGCACACTAGGCAAGCGTTACATCCCCAGCACTGTGCAGTTTTCATTTGGAGATGATGTCTCTCCAAGTTGCACAAGCTGGCCTTGATCACACTTTGTAGGCCAGGCTGGCCTTGAATTTGTGATCCATCTTCTTCAGCCTGTGGAGTAGGTGGGACGACAGGCTTCCACCATCAGGCACAACTTAAAAAGTTAAAGCTAGGGTTGGGGATTTAGCTCAGTGGTAGAGCGCTTGCCTAGGAAGCACAAGGCCCTGGGTTCGGCCCCCAGCACCAAAAAAAAAAAAAAAAAAAGTTAAAGCTAGCAGGTGTTGTGTATTTATCGTATATCCAGGAACCTTACAGATCGCTACATGTAATGTAATAGCTGTTTTATATAGTAAAATGTTAACAGAAGATGGTAGATTTTTCCTTGATTTCTACTATGTGTGACTTTTGCCTTGCACCCTTCCCCCATTTCAGTCTTTGGAACGCTGTGCCAGTATTTTACATCTGCCCCTCCAGATCGTCAGTCAGCTCTATCACCTTGCTCTCTGCCAGAGAACGCTGGCCACATGACGACAACAGTGAGTCTCCTGGCCCTGGTTTCCAATTGTCTGTCCAATGGGGAAGTCCAAGGAAAGGTCAAAGGGAAGGTAGAAAGGGAAATGTTGTTGTTTATGCCTTGATATTCACTGCAGTGTTACTTGGAACTGACAGTATCATGGATAGCAGTTTGCCCTATATTGATAGACTCCACAAGGTTCCTCCCACTTGACTCACTGGGCCATGTTCTCTCTATCCAAGGACCCAGGAGTGAGAGCTATTGATAAGCCAAAGCATTAGAGTTCTATCGTATTCCTTACCCTTCTTTTATACCCATTGCTTTCAAGAAAGTTGGCTGTGAATGCAGCTTGGAATTATCCAGTTTCAAGCAGTTATTTAAAAATGATTATATCTGCTATTAGATTATGGTAAATGCTTTGAGATACATTAAAATTATTTTAATTCATTTACACCTCTAATTCATCTTTAATGTTGCTGCATGATTTCAAATCCCTTTATCTCATTAATATGTTCAATATTGTTTTCTGTTTACTACTTAAGTTGGTAGATTTTATGAGGACTGCCACTCTTATATTCATAGAGTATTAATCTTAGTTAATGGGTTTGTTGTTGTTGTTGTTGTTTTTGGCGGTGGCGGTGGCGGTGGTGGTGGCGGTGGCGGTGGCGGTGGCGGTGGCGGTGGCGGTGGCGGTGGTGGTGGTCTGCTTTCGCGGATCTGGAGACTGAACCCAGGGCCTTGCTCATGATGGGCACGTTTTCCTCAGAACTGTATATCCAGTCCACTTAACATTATACAGTAGGAGCCCCTGAATTTTTACTACTAACAGGTCTAGCTTCTCTCTGCAGATGTTTTATTTTGAGCGCCAGTATTTTGAAGTCTGAGTAAGGCGGTTTGCCACTTTCTGCCGCGGTTCTTTTCCAGCAGTTTGATTTCAGCCACCATCGTTACATAAACAGGAGGCTTTCGTGCTTCCGCGTGGTTCCCAGTAATTACGTCTTGTTGGAGTTCTTTGCTTTTAAAGTGAGATGTGGTTCAGCTATGTAACTATCTGACCATGGTACCTTTTCAATGGTAGGTATTTTATTATCTTTCGAGCCTTTTGTTCCAGATTTTTATTTATTACCAGGGAAATTTATTGTAATTTTGTTCATGGTTAAAGTTTTTTTTTTTTAAATTCCCTAGAATATTATTTTGGGCCTTATATTGTCTAAAGATCTGACTCTTGTCCACTAGGTGTTGTTCTTTGTCCTTCTCTTCTGTGTCTCTGGTGACTCCTACACATGTTACATCTCTCCTTCCGGTTGCTCACTGAGTTCATCCTGGACATAATTACTGTTTGGTTTTGGTTCCTTTTTTATTTTTTATTTCATTACTAATTACTCATCTGTCCTTATTAACCCCCGTTTCTAAAAATTATTTAGTTCTATTTTTCTTTATCTGGTCTCCTATGTTAAGTTCTATATTTCTTATAGTTGGAACTTCTTCTTCAGTCACAAATAATTAATGACACAAAATTTCGTCTGAGTGTCTATTAGGTATGGCTCCAATACTCCCCTTTGCTTTGCATCCTAGACATTAAATACTTTCCTCTTGATTTCTTTTAATATGTCAAAAGAATTCTATTGTCTCTTTTGTGTCTTACGCAATTAGAGAGTGTTACTAGCAAATTCTTCATTCTTGTTAGAATCCGTTGATGCTCCTTTGTGGCAAAATACACAGCCAAGTTTTGAAAATTTTTGTTGATTAACAAAAAGCAGTTTTTCATTAGGAAGGTAAAGACCTATTAAATATCTCATATATCATGTTGATTAGTTACATTATTCAATCCATTACTTTTTATTTCTCTATTATAGCTAATTCTAAAAGAGTTTATTGAGGGCACCCAGCATAATTACCCTTTAATCAAATTCTTCCTGCTTTCCTGAATTTGTAAACATATATTTAGCAACTACCATGCAGCATACTTTTTCTTCTAACACCAAATGTTACAAAAAGGAAGTTCAGTGGTGTCTAGCTTCATTTTTCTTGAGGTGATAAAATATCCAGACAAAATGTGCCTTAGGGGACAGTGGCTAAGTTTAAGCTCACAATTCCAGGTAGTCCCTCACTGCAGGAAAGTGAAAGTCACAGTGCAAGAACTGGAGGCAGCTGGCCATGTTACACACACACACACACACACACACACACACACACACACACACACACACACCACGTATACACGCACAAACACACTCAGTAAGAACAGTTATTGATTGCCTCTTCTGGGGTGGACTGTAGGTTGTGTAAACTTGACCATTAAAGGTACTCACTATAAATGGCTTTTGCTTTTCCTTTCTATTTGTATGTGGTTGCCTTACGTAGTGTTCTCTTCTTCCTGTGTAATTTCAGATTGCTGCTTGGTTACACGCTTTAGGATTCCTCAATCCTGCCTGAAACTGGATGGGTTCAAATGGATTTAATCTGACAAGTTGAGTCTTTTCAATCAGCCCAGAAAAAAAAGAATGTTTAGTTTGCATAATTATTGGATTCTTTAAAGAACTTTTCCTATGCTGTCTCTCATATTTTTTTAATGCGATGTCTCTTGCCTTAGCCATTCAGTTTCCGGTTTTACCTTCATGATTTAAATATTTTATAATGTTATTTTATGGGGTTAGATAGATGGCTCAATGGTTAAGAGTGCTTGCTTCACTTTTCAGCAGGCCTGAGTCCACTTCCTTACACCTATAACGGGCATATCACAACTGCTTGTAACTCCAGCTCCTTGGGATCTGATGCTCTCTTCTGGAAGAAGCAGATACGTGCATAAAAGTGGTGTATACACACACACACACACACACACACACACACACACACACACAATGTTTTTTTTTAATTCATCTTTCAATTTCTCAGTTTTTTCCTGTACAACCTGCCACCAATTCAGGCTTTCATTACAATGGGTGATATTACTCTTCCATTCAATTGTTACTTGGAAAAAGCATAGGTCATATCTGTACTTGGTTTTCTTTATCTTTCCTTCCAAGAAGTAATTGGTGTTTTGGCCATGCAATTTGCTTGTTTGAAATGATCTTCCTTTTCCTTGTGGAAATCTTGTGTTTTTATTGTCTTCGCTTCCTGGAACTTCAAAGTGTGGGACTCCCCTCTGTGTAAGCAGCTCTGTAAGCAGCACTGTGTGTAGCTAAAACAGTATGGCTACCTCTCAGGACAGATGGAAGCCTCCAGACCACAGGAGGTCAAGTTCCCTAACATCAGCTCTACATCGACCTCTGTCCTCTCCTATCACGGAGGTCCAAAGTGCACAGATTTACCACACACAGTTTTCTTATATTTATGACTTTCCAGTTTCCATGGGAAGCCTCTTCTACAGCAACTATAGCTATCTAGATCCTCACACTATTCATGATACAGAAAGCTCCTTGTGTAGGAACAACACAGAGCTCATGATTTTGCTGGGTGCATCCTAGGAACCAAGATCTTAGGAAAGTCAGGTAAATAATAAATGGAACAACAAAGGATAGAGGAAGCAGACTAAGGTTGCCATTCTCCCAGAATCCACTGTCTACCACCAGGGACCCTCTAAACTAATTGTAATATTGTGTTAGTTACTTTTCTGTTAGCTGGGACAAAATATTTCACACAACCAACATAATGAAGGGTCTATTCTGTTTCACAGTTTAGATCAGTCCATCATGGTAGAGAAGTCATGATGGCAGGAACACGAAGCAGCTGGTGACATTGTAGTCAGGGAGTAGAGAGAGGCAGATGCTGATGTTTGGCTGGTTTTCCCTTTATCCAGTCCGGGATCTGTGGAGGAGTGTCACACATTCAAGGAAGTCTTTCCAGCCTCGCTGGAAACATCCTCCACTCTCGTAGGTACACACAAAGGTGTTTTCAAGGTGATTCTACATTTTCTCACAAATAGGAACACTTTTTTGAATACAAGATCTCATTGGGGAGCCCAGGCCGCATGGGTTGCTCGTGGATCCTCAGATCTCCCTGCCTCTTGACTCCCTAGTGACGGATTATAGGCCTGGCTGCTCTTCCAGTTAGTAATGCTAGGTTTGCAAATGATGGTTGGGAGAGTCAAATTACCCATCTCTAAACCTCTGTGTGCGCTTTGTATGTAAAAGTGCATGATTACACAGGCCTTAAAGTCTCTTTTTAGAAAAGCATCCTACAATTTTATTATTTTTAAAATCATTTCTAAAAGCAACGAGCACATATTGTCTGGTTTGTTGATCAAAGAAAGCAGCAAGAGTACGTTTTATGGGGCAGTTTGGGACATTTTAACCTAATTACATGTGACTGATATTTAAGAATTGCATTAATATTAAATTAATACCATAGCAAGCTGAAACTTCAGTGTCCTAAAAGGACACAAAGTCCTATAATTCTATAGGTGGCTCTCAACACAAATTACAGTAGGATAAAAATTAAAGCAGGGTGACAGTCATTGCTGGTGATTTGAATGGGAATTGTCCCCCATAATCTCCGGGGTTTGAACCCTAGGTCTCCACCTCATGGTTCTTTTGTGGAAGGCAATAGAATCTGTCCAGAGATGGAGCTGTCTGGTGGAAGCAGATAACGTGTGCAAGGCCTTTAGATTTCACAGCCAGCGGCTACTTCCAGTTCCATAGGATTGGTGATATGTGACCGGCTGCCTCACACTCCTGCTGCTATGGTCCCTGCCAGGAGAGAGTATAAGACAAAACTAAGCCCATGCTTCCTTCAGATGTCTTTATCTGGTGTTTCCTCAGAGTCATAGAAAAGTAACACAAGGCTTCAGGGGACAACCAGCTTCCTTGAGCATTCCAGCTGGCAATCCGCACCTCCTTCCCTTGGATGCCTCCACCCCTCCTCCACCTGCAGCAACCACATTGTATCTTCCTAGGTCTTCTTTTCACACTCATCTCCTCCAGTCAAAGCCAGGGAGGGGGCTTCAATTTGTAAAGTCCCATGTGGTTAGATAGGATAATTTCCTCCACTCGGGGCTCTTAACGTAATCACACGTTCAAAGTCTCTTGAGCCATGGAAGTTAATGCAGTCATGTTAGTAGGTTCTGGGGATGAAGGCTTTGTGGGGACATCACCTACTACAAACATTGCTGTTACTATTTTTAGGTGCAATGGTGTGTATGTGGTTAAATTTAATACATGATCAGAATGGAAGTTTGTTTATGGATTGTTCATTTGAGCAAGAGTCCAAAAGATGTCTGTATGATCCTGTTTGATATGTCAGAAATGGCTTAAAATAAGTACATAGGGTAGTTTAGTTACAACAATAATTATAGATAAATATTTTGAAGAAAGGGTAAAATTATGAAAACCAATATTTTGCCATTCTAAATGGAGGTAACACACCCAGGCTATAGGGAAGTGTGGCAGACGAGCCTGAGGGGGGAGCTGTCACTTAGAGAACTATATATTGAGACAAACAGTGGTGCAGCAGGGAGCATCCCATCCCATCCAGAAAGGGGTTACTCCTATAGAAGTGACCTCATTTCTTCAACAGTTCAAAAGACATGGTGTCAGGGAGCATGGCTCTGGACTAAGAAAGAAGGCAGGGTTATGGCACCAGCACGTCACCTGTGGATCACTCTTGGGTTCTGATTACAGACAGAAGGAACAATCTGATTATCTATCTGGAAGTGAACAGATTACTTGACAATAACAGTGATCCTCAACTCTGGGCAAGTTTTTACAAGGTTTGGAAAGTTTTTGGGAGATAAAGGTTCTTGTTATGCTTGCAGATGATTCTAGATTCTTTGGGGTAAAATGATACTATCTAAATTTAATGACAATGTCTAAATTTAATTTTAAGAACCATTATCTTCTCTCGGTAGAAACAGAAGTGAAAGTGTTACTTGTTTCTTAAAGTAAAATCACCACATTTTACACCTAACACTTCCAATTTTAACCATGCAGCTCTCAAAGGAAAGCAGCCATCCAAGGCAGAGTCCACTAAGGATGAAGAATTCGGCACTATTGCCAGAGAACCAAGCAAAACTGTTCACATCTTATTACCGTGACAGCAACATGCCATCTCCATTCAGTGTCATTGTAAAATAATGCTCTTCCAGAGGTCCTGAGTTCAACTCCCAGCAACCACATGGTGATTCACAACCATCTGAAATGAGATCTGATGCCCTTTTCTGGTGTGTCTGAAGACAGCTACAGTGTACTCACATAAAGTATTAAATCTTTAAAACAAACAAAACAACAACAACTAAAAAAATGTATCAGCTCATTTACTCTCAAAGACAAACCTTTAAATAAATCTTATCCCCATTGTATAAGTGGAGAAACTGAGGCTCATGGAGCCCAGGTAGAGTGCAGACCTCAGCATGGGCCCATCCTATCCGGCGTACAGCTCTTAAACAAGAATCAGCATTTCTTCTTCTGTCAATTAGCCACCTGTGTGTTGTGCAATCCAGAGCAGCCCTTTGCTTTCTGAGGCATCTGTGGGTACTTTCTTACTCATAGTCACTAAGTGTCATTTAGTGATGACAATGACAAATAATGAATGATATTGAATTCTGTGTGTTTCCTTGCTTAATTGGAGAACTGATCCAATAAGGTACATCAGCTCACTATAAATCCTAAGCTTCATGAAAAGAGTTGTGGGGTAGATTTTTCCAACTGACTACATGGGTGGTCGTTATTGACGACTTTTTTTTTATATAAACATTTATTTTTGATATTGAGTTTATCTAAGTCAGAAATAGAAATGTCTCAATACACGTTGAAATGGGTCTAACATTGTTAGATTTGCTGGTTTTGTGACAAACTGAATAAAAAAGACCAGTAACATTTATTACACACACACAAACACACACACACACACACACACACACACACACACACACACACACACTCTTTGTGGTCTGAGGTTGTTAGGCCTTTTTAATTATGCTGTGCTGAGGAGAGGATCAGTTGAGAGCCTTGGGCTGGAGATTACTGAAGCTGCCTTTCCCTGGTCAGAGGCTGCAGGGTTTGGGTTGGAAGGCACACCTATGGTATTAAAATCAACCCTTCTCTCTCTGCTTCTGAAGCATGGGTATAAATCCAGTGGGGAGCACTCTACCTGGGCTCCATGAGCCTCAGTTTCTCCACTTATACAGGAATTTGGAAATAAAATTTCAGACATATTAATTCAATTTCATAAAATATAAATCATCTGTATTTCAGCAAATGCCGTAATCCACCAGATGCCCAGGGAAAAGACACCATGACACCGGTAATGCTTAAACTGAGGCTGGCTTACATTCAGAGGTTCAGTCCGTTATCATAATGGCAGGAGGCATGGCACCACACAGACAGACATGGTGCTGGGGCAGCAGCTTAAGAGTTTTACATTCAGATCATCAGGTGGCAGGAGGAGAGAGAGCCACTGGGTCTGGAGCATTTTGAACCCCAAAGCCAACACACCCCCCGGCCCCCAGTAACACACTTCCTCCTACAAGGCCACACCTGCTCCAACAAGGTCACATTTCCTAATCTCTCTTAAGTAGAACCACACCCTAATGTCCAAGTATTCAAATCTATGATCCTATGGGGACCAGTCTCATTCAAACCATCACACCCTGTAACCATGTCTGATTGGTTTATTTAATTTTAGATCGTTGTGCTAATTTTTATTATGGGTTATATATTTGTCTTACAACATTCCCCTTTGACATTGCTCTATGGAAACGATGTCCAGCAGTGTAATGTAAGCCACACACATAATTTTACAGTTTTTAGTGGTCATTTTTTAAAGTAAAATATACAGGTAGAATTAATTTTAATAGTATATTTAATTAACTCAATATTAGGTGAGTAATATTAAAACATGTAGTTAATGTCAAAAACTATGTCCCATGGGTATATTTCAGGGGCACAACAACTGTCTAGCATGCTTAAGACCCAGGGTTCAGTCTCCAGCACCATAAAAATAACTTTATTATTATTTTAAAATTACTAATGAGATGCTTTTTTTGTGTTAAGTCTTTGAGACAGAGGGCACATTTATGCTTGTAGTACATATTGACTGAACCTGCCACACTCTAAGTGCTCAGAAGTCCTGTGTACAACAGACAAAGCTATAGACCCCACCTTAGCTAATTTGATTCAAATCCAAGACAGCCTGAAGTGTTTTTCCCTTCGAGAAACAGCTGTGTCTCTGAAGCCACTTACCCTCCAGCTTTGAACAAAAACTTCTGGTGCTCAAAGGGCAGCAGCTGTATTCGAATCTTAGTACAGTTGCGGCATATAAAATTAAGACATTTTAATCCAAAAAAGAAATAGAGGAATTGAAGGGATGCAAAAAAAACACAGCTCACACGAGAAGCTATCTAGGAACCTTGCAGGAAGGATCGGTCTTGTCAAATGCCAGGATGAGTTTCTAGGATTCTCTGGACAATTATTTAATAAACATGGTGTAACATGTGGATTCCTTCCTTTTCCTAAAGGAAGCTATTACTTTGAATAACGTCCAGCCTAAAATACCTACACCTTATGACATTTTCTACAAAACCATTTCTTGGTGTCCTCAGGAAAGTATTAACCTGATTATCCAGTGAACAGGGAGAAAGAAATTCTACCTGGTGTTTGGTCTGTACCTCATGTCCCTGTCCTTTCCAGGGTCATGAGGCATCTAATTACTGACAGTGACCTGTACATCCAACCGCTTCCCATTTCAAATTCAGAGAAGATTCCTTTCAATGTTCTGAGCTTGGCTCTTAGAGTTTCTTCCACAAACATATCCATTAATTTATTGAAAGCCCACTAGATGGCTTAGCTTTAAAAGACAGGTTAAAAGCCCTCCTACTCAGGCAGCGGGCCAAAATAAGCAGATCAATCAAAGTGACTGGACTGACTGTTAGTGGTAAGCGCTGTTGACAGAGGAGGATGGAGGGACCAGCATCTGGAGGTGATTAGAGTGAGAGGCTGGGCACAGCTGACACTGCCTCAGAGGTGACACTCCCAGCAGAGACCTTGAAGAAGGTGGAATGGGAAGGGCAACAGCACAAATGAGGTGTCAACAGGGACAGCCATATTCAAGGCCTGTGGCTCAGCTGGGGGCTCCAAGTCTCTTCACAGACTTTAAAGACGCCTCCTGTATCTTACCTACCAGCCTGTAAGGGCATTTAGATCTTCTGAGTCAAAATCATTATCTTGGGTATTCTAAATTTACCAAAAGGTCCCAAGTCACTGAAGGATGAGCCGGGGAAAGAGAGAACAGTAGAAGGTTTCCTTTCACTACCTGAAAGCCTGAAAGCAGGATTATTAAGGCAAACTTTCATTCTCCACGTCGGGACCTTTTGCTACAGCATTTACATTTCTTTGTTTTTGCCCATCTTTTTGATTCCCTTGTTCCGAATTTACCTGAAGGAAGCTGACTCACAGATTGAGCAGATGCTCTTGGTCCCTTTCTGTCTAGCCTATACTGTCTCGGGGTCTGACACTAGCTATATACTCACTGCCCCAGGAGCAGCCTGTGTCTCACCGGTCATCAAATTATGGTCAAATCCTCCTGGCTAAACTAGGAGGTTCACTGGCTGAGGCAAACCAAACTAGCTGCAGAGAGTCGGAGTGGCAAGAAGATGTAGGGCCTGAACGTGTTTCTCTAACAGATACATATGAGTAGGTAGTGACCCCGGCTAGGATGCAGCTAAACGGGAAAGGATTTATTTAAAGAAGTCCAAGGAGCAGGAAGCTGGAGCGTACAGGTTCTCCTTCATAAATTAGTGAGTCATGAGAATTTAGGCAATAAATGAATAATTGTGGGGTAAGATTAACTAAGTGTTTTAAGGTTATTGAAGACCTTAAATTACACCAATTTAGCAGAGAGTGGGTTCAACGCGTTTTAATATAACAATTAGCTCTCAGTGAGGGAGGGGAACCCAGGGCTCCTGCTTATTCGCTACAGGCTTCTGCGATCTGAAATCATGACAGCATTTGTTGAGTGGGGCTAGAACCTCGAACTCTCCAGCGGGCTGGCTTTGGGTTGATTTTCTAGTTTCTTAAAAACTAAAGTTTGTTTTGAGAGAACTCTCACAGAAATAAGAATCACATGCCGTTAGAGCTGGAAGAGCGGTGAGAGCCGGAGCCATAACTTTCCGTTTTACAGATGAAGAGGCAGTGTCTCCATCTGAGGCGGGAAGACAGGAGATTGCGTATCTTCCACCTGCAGGAACCTGTGAAATCTAAGGAACTGAAGCGACTACACAAAGTCGCACAGCTGTGCACACCAGACACAGAAGGTGGACACCGTGCCCTGGGGTCTCCTCCTGGCTGCAAGCCGACGGTCTATTTTAAAGGACCCTTCCCCTCAGCCGCTTACACAAGGCAGGCAAATAGCGATTTACGAGGCTGGAGCGAGGCTGGATCCCGTCTCCCCACCCCTGCCCCCCACTTCCCATTTCAGTCAGTTTTCTGTGTTGTTAAAACATAATCTTGGGAATATCACCAGTAAGGAAGGACCAAAGCTTGGCCACACTCAGACATGTTTGAAGACAGCCGAGTCTGTCAGAATTCAACACACTCAGGCTGCAGCTAAATACCCAGAGTTGCAATACAACAGACACGGTGCTTTCCACCTTACGCGCGTGGGTAAAGGTGGCCTGAAACTTGTCCCAACACTGAAAGGCATGCTATTCATATTTAGCTGGTGTTGCCCTAACTAGCTTGAAAACTACTAAGGATGAAATCCTTTCCTGTGAGCTTCTGCTTCTTGCCATTGCCAGGCCACTCTGCATTCCCCGTGGGCATGTGATGTAATGTGGAGTCATTCTGAAAAAGGCAACGTTAATCTCCCGGCAGTGGTGGAATAGCCAAGGTATCCCTAGACAAGGGGGTGGAGCCGTCTGTCTCTCTACACCACATGGATCTCTGATTCGCTCATCTACACCGTGGCTCCAAACCAGAGGTTGGGGGGGGTACCCTTCTTACACCCCCTTAACATGTAAATAAATGTTACAGCCTCAGTCATAATAAGAGAAATGCTTGGGCAGACCACGGGGAGATGTAAATCCTGTAACGTATGGGGGATCCTAAGTTTGCCTGGCCATGTCTGTGAGGAGAATAAACCATAGATCACTAGCTGAATGCAAACTGGTGCACAGTCCAGGGGAGAATTTTAGTGTCTAGGAATATCTATTTCTAGAAATCGATCTCAAAGACGCACTGGAAGTGTGTGAAAAGCTGTTCATTTAAGAGCTGCTAATTGCTGCACCATTACTAATTTAAAAGCACAAGAAAACACCTTCAAATGCCAATTGGTGGTGCATTGGCTAAATAGTGGCCTATTCCGCAGCTATAAAAGGGAGCAAGAGAGATCTTTGGATGCTGCCAATGTCTAAAAACTGCTGTTAATTAAACAAAACTAAGACAAAGAGACAGTATAGCATAGTATATATTAGAAGGTGACTATGTTTGCTCGTGAGCCTAAATTTAAGAATAGAAATTTAACCCAACAACTACCAAAATGTCTCAGAAGTTAGGGCAGAGCAGACAAGAATAGCAGCTAAGGCTCTTTAACCCCACACCAGTATGATTTTGTTTGTTTGTTTTTAAATCCTTAAGATACTTAATCCAATTCTAAAACAAAACAATAAAAGCACAGTGAACCGGAAAAGCATTATTGTGATGGACTTGGGGCATAACCACACGTTGGAATCATGTCAAGTGATTTAAAAACAGAAAAAAAACTTTTAACTACATCCCAAGTGGGGTCTACTCAAAGGCTAAAAATAACCACATGAAATCTTAAGCCATTTTCAGTTGTTATATTTTTAGCAATAATGTATGTGAGATAATTTTGAGAATGTATATTTTAAGCAAGTAAAAATTATATTAATGCAGGAGGAGGAAAAAGAGGCAGAAAAATGCAAATGTACATTCAAATTCAAGGCATCATAATAAAATTTCTATAATCCTAAAACAGAGCTGAAATATTAAAATGAATCTATGGTATAACTTTGATCAATTTATGGTATAGCTTTAATGAATTTTATGATATAACTGCCTGAACCCAGATGGTCTAAAAAGAGTGACCTTATCCAATGGTAATAACAACACTTAGTAACAAAACTAGTGCTTAAACAAATTTTCTTCTTGAAAGATCCAAGTGTAAAAAAATAATCCAATAAAAAAATGTCAAAAAAGGAATAAAGTAACACAGGCTCTGTAGTATGCACATAGAACCATGATAAACACAATAAACTACATATACAGCTATGAGGGGACTGAAGAGAAAGGAAAATAATATCGACGAAAGATCCAGGCTCGTGGGAGACATGGCTTCATAGATGATAAGGCTGGAACATTAGACCTACTCAAATGCAAGAAGTTTATCAAAGATCACTAGGGTCATGTCAAAAGGATACAAGAGAAACATGAAGAAACATGAACTTCCTTTTTTGAAAAAAAGGCGTTTTAATCATTAAAAAGACTAGCCAGCATAGACTGAGACACAACAATTATGTTAAAATCCACGCATTCAGGAAGAGGTCTTTTAAAAACCTGTTTTGGTGGCAACATGTAGAGGATGCCATGGAAACTACACATTATCGTGGAAATTAGTAAGTTAGAGGAAATTATCGATCATTTGCCTTGTTTGGCTCCTGCTTGCTGCTACTACACTGTGCAGTGCCCGAATGGTTGACCTGGGAAACTTTTTGAGGAGACGCTACTGGATTAACTAGTAACCATCAGGGGGAACTGGAGCAGCCCAGGTAGACAGGGAGCTGCAATAGAGCTTGTCAAACTGTCTGAACCTGTGAATTAGCTAAGTTCACTGTTACGTTCTGAGGCCTGAGGTTGAACCTGAGGATAAGCAGCTGTAACCCATTTGATGCCAGCAATACTGGCCAAGAGGTATTGGCTGCTCCTATCCCCTGGGTCTTCCTTTCCTTTGTTGAACATAGACAGTTCCACAGAACAGCCTCAGGGAAGGTCACTCTGTAACCAGGGTGGGGTAGAACAAGAACAAGACAACTCCTTGATCATCCCTAAACACAATGAGTATCCAAGTCAAACTGAGGAACATCCGCTACTCTAACCGCGAAGAGGGAAATGGTTTCTTTATCAATTATGGACTAGTCTGGTCTTCCCTCTTTAAGATAAGACACAACCTAGTGGTAATTACAGAATTACTTTTACTTCCTGACACAATTAATCCAGAGTGAAGTCCTTACCCCTTAAACCTTTAAGTATCACAAGTGGAAACGCACGTCCCATCACAAACCCTTCCCATACCACACCCTCTGGGACATCCCATTGGTCCCCGCTGTCTTCTGTGGTGAAATACCAGGAGGAAGGCAACTTGAGGAAAGGGTTTGCTTGGCTCATGATTTCACATCACTGTTCATCATCAAAGGACTTCAGGGAAGGAACTCAAACGGGCCTTGGAGGAGTGCTCCTTACTGGATTGCTCCTCATGGCTTTCTCGGCCTGTTTTCTCATAGAACCCAGGACAACCAGCCTAAGAGCAGCCCTCCCCCCACTGACAATGAGCTGGGCCCTTCCCTATCAATTGGTAATTAAAAAAACGTCCTACAGTCTTGCCTACCTACAGCCAATCTCATGGAGACCTTTTTCCCCCTCAGTTGAGGCTGTCTCTTCTCTATTGACTCCAGCTTAGTTGGCACGAAGCTAGCAAGCACACCGCCATTGGACCTTCTCTTTCATTGTCTCGAATAAGAAACCAGTTTTGTTCACCCTCAGGTACAGTCTGGCCATCTTTGCTAGAGTACCAATTCATGGTATGATGGACAAGCTGACGGCAGAAGCACCCGTCACCATTGAATTCTGATGGGATAGTCCCAGCATCATTTTTAAAGGAATCAGGGCCCACCTGATTCTGATTAAGCCTCTAGCTTTCACCACCAGACACACTGGACACACAGGGACGTTTTAAGGGACCATATTCAGTTTATTCCTGAAACTATCACTGATTCTCCAAACAACAGATAAATAGCATAGCAGATGGAGAGGATCTTAAGTTTAAACACGGCTCAGCAGACAGAGCAGTGTATCGTGTGTCATCTTGGGATATGATTTGTATAAACTACTAACGAACCAGCAATGGCAATAACAACAAGTGAACTAAGGATATTTAAACAGTGACGGGAGCTTTCACCATATTAAATCAGGAGGGCAAATAGTTGTCGGTTCTATTACGGCAACAGTGGTCACTTTCAGGGAACTTATGCACCAAATATGGAACTTGAAATTCACTTTAATGCAACACAGTCATAGTGAACTGGAGGGGGTGGAAGACATGTGCTCATTTTTGGCCACTAAAATCTAGATGGCAGTCTTCTTCACCCTAATCCCTATCTTCAATGAACTTTAAGAGCTCCATAGTAAACAATTTTAAAAATGTTTAAACTATTTAACAGATAATTTTTGAAAAGAAGGATGTGTTGAATAGAGACAAACAAGGACAACAGCTCAGAATGGCTCTACATTTGAGAGAAACAATAACGGCTTTAAAAAGTCTCTTCCTCCATGGAGATTGCTTTCTGACCAATTTCTCCAGAGCTGTCTGATATTACCTACTTTCCCCCCTTTTCTCTCTTGACTTTTTATTTAATTCACTTACAGATGTGTCAACAGCCTATGATGAGGAATGGAGAATTATTACCAGGGGGACAAAAATGACGGCCCGTGGAGAAACCATCAATTTAAATGTTTGGTTCTTCAAATAAAGAAATGCATTATTTGCACAGTTACCTGGATCTGTAGCAGACATCAGTGACCCAAAAAACAAACAGTCAGTGAAGTGGAAATCTCCGCTCTTCAGCTGGCCAGCGTGCACCATGGCCTTCACAAAGCCATACATAATTAACCTGTAAAAGAGAAACAGAAGGCCTTTACACATCGAGCTGGACCCTGTGTAAATCCATGCTGTCTCAGAGAACATTCTAGTGTGCCTTCTGGATGGCACATGGACCAGGCATAAACCACCACCATCCTGCCAACGCACGGCCACTATGATCTCTCAGCTCTGCAGGATATTTTCACTGAATATCACAATCCATTCACCCAGCAAATGGTTAACAGAGCACTTGGTAACATATGTCATGGAAAGTAAGATAAGCTTCAAGGACGTATAAAAAGATTGTCAAACCATATCTATTTTATTTCTACTTCTGAGAAGGATTCAGCCATCCTCCCTTGGGCTCTCCTTGTTTTTTGGTTCTGTGGATTTTAGTGTGGTTATCCCAGACTTTATAGCTAATAGCCACTTGTAAGTGGGTACTTACCATGTGTGTCCTTTGGGGTCTGGGTTACCTCACTCAGGATAATATTTAAAGTGGATGGAGGGAGGAAACTGGGGGAGGAAAGGGGCAGGGGAGTAGTCGGGTATCAGGTGTAGGGACAGCAGGTGAGGGAGAACAGAAATCGGAGGCGGGTAGGCATCTCTACAACATCCCAAAGACTTGGGAAGGGGTCGGGGAAGAAGAGGAGCCAGGGTGCTATGGGGATGACTTTAGCTGAGACTCCTAGCAGTGGGGGAGGTGAATCCTGAAGTGGCCACTTCCTGTAGCCAGGCAGGACTCCCAGACAAGGGATAAGGACAGCAACCATCCCACAAAATCTTCTACCCAAAATGTTTCCTGCCGAAAAGATGTACAGGGATAAGTATAGGACAGAGATAGAGAGAATGGCCAACCAATGACTAGCCAAAAATGAGGTCCACCCCATGGGCAAGAACCAATCCTTGACACTATTGATGATACTGCTATGCTTGCAGACAGGAACCTGGCATAGCTGTCCTCTGAGAGGCTTCACCCAGCAGCCAATGGAAACAGGTGCAGAGACCCACAGCCAAACCTTAGATGGAGCTCAGGGAGTCTTGTGGAAGGGTAGGGGGAAGAACTGAGGGACTGGAAGAGGACAGAAACTCCACAGAAAGAACAAGAGTCAATTAAACTGGGCCCTTGGGGGTTCTCAAAGACTGAATCACCAACCAAAGAACAAGCATGGACTGAACCTGGGGCCCCTGCACATATGTAGCAGAAGTGAGGTTTGGTCTTCATGTGTGTTCCCCAACAACTGAAGGGGGGCTGTCCCTGAATCTGTTACCTGCCTATGGATCCCATTTCCCTAGCTGGACCACCTTGTCTGGCCTCAGTGGGGGAGGATGTGTCTAGCCCTGCAGTAAACTGATGTGCTGGAGTGGGGGAGCTCAGGGTTGGGGGACGACCTGGGACTATTTGACAACTACACAGGACACACCAGGAGTTTCCCCTTCTCAAAGGAGAAGGGTAGAGGGGATGGGGAAGGATCTATGTGAAAGGGCACTGGGAGGAGAGGGGGGCTGAAATTGGGATGTACAGTGAATAAATAAACTGATAAAAATGATCAGATGTGGCACAGCAAATCATGCCCACAAGCCAGTATAATCTAAAATCAGTGGTGTTCTTTAGAAACTGCAGAACATCCAATTCCCAGAAAGATTTTGAAATCCTCACGTGCACTTACAGTTTGTGTTTAACTTATACAGAGGCAGTGAGATGGCTAAATATCAGCTCTTAGACGGTAAGGATCTCAACAGTCATACAGACACTTTTAATTCTCTTCAGAGAACTACCTCATTAAGGGAATATTTCAGACAGAGCTCCATTTAAGCAGTCACAATCACACCCAAACTATACATACATGATGTCAGGGTATTATTAAAACTGACTCCCCTCAGTTTGTTGTTCATCAGCTAGGGTAACAACAATGGCCCATGGGGACTTTGGAAGGCAAATAAAACAAGAAATGTCTGGTGTCCGACACTCTTAGCACTCTCAGGGAGCTGCTTACTCTTTCTCGTGAAGGTGGAGATGGGAAACATTTGTTTATAGTTCCTGCCTCTTCACATGTTTTAATTAACTTTATCCGCAGCTGATCCTGTAAGGTTGACACTATCTATTTACACCTGAGAAAAGCGGACACAGCGTGATGCAGACACCTGCTTAACATGGCAAATTAAGCAGGATGCTTAGGCTTGAGTTGAGACAGCCTGCTTCCATCGCTGGGGATTTTAGCCACCATAATATGTTAGCGAAGAATGGCTTTAATGTGTTCCACTATACTGATGAGCTGTCTCATGCGTGAGACAAACTGTCAAGGAAGTGTTCTAAAGCAGTGGTTCTCAACTCTTTAATATATTTTTCATGTGGTGACCGCAACCATAAAATTATTTTTGTTGCTACTGCATAACTGTAATTTTGCTACTGTTAGGAATTGTAATATGTATATCTGATATGCAGGATATTTGATATGCAACCCCTGGTCATTCAACTCCCAAAGGGGCTGCAAACCACAAGTTGAGAACCACTGCTCTAGACAGTCCAAGGGGCTCCCTTCTTTCCTGCCACTGAATTGATCCATCCACAGTTGCCAGCACTGCTTGTGCTTTCCCTGACAACAGAACCTGCGCTCGCAAGCTTTCACCTTGGATGAGGGACCAGTGGCTCTTCCCAGGCTTCTAGCCGCAGATTGGGACGATCAAGAACCTAACCTTGTGGACTGAGTAACTGCTATCCATCTCCCCGGCAAGAGACAGTTATTCGGGACTTATCCAGATGTTGAAGGATGTGTCCTCAAGCGTGGAGTGCCAGGTGCTCATAGTCTCAGGCGTGACCTGGCTATCGTTGTTGGTGAGGAGTGGAGGAAACCCTGAGTGTGGGAGATTATTGTATGTATGATGTGTATGATGTGTGCTGTTGACATTGGCACAGTCATATCAAGGACCTGAACCTCATGGGAATGGCCAAACCTGCCAAAGATGAGGCTTAGAATGAAATGACAGAGCCTTCCTTGTGGGGGGAGGGGTGTATCTGACTGTGGGTATTGATAGTGTGTGCAGAAAATGTCCGCTCTAAGCTTTGTATTGGGTGTTTATAATCTGAACACAGCTCCCCTGTTCCGCTGTGCTTCTGGGGTGTTGCAGATTCTCTGTCTGAGAGGCCAGACCACCTGATCCCAGTTTCCTATCTCCATGTCCATCTGTCTGTCTTTTCTTCATTCCCTCCCTGCCCCAGTAAGGCCCAAGCGCCCACACTCCACTCCCTGACCACCTCACACCCTAACACCCCTAGCACTCCACTTCAGCCCTACACCTCCCCAAGTTGCCTTTTGGTCACGGACTATCTCACAGCAATGGGACACAAATGAGAACAGAATAGGATTCATTATGACTGTTAATAGCAGTTACATAAAGGGAATTAAATGTGAACTTTTCTTCTGCTTTACTGCCTTTCTCCAATTTTTTAAATATAATAACCATGGTAGAAACAAACAATAATGCACATTAGTGAGTTCTGTTACAGACAATAGACAGCCATTGTACTTTTTAATCCTCCCACTTCTCTGAGGAAGGCATTGTAATTTTCCCCTTCACAAATGAGACAATCAGGAGTCACGGAGGTTAAATAGTCATACAGTGAGCGTCTGTTGAGTTGAATCTGGGTGGACAGGCGCAAACGCTTAGCACAGCTTTTCAATGGCTTTGGAACACTTTTGAAATCGGTGTGTGGGTGGCGGGTGCACACACATTTGCCTGAAAAATGTAAATTACAAATTTACTCCAGCTGAACTACTGGACATAAAGTAATTAAAATCATAGTTACTTCCTTGAAATTAACATAATTAATTAATTAAAACAATGGTAAGGAAGAATCTTCAAAAGACTGAACCCAACCCGGTACACACTTATATGACTCATTTTTACTCTTACGGATCTAACAGTGGTCACTGTCACTGCTTACCGTAATGTTATTCTTACTTTGCTATTTGTATATTAGCACATTATTGTCACTGCTGCATTATTAAAAGACAATTAGTTATGAATATGTTAACTGGGCGGTTGAAAAGTGTACTCATTAGCAGTCCCATATTTCCACAGAGTTCTGTCCTCTCTCAGCCCTTCATAGAAAGCCTCTCAGGTGGCTCAGAAGGGCCAGCCTGAGACAGAGGTTGCCAGGAGTCAGGGAAATTAGTGGCCCCTTGACAGGAGCTACCCCAGCAGACACACAGCTGTTATAACGCTGATTTCAACTTGAGTTCTCACAGGAGGTGTGATGCACTCTTAGTACTATCCTTTGGATAATGGCGTATAGGTTGGAACCACAGGGTTGGGAATCTATGACACTCAGTAGAGTAACAAAAGGCAGTATGTCACTCACTCTAATGGAGGGCACTAGGCAAAAGAATTTGGGGAAATGTTCAACATTCTCACTTTACTGGGTGTTCATGACACATTTACTGATTTTAAATTTCTTCAGCTTGTCTTATATTCTCTAGGCTGTATACCTAAAGGAATGCTGAAAGAATGTTTCAAAACAAAAAGTTCCAGAATGTTCAGTTGCTTGGATAATTTCAAAACATTTCCTTTTAATCTCTGTGTTTTTAAAAAAAATTCTCTCTCCTTTTCTTTTAAAAAAATCACCAAACTGTGCCCACAACACCAAGAAAGGCATATTTTGCATTGCCACGGAAGGGTTATTTGTACTAATCCTCTGAAGGATCACATTTAACTGAGCACAAGAAATAGGTTATGTGGAATTCACTCACTAGTGAGGAAATCTTGGACCCACACACCTCAGCTTCAAAGTGCACCTGAGTTTCTCAAATTTTATTAAAGGTTTATTTGTGTGTGTGTGTGTGTGTGTGTGTGTGTGTGTGTGTGTGTGTGTGTGTGTGTGTGTGTGTGTGTTTGAATGTGTGTACATAAGCACAGGGACCTAGTGAGTCCCAGAGAAGATCTTGGGCCCCACCCATGAATCAGACAGTTGTGAGCCATTTAATGTGGGTGTTGGGAACCAAACTCAGTTGTCCAGAAGAGCAGTGCCCACTCTTAACCCCTAAGCTGTGTCTTCAGGGCATACCTTTCTGAGTTCTGTGCCTAAATGTTTCCCCTTCAATAGGCATCTTTTTCTATGTATTTGTTTGTAAGCTATAGAGGTTTCAGCCTCACTCTTTGTTTTTTACTGGAGTATACTTTCCTTTCTAACGTCCCACCAGAGAATTCACAATTCTAATCATACTCTGTTGCACGGGATTGGGTCACCTAGCCAATTTCATTCACTTTGTCACTCAGGAATTCATAATTTGAACACTAAATTTCTTCATTCAACAAATAATTATCAGTAGATTATCCCTGCTCTCAAGGAGATTATACTTTGAGTGTAACAGTTCTTTAACACATTTATTCACATTGTGGCCAAGTGCTCTACAGAGAAATAAAGATGGCCCACAGGCCCAACTCTGAGTTCTGGAGAAAGCTGAGGGACCTCTAGCTTACAAAGTTTGGTTTTAAGAATGTTGTGTCTGAGGTAGTGAGACAGACTGTTGGGTGTCTAAAATAGATCAGTGGGAAGTTTGCTTAAGACTCAGACCTTCAGTCTCTGCTCCAAACTTGGTCTCTGTATTTCCTCCTGTGAATACTTTTGTTCCCTCTTCTAAGAAGAACTGAAGCATCTGCACTTTGGTTGTCCTTCTTCTTGAGCTTCATGTGGTCTGTGGATTGTATCTTGGGTAATCTGAACTTTTGGGCTAATATCCACTTATCAGTGAGTGCATACCATGTGTGTTTTTTGTATTTGGGTTACCTCACACAGGATGATATTTTCTAGTTCCATTGATTTGCCTATGAATTTCATGAAGTCATTGTTTTTGATAGCTGAGTAGTGCTCCATCATGTAAATGTACCACATTTTCTGTACCTATTCCTCTGTTGAAGGACATCTGGGTTCTTTCCAGCTTCTGGCTATTATAAATAAGGCTGCTATGGGCTCTAGCTACATATGTAGCAGAGGATGGCCTTGTTGGGCATCAATGGGAGGAAAAGCCCTTGGTCCTGCCAAGGCTCGATGCCCCAGTATAGGGGAATGTTAGGGCAGGGAAGCGGGAAGGGGTGGGTGGGGGAACAACCTCATAGAAGCAGGGGGAGGGGAGATGAGATAGGGGGGTTATGGATAGGAAACTGGGAAAGGAGAAAACATTTGAATTGTAAATTTAAAAATCCAATAAAAAAAAGACTCAAACCTTAGAACAAATATTTAAGGTGCATAATCTTGGCTATCAATAAAAGTATAGAAAGTACATACATTAGAAGGAGGCCTATGACTAAAGTTTGGGGACCCTGTTACTTCAAGGACATTAAAGGCACATTACAGAGGCCAGGAATCTGTAAACAGAGATGTGTGTATCAGAGGAGTTAAAGGGATAAGATGTTTTTATAAGGTCAGAGAAGCTGAACAGTGTCATGAGGACCAATTAATTTAGGGCCGTTAGAATGTAAAGTGAGATCATAGTGGGTGGAAAAGAACCTGGAAATTGGAAAGGAGACAAATAGCTCTCAGGCATCTGGCTGGGAGGGAGTCTCAAGTCTTCAGAGAGCTGGGGTGGGACTTGAATGGACTTCAAATGAGTAAGAAGCTATGAAGATGCTCATGTCTTACTGGGACTCACAAAGAAAAGTTTAAAAGAAATTTCGGTTCATCATGATTAGGAGTTTAAAGATGGCACAAGGGACACTCGATTATAGGATCTGTATATACAATTAGATATACAGATGGTGGCCTTGAGTGTCTGTTAGGACTACGTGGCTCTTATGAGTGTCAAACTCACAATCCCTTCCATTCATCTCTGTTTCTTATATCCCGTGGAGCTAGAAAGCATTCACTATTATAAAAATCTCTGCTGAGTCCTGGAAAAATATACAACTAGTCCAACACATGGCTTCTACCCTCAGAAAGGGAGACGTCACCTGAAGCAGGAAAACTGAAAAGAAAGTGCTGTGTCTGTCAGAGGTACAGTTCAAGTTCACAGAGAAGTGGGTGTCTTTGAGGGCTCTGGACAGACTGTGAGCATTAGCTCTCATACTGTTGAACCTACATGATATACCCAGGTAAGGATGTTGTTCACAGAGCGCTAGTGAACTATGTAGGCTGCCCAACTTCTAATTGTTTTTTTGAACTGTAAATCTTTTTCAATTCAAGGCAGTTTCTTCTTGACGTAGAAAAACAGATAAACAAAACAACAACAGCAACAACAACCAAAAACAAAACAAAAGAACTCTCTTGGACAAACAAATAAAACCCAACCACTGGTAATCTTAAAGCCATCAGTATCTGCCACTTACTACTGGGACACCAGAAAGGCTTGTCCTGTGTTGAGTTCCACTTACAAATTCTCTTTATTATTTTTCTTTAATTAAAATATAAATACATCATCTGTTTCTCCTACTGCTAACCCTCCATGCTCCCCAAGCTCATGGCCTCATCTTTAACCATTGTTGTTATAGATACATGTAAACGAATAAACATATTAATATAACCTGCTGGGTTCATTTAGTGTTACCAGCATGTTTATGGGTTAGGGCTAACTATTTTGCTATTGGATAACCAATCAGGAGACGTATTCCTAGGAAAAACTAATTTCCCTCTCCCAGCAGTTAACTACTTCTAAGGGTAGGGATATGTGGCATCCCCACCCCCCATCTATGTTTGGACGCCACCTGATGATAGAATTGTTCAGGTCTTGTTTAGTCAGCCATGTTGCTGAGATTTGTGGGTGAAACCTCTCATTCCTGTCACACCTAGAAGGCAGAAGCTCCTATCCAACTCCCTGGCCCTCTAGCACTTGCTTACAGTCTTTCCCTCCCCCACACTCTTCATGCAGTGTTCCCTAAGTCTTAGGTATTGTACGATTTTGTAGGTGTATCAATTAGGGCTGAGCACTTTACCAGCAGGAGTTGTATACATTTTTAACTAGTTGTGGTTTTCTGTGATGGTCAAATGCTGCTGGGGAAAAAAAAGGAATCTTTTTGATGAGGTGTGAGATCTATATTTACTGACACTATGAGTATAATAAGTGTTTTGAATACAGTTAAGAGCAATACTAATTGAGGAATGTGGCAAGAGTAGATTCTCCTTTAAAATCCATCACCTCACTAACCACATATAGTTGGCTAGATTTCCAGTACCAGGCATGAGTTTCCTCCCGTTATGTGGGCCTTTGGTCCAATTAGGTTTCTGTTGGTTACAGCTAAGACACTGTTACATTCCCTGGGATCTCTTGCCATGCTGGTCATTGTTGTGGTTTACAGACATCATAGTTGGGTAGGACTACTAAGTGCATTCCTCCCTTAGCATATTATCTTCTGTAATAAATGAAAAGTTGCCTTCATGGAGGAAGCTTTTCAGTCAGCTCCAGCTCAAATCATCAGAACCAGAGACTGGAGTGTGAGATGTCTTTAGTGATAGAAACTTATCTCTAAGGTGACTAAGGGAAAGAGCAGTATCCTACATTGTTCTGGGAGTTTCTTAGACTCCTCTTGAAAACAATGCAAAGGGGTTTCTCATGCTTGCTACTAGGGGTTTTGTTAGATAATCTATGGCTTTGAGGGGAGTATTATCATCCTAAATGTTGTAATTTCACTTAGCCCCCTCGTGTGTGTGTGTGTGTGTGTGTGTGTGTGTGTGAGAGAGAGAGAGAGAGAGAGAGAGAGAGAGAGAGAGAGAGAGAGAGAGAGACAGAGAGGGGGGAGAGGGAGAGAGAGAGAGAGAAGAACACTCAGTTTGACAGCCATCACGATTTGGTAAAACTAAAAATATAAATTAGATTTTAAAGCATTTATGATCTATACTATTTGGTATTAAGAAGACAGTTTAAAATAGCTCTGCCTTAGTTTCCTACATTTGTAAAGTCCATCACTATGTCTTTTCTTTCTGTTAGAGAATATCTTATCTATTTCAGGATTAAATATGGCCCAGAAGATGCTCCTCTGGGCAGTCAGTACTGCAGTTGTCTCCCATGATTCCTTCCAGTCAGTTCCACACTTAGCTTCCTGTGGTCCTACCACTATTAACAATGATTTTTCAAGAGTAGAGAATACTGAAGAGAGCGAGTTGTGATAAAAACACATTTTTGTTTAATCCTGGATGGGATCCTAGTCTTTGATCTTGAGAACACTGGAAGAAGCTGAATCCATTCTCCTTATGCCTACCTCCATCCTGTCACCTTTCTGGCACCCTCCAAAAGCTTCACTCATCCTTGCATTTTTGCCCTAGTTTCTGCTGCTACAGCAAGCTACCTGTCCTTGATCACGACTCTGTGAAGTGCTGTAAGGTCTGTGAAAGAGTCTAACATAAACCCTAATATGAATGTGCAGTGGACATAATTCAATATGGAATGTAGAAGAGAAAAAGAATCTGGTCAAACACTAAACCACACACAGGGCAGAACCTGACCTGGCATCCTGATATTATCCATTGCCACTCGGTGTCAATGATGGAAAGTAAACCTGTACCATGCTGAGGGAAAGCACAAGGCTAACTACACTCCTTAAAGGGCCACGCACCCTGAGAAGAGGAGTCACAGTCAGGAGGAAGAAGGCATCAGGCTGCCCAGAATCAGACATGACTATGAGTGAAAGAGGAGTAGAGAGTCACAACATAGAAAGGACAAATGGCTGTCGCAAGTGAAGTTCATGTGCTGTGGACAAAGTTTTTAGGTCACTGAAGATCCCTAAGAGATCGCCTAAATTTTTGGGTCATAAATTTTGCTGCATATTAGAATCATAGAAAGGCTACAGTGCCGAATATGAATCATTTGAAGGCTATGATTCTAGTTATAGCTCAGGAAAACTAAGACAGACTATCTATAGGTGGGTTCCAGGATCTTGTGGTTAAAATTTGTCCACTGTTTTAAGATGCGGTCAGGGTTCAACGCACCTTTTCTAAATCGTCACATCTTGTGCTCCAATGTTTAAGTCAAATTCATGGAATGAGAGGGCTAGTATGGGGTTCAAGATTCTGAATTTCTGGTATGGTCCCTGTGGTGGCTCACCCCAGGCCACATTAAGTAAGACACTAAGTTAGGATATATAGTTCTCAGAATATAATAATGAGATGAGATATTGATGAGAAATTGATTCTTGCATTAGGTAACATTTGATGCTGCTCACTGCAAGCTTTGAAGAAGTTCATAGAAGGTACCCAAGTAAATACTCGAGATTTTCATTTTAAATATTGTAAAAACCACAGAATAAGTTTCTATGTCTACTGAAGGAGCAGGTATATGCTAATTAACAGAATAATGTAGGTAGTTTCTCTGCTCTGAGCCCAGTTACATCAATGTAGATCTGATATGGAGTATGTGTGCATGTATGTGAGCACCATGTGTGAGATGCATATACAGGCACATGTAACTATGCACATATCCTCTGGTGAATAACAATGGGGGATCTTTCCAAGATCCCAGGGGGGAGGGAGTCAGCAAGATGGCCCAGTGGGTAAAGTGCTTGCCTCACAGTCCTGGTGACATGAATTCAGTGCCCAGAACCCAATAAAAGTGAAAGAAAAGAACCAAGCCTATATATTTGTCCTCTGATTCCTACATGTATCACAGCATGTGTGCCCTCATACATATAAATCACACACACACACACACACACACACACACACACACACACACACATGAACACATACATAATACTAATAATTTTAAAATATGTTTTGAAATTAAACTATGGAATTCACCCTGGCAAACAGAGAGAGGCTGAGAGTGACCCTCTGACCTTTACCCGTGACTTTTCACCTTTGAAAGCATGTGTGTGGCTGTCAATCACCTCGGCTGCTTTCATTCTTCTGGGAGGGGACAGAACTGTGATCCACTCTTCCCCACCACAGGTTAGGGACCTGCCACAAGGTGTGCAGAGGTTGCCCACCCCCTTTGCCTGTTCTCCGTCATCTTTCTGTAAGTGTGAAACTGAAACATTCTTCGGCACCTCCGGCAGTTTAGATTGAGTGTCGGAGGAAACGGCCTGGCAGTTTGGTTCAGAATTCGCTCTTTCAGAACTGTGGAGATCAAGACCTGGTCAGGTCACTGACTTAGCTGAAGCCACACTGAAGCTCTCTGGCAGCAGAACCAGAGATACGATATTTATTTTTCCTAAATTCACCTGAACTGACTTAGACATTGGAGCACAGTGTCATCTATGTCGATCCCTGAAGTCTTTTTCAGCAAAGGGGGGAAAGCCTCCTATTTGAATATAATTTGCCTAATATATCACTCATAGGAAAGTTTCCATCTTGGTTCGTGTTCTCTAAAGCATATTTATCTCTTCCAGCTGTACCATTTGGAACCCTGAAAACAACTGCTGGTTGCAACAGAATATAAATGACAGGAAAACGCAACCCTCTGGTTTTTCCCCAATCAGATCAATATCCCAGCAAGCAGTCAGCTGATAAATAATGTTGATGTTTAAAACATATTTAGTTCAAATTAAGATGTTACATTGGTTGCTGTTTGATTGATGGCCTTAAAATGTGTTGTCATTATTAGTGACAAGACAGAATGAGCAATTTGTCTTGGGAAAGATGAAAATCAAACATTAATTCTTTGCCCTGACTCATTTTCAACCATGTCAATGTACTTTGAAAAGCTTTTAAATCTAGACTGGAAAGCTTCAACCAGCCTGTTTTGCTTGTGGTGTGTGTAGCACAACCTGTTATTTGAAATTCCTTTGACGGTGTGGGCTGAAATTCTTTTGTAATAATTCAATTTACTCTTTACTGTGGACAGATTTCTCAGGGGCTTTGCTGTTATAACAAAACTTATCCACTAATCAAATGTAAAAGAAATTGCCCCAGTGCTTTAAAGGACAAGAGCGTATAAAACACCTCCTCTCGTGTAGGAATGATTCCCTGATTTATCTGAGCTTCCCATCACTACTCCCGTTCTCTATGAATATCAGCCCAAGTACCCAAGTATCTTTTAAAGAAGATCTATGTGGAGTTATTCTCAAGTGGCCCTGACATACTAATAGGTAACTAGGCTAGTGTCCCATCTACATGAAACCAATACTAACCGATCAGTGACAGCATGATTTGACTATCACCCAGTATACTATGGTCTATACAACGCCAGACAATAGATATAACTTATTCTTATTCCTTTACTGCTTGCCCACTACTTCCCAAGCCCCATTTAGACACTGGCTTTATACTATTAGGCACGGAGGTGAAATATTCTACAAGCTTTCATATGGTTTGAGTTGAGGAGCTCTCGGATTTGGGCATAGTGCAGAATGGGTTTGCATGAACTGTCTGCAGATGAAGGCCAATAAGAAGAAGGCCCATAGTTGATTTGATTATATAACAGCTCCTGTGTTTGGAAGAACAAAGAGTCTTGTTATTTACCAAACCTGATCTTATCTTTAAGGGGGCAGCTGAAGAAAATGTTGATGTCTTTCCTTTGTAAAATAAAACAAAACATAACAAACAAAAAACCCAAAGTTTTAAGAAAAAGGTAAAAAACAACTGTTTACATAAAATATATTTTAAATTCGGTACCCAATATTTATTTGCCCAATACTAGATGGCCAGATGCACAAAATGAAGGAAAGATAATGGACAGTATACTGGGATAACAGAAGGAACAGACTGGTATTAGGAAATCTTGGTTTTTGACCATAGGCAGCTACTCATGTCTTCTTGCTGTCCTTGTTTTATGACAAACACTATAACAATCCTCTGTTTTGTGTGGTTGGTCAGCAACCCCTGTTGAATGGTCCAAGCCTTTATTTTTGTGTTTTCAGTTGTCATTTTTTTCTGGAATGCACAAAAACAACTGCTTAGCATTCTCTCTCTCCAAGAAAGGAGACTCTGTTTTGGAATGTGCCAAGAGACGTCATTGGGTAGCTGTTTTCTATGAGGTATGTTTGCGTCTTCACTCACTCTCTAAAGTTGCCAAGACCTAACTGGGAAGAGGACTCTTTCAACTGACTGTATATTGGCTCTTGAGAGGAGGGGCAAACATCCATCAAAATGAGCGTGGCTCCCCACGCCACCACCTCAAGTCTTGCCTTTTCCTGAATAAACTGAGCAAGGACACCAGCAAAGGGACAAAAGCAGGCTTGCCAGGGAGTGACAAGGAGCTTAGTTTGTTCAGTCAGTCACATAACAGAAGGTCAAGAAAGTCCGATTAGTTTGGAGTACCGTGAGAGATGGTAGGAGCTTCTTTCCATAGATAATTGAAGTGATAATTGTTCTACAAACTGGGCATCGGGCTATTCTACAGAAATGTACAGTTACATTTGGGGGAGCCAAATAAGGAGGTGGGATAAATGACTTTTAATGTGTCTTCAAACTGTGAAAGTTTGTATTTTTATAAAAGCCTGAAGGAAAATAAAAGCAAGGAACAAAGACAGGGAAACAGAAAATGCTGTCATTGGTAAAATTTCCTAGGTTTTCGTTGCTTATTAAAGCAAAATAAATACAAACTTCATTAGACTGAAAACCAAACGCAGGCTATTGACTTTGTTAGCCACCATTCCTTTTGCTAACCTTATGGTAGCCTTCCCGAGTGCTCAGTCGGAAAGCACAATGGGGATAGAAGTAGACGGTAGATTCATCTGTGCTGAACGCCTGTCTCCGCAGGAGATGAAGATAACATTCATGCAGCTTGTTTAACTCCATGGGACGGTTGGGTTTTTGTTTGTTTCTTTGTTAGTTGATGATTACACAAGCTAGATTTATATGGAAAAGGGAACCTCAGCTGAGAGAATACTTCCGTCACAATGACCTGTATTCAGGTCTATGGGGCATTATTTTGATTAATGGTTAATGTGAGAGGGATCAACCTACTGGGGGGGGTGCTGCCTCCCATTGATGGGTGATACTGGGCTTTATAACGAAGCCAAATGAGCAAGTCATGAGAGTAAGCTGTTAAGCCTGTTCCTCTGTGTTCTCTGGTTTAGTTCCTACCTCTAGTTTGTTTCCCTTGGTTCCTGCTTCAGTTTTCCCTCGGTGACAGACTGTAAGTTTTAAGATGAAATAAAACTTCTCCTCTTCAAGTTGCTTTTGGTCACAATGTTTATCACAGCAATGGAAACAGACAAGAATAGCTCCCGGAGACTGGGAGCTATACATCTAGCTTCCCCAAATGATCTTCTCATGAAGTCTAGTGATCTTTCTGTCACATTTATCCACAGGGCTCTTTCTGGCTTTGAGGAGAACTCAGGGTCACTTACACATAGGTGCTTAGTAGCTTTTCACCTAATCAAGGGAGTGATAGTTTGGAAAGGAAAGGGCTGATGAATATGGAGACAGAGGCAGCAGTGACAGTGCCCTGGAGTGACAAGGCCATTATAAATATAGAATTCTCACGTTGCTAAGCCAAGAAGTAAAGGCACCAGAATCCCCCACCCCCCCAACCCATCTCCCGTTGTCATAGTAAAGCTAGGGGAGGAAAATTGACACATTTTCTAGAGATATTATTTTCAAAGAGGCTACCTTCAATTAAATAGGTCTTCAAAATGTAAGGTGTGTACCCAAACAAATAGGTTGTTTTCTGTCGCACTGAATACAGAGTCATCACAGTCCATAGCAACTTGGCTGGTTTTGACAGAAGTGTTACCTTGAGCTATTTTCAAAAGAGAAATTACGTTTCTACTTTTGGACTCAAATGTCAATACATCTAAGGGAAACACACACACACACACACACACACACACACACACACACACAATTGCTCCTCTATATCTCTGGTTTCTGTATCTGTATATTCAACCAATAAGAGAAAATAGCTGGGGGAAAAAAACACACATGTATGGTGAATATGGACATACCATTTTCCTATCATGACTGCTGCTTAAGTAATATAATAA
The DNA here is from genome assembly GCF_011064425.1 of Rattus rattus. NCBI lineage: Eukaryota > Metazoa > Chordata > Mammalia > Rodentia > Muridae > Rattus > Rattus rattus. The sequence continues at coordinate 86,294,015 of NC_046161.1, read as the reverse complement.
CTATTTACTAGACTAGACAGGAGTGTATGAGAGGTAAGAGGATAAAGGATCCTCAAAAGATGCTCCACTGAGCCAAGAGAATCATCCCAGACTGGGGCTCTAATTCTGATCATGATGGACAAAGGGCTGAGGCTAAACCAAGCAGCAAAACAAATGAATATTAACAGCCGCAGCTATAGACAAAGAAGCAAGGTGGTGAGTAAGGCTAAGGCAGGCACAGCAGGCAAAGGAAATCGGAGGCATCAGCAAGAGCATTAGTCATTAAAGCCCTGTCCTTCCCTTAGCTCCTCTGTTGTTTGCTGGAAGACCTCAGCTCCATACTCACTGACTAATGGGAGCTGGAATAGAGTAAAGAAGGGAAGCAAGAGATGGGCCACAGTAGAGTGAAGACAGTCGGGGGGACAGCAGGGGCTGAGAGTCAATTGCTTTGAGAGCTTAAGGGCTCTGGGGGGATCCCCCTGCCCTTGCAGGATAGGATGTCACGGGACATTAGGCATGTCCCTACACTCCATTCATGCAGGAATCATTATCATCATAAGCCCAATGTGCAGACTGATCACTTAGGGCTCTTGACAATTCATGTCCCGTGAGGCAAGAAACATTGGGTAAGGCCTGAGGTCCTGGACTCTGACAGAGACCAACACCAATGCTGCTGGGTACTGGAGCACACTGTAGCAAGGCCCTGAACTACACATGGGCTTTCCATCTCCTACTGAATAGCGCTGCTATCTTAGAGCTTCTCTCTCTCTCTCTCCCTCCCTCCTTCCCTCCCTCCCTCCCTCCTAGAAGTTGTAAACTGGCAGCTGAGAGCGGGAAGAGATACTTAATTTTTTTTCAGATTCATTGACTAATGATAAAAACATTTTGTGTAAAAAGTCAAACTGTGAACTTCTGTTGGAAAATACAATTGAGGCCATGCTGGGCTGCTGTTTCTTCCTGGAAATCACCAGAGTTGACTGGGGCTGTCTGCATGCTTTTCCTGGGACCCTTGCCATGCTTGTGGCGGTATAAGCTACTCTTACTGCCTTGGCTCCATTTGCATTTGTGTCCGTGAATTCTGATATATTAGTTTGAACTATATATTTATTGGAACAGTGCTTTGCTTCCAGTAAAACATGTTTAGCAGTCACCTCGCTTCTCCATTTTGGAACGCTACATCACTGGGACTGAGGGTGGACTTGAGTTCATTAAGAAAATATTTTCTGCTGCAGGGTGGCCTTGTTCACTCACAGATAGGGGGAGGAAAAAAATGAAGAGTTTTCCCAACAGCCACAGGATTAGTAGATCTGTGCTTCAAAATGTAGACGTGTCTTTCTCAAGTGCCCAAAATTGGGTAGGTGATGGTGTCCAAGGGCAACAGAAGAAAACTTTCAGTCGGTGATTAAAAGTTCCTTCCACAAAAGATGATCACTTAGGGCTAGTGACTTAGGGTTGTGAAGAAGTTGAATGGGAGAAAAAAGAACTATTGAAGCTGTGGGGGAGGGGGAGAACCGAGGGAGGGGGAAGGATGGGGAGGGAAGGGAGAGACTCAACATTAGCTATATCTTAGGAACTGGTGCTTTGGAACCTCTGATTTGAAAACAGTAAGAGGCAAGAAAACCAACACCGAGAGAGAACACAGGACTGAAATAACCCATGCCCTCTTGCAGTCTTTGGATATGCAAACTTGCTCTCCTACAGGCTTGGTTGGCTGTTTACGTACATCCCTCTTTCTATTCTTCTGATATATATATTTTTTTCTTGTCCTGCACATAAGATCTTGAGACAGAACTGAGGGGAAAATGTTCTCCTTGCATAATTCTTTCATGCCTTTGTTGATACAGTATCTGTAACAGCAACACCATCCTCACAGAGAGAACGTTTCTGCCTTTGTTAGCAAAGGATTTGAATTAAAGGCGCAGGCCTAGAGAGACTAGGTCAGACACAGCTGTGCCCTGGGGTCTTAACACCTCTCGCCTCCATCATAAAACAAAATTCCTGGATGCTAGTACCTTTTAGAGCCTTCCCACCTGACTGATAGAAGCTGATTTTTTCTGTTAGTCCTAGAACCTTTGATGGTACCCTTTGTAGGATCTCAGGCTGATGTCTGCAGTTGAATACAGGTGAGCTGTATTTAAGCTTTCTTTTTTCCTTTCATCAAAAATTAACAAGAGCATCGGGAGAGATGGCTCAGCAGGTAGGAGTGCTTGCTGCTCTTAGAGAGGACCAGATTTTGGGTGACAGCATTCATGTCAGGTAGCCCACAATCACCTGTGATCTAACTTCAGGAAATCCAAATCCTTCTTCTTCCGACCTTCATCACACACACACACACACACACACACACACACACACGTACACAAGTGCTCACACCCACACAAGCATGCACACAAGTGTGCACATATGCATTCACATACATGCATTCATACACACACATGCACACACCATTAAAGATAAACTATTTTTAATTACCATAAATTAAATACCTTTCTACATGTCAGTTGAATGTAAAGAGAAGAGCCTATTAGAAAGGCTGAGTCCAGCTCTCAGCACTGCCGTTTAGAGGCAGTTTGACCCAGAATGACACGACTCCTTAAAACATGAGATTCCTCTGCTCCGTGAGGGTAGCAATACCATCCTGTGGATGCAGGACATGTGCAGATATGCCAAGCTCTTCCTGTTGAATAACATGCAGAGCTAATGGAACGGCACAATTTACTTCCTTTATGACTCCTTTTCTGTCTTGGGGATATTTTCTGCCTCTGAGATTCTTCTGAATGCACCTGAAATCATCCTATGCCCTTCAGGTTTCAGTTCGGAGATACCATGCAAAGCCATGTGAACTATCTATCCTTTTACCCCCACATTTTCCAAGGAAAAATGCAATACAACAGCATGATTGGATTATCTGTATTTTGTATAGTGTGGGCTCTCTAGGCTTCCCACATGGAGACTGCCTATGAGAGTCAGTCGTATGTGACTGTTATAAATACATGCAATGATACACTACTAGAAAACTATGAGAGACGTTTTATTGGTTACCACCTTCAGAGATTTCCGTTGTGAGTTGGTGCCACTGTACTTAGGACTGCGACTAGATGGAACATCATGGATAGACCATGTGGTAGAGAAACACTGATAAACACATTATGCTCAGAGGGTGAAGGGAGTGAAAAGTCAACCAAAGCCCCATAAAACCCTTCAACTGCAGGCCTCCAGTAACATAACAACTTTGCACTGGAACCTATGTCCTTTAAAGCTTGTTTTGAGGACCCAGCCTTTATCAAGGAGTTCCATTTGGGGGACACCTGAAATGACTGCATTATCAGCCTTTAGCCTTCTGTCAACAATCTACATGACAGACTGGCAATGGTGTCCTTGCTGCCCATCTGCATAGACATCAGCTTTCCAGAACTTCTTCACATGGATCCCAGTCCCCAAGCTTTGCACTGGAAACAGTTTCTATGTTGGTGTCCACGCTCAATAACCACTCCATCCAATAGTGAGCCTGCTGCTTCTCCGTCACTTGGTTATAATTAATTCCTCACCATAGTGGTGGGCAGAAGTTTTTAAAGACTTGCAAATGAATATACTATGTTGAGTCTAAGTGATATTTGTGAAGATTCAGATAACATATAACAAAAACAAATACATATGTATGAATATATATTCATTATATCATATATATAATGTATAATTGCCTCTAACTCCAGCATTTGGGAAAATGAGGCAGAAGGAGATGAATTTGAGACCGTTTGGGCTAAATGATGAGTTGGGCTAATCTTGAGTTTGAAGTCAGCCTGGATAACATAGGAAGATTTTTGTCTCCAAAAATCAAGGGCTCGGGCTGGAAGGAGCCTCAGTGGTTAGGAGTATTGGCTACTCATTCGGAAAACCAGAGTTCAGTTCATACCCTACTCCCTACACACACAGACAGACAGACACACACACACACACACACACACACACACACACACTATTTTATACATAAAAGTAAGAAAAAAACATATAAGTATATGCATACATACAGCAAAATAAAGCTATTGCAGTATGTATAATAGATCATATATTAAATAAGGTAGTACATAGTTGTGGAGATAAATCATATGAGATATGAATATGTTTATATGTGTAGGTGATTGATGGATAGATTCTATACAGCCACATAGAAAAGTAGGTATGTAGGTAGATAGGTAAGTAGGTAGGTAGCTAGCTAGATTGTTAGATAGATAGATAGATAGATAGATAGATAGATAGATAGATAGATAGATAGATAGATAGATAGATAGATATGACAGATCACACAAAGATCACACAACTTATTCCCTGACTCATGAGGCAAACATTTAAAAGGTTGAATATGGCTATAGATGTGACCAACAATTTGAAAAATCAAAACAGATTTTCGTGTAGAGCCAGGGCTTTTCTCTCTGGTTCTTTTCCTGGCACTCGGAGTCAGGACTGGCGCTGTGAGACTGGGGCCACCTGAGGAGGATGTAGTTGGCTGCCAGTGCCTCCGGCTTTGTTTGTTGAGAAAAGAACAAGTGGACAGGTGTAGTTTTATTTTTTCTTCAACCCAGACACACAGAGCTATCAGTAAACAAGACTCCTGCCCATATAAAACACCTTAAACTTCTGTAGGTCTCCCTGCACCCTAGACTCCCCGTGTAACTGCAAAGAGTCAGAGCTGTTCCTCTTCTGCTACCCCTGCTTTCCACGCATCTCCCCCAGCTCAGCTGAACCCACCTCCACTCAGTCAGCCTTTATTAAAGAATTGGCAAAGCATGGAAAAGGAGTTCACACCCAGCTCTATTCTCTGGTCCATTTTAGGAAGGCAGAGAGACGGGAGGTGAAATCTGGCTTCCTAGATTTAGGAAGAACTAACTGAAGACTTCCTACCTACAGGATGAGGCATTTTCCTTATGCCTTCTCTTACTTAAATGAGGTCCAGAACACCAGGTTGTGGCCCTTGTGCCTCTCTATATGCCCATTAAGTTTCCTACAGACCCTTTGCTTCGTCTCTTGCAAGTTCAGGTCCTAACAGTGTACAAGAGGGATATACAGAAAAGAGCCAAGCCAAAGCCATCTCATGTGAGCAGAGAGGGAACTCTCTTGGGAACATTCATCTCCATCTTTTTTCTGCCATGGTCAAAATGAATACTTCCCAGCCATTCACGTCATGTGATGTAGGCGCAGGAACAGCTGTGGGGGAGATGCTCTGGAGGAGATGATGAGAAAAACATAGTAAGAAGCAGACCCTGGGGGTGAGCCCAGGTAATGAACCCTTTGAGGCATTCTGCAGTAAGTGGGGACTGTCCCTCTAGAGCCTTCCTCCTATAGCAACCAGGGCCTCAGATTTTCACACTAGCTATGGGCATATTCTAGGTAGAGCAAAAGGCAGTGGTGATCGATCAACAGTAGACAAGGAGAAAGGGGAAAGGAAGAACTGAGGTGAACCCGCTGAAGGAGAGAAATGGGGAACTCCCTCCTGAAATATGCATCAAGCTTCAGGAATTATTCATTCAAACAGGTCGGTTTTATTTGAGGAAGACGGGCTCCAGACTAGGGCTTAGCACATGCCAGGCAATCACTGAGCTTAGTTCAATGCTATTTTTTTATCTTAAGGTCTGCTTTTGCATTTTGGCAATCTGACTGACAAGTCAGAGCATAAAATAAAAGTGCTGTTTTAAGGTGTCCTTTAAGAAACTCTTTTTAAAATAAAATGCTTTTAAGTGAACAAAAAAGATAGGCAGGGGAGAAAGTGGGTCACAGACCAACAACTCTAATCATCCAGAAGGTAGGGGCAGGAGATCTTGAGTTTGAAGTCAGCCTGGATAACATAGGAAGATTTTTGTCTCCAAAAATCAAGGGCTGGGGCTGGAAGAAGCCTCAGTGGTTAGGAGCATTGGCTGCTCATTCGGAAAACCAGAGTTCAGTTCATAGCACCAATGTTGAACAGCTCAAATAGCTTGTAGCGCTGAGAGAGACATGCATATGCATACATAAAAATAAAATAAATCTTTAAAAAGAAACCAGGGCTGGGATGCTGCTCCATGGTAGAATAATTGCCTAGAATTTAGGAAGTTCTGGGTTCAGTCATCCTAACTATCAGGCCAAGTATTAAAGAATTTGAGGGGCATAGAGGAGGGGCCCTTAGGTTACAGTTGTGTCTTAATCCAGCAAGTTTTCTGGCAGATTAAACTCAGTCATAGATAGGTCCCACAGGGATAAGCCACGGTACCCGAGGCAAGGCTTGTCAGTCTCACTAAATCTGCAGAATTCAGTGTGTTACAGTCTTCCTTCTCAAACTACGAAGGCTAAAAGCCTGCTGCCTTAAGAGCTGGGAGGGTTATTTTCTGCTGCTTCTCTTTCCTGGTGACATTTTTCTTCTCATTCCCCAATTTCTTCTCCCCTTTTTATTTTTAGCCAGTTTTAGCTTTAGTGGCCACTAATTGGTCTCAGTACTACTTTTTCAAAGACCAAGTTCTTTCTATTTACCCATTCTCTATTCCTAAGGCTCAATTATTTCGGATAATTGCAATTTTAATATTCGCCAAGAGTGCGTAGGGCTCAGGACATCCATGATCTGGCCTCGTCTCCTAACTCTCCATTTCATTTAAAATGAGTTTCTATCCAATCTGTATCCCAGATCACCAGTTCCAGCCATTGCTAATGCCGTCTTAGACTCACCTTTCCACATAACCTGCAAGCTGTATTTCCTCCCCTCAGCCTCCTGACTACAGCGCTATGCCTCCTCTCCACATCCCTCCTGTCTACTCAACCCAACAGGCTGATTTAGTTCAGATACCCTACAGATAAATAAACCCAACGACACATAAATCTGCTCCAAGTTTCAGCATCTGCCTTCCTTAGGTGATAAAAATAATATGTCTCCCCGGGTGTGTGATTGATGGAACAAAGATTGCTTTTAGAAATCAACAAACCAATAAACAGGGGAGAAAGTTGAAAAAAAATAACTTGTTGAAAGGCAAGGTCAGAACAAAACTTTGTTCTCACCCCTGTATGCGAAAAGTTGGATGTTGAACGCTAAAACCATATGGAAGAAACCAAGCCGTAGTACCTTGAGTTTGTGTCCTTTCAGAGGCTATAGTAGTGATGGGTAGAACAGGGACAGCTGGCATATGGATCCCCAAGGACTTGGGGCAGGAGTGATTTTCACATTTTTCATGTTAATTTGAAGGACAACAGGTTTTCCAGCAGGAAGGCTGGGTGGCTGGGTTGCTTGCCCTGTTTAACAAATGTACTTTTCAATGGCATTTGCAGGACCTCAGAGCACTAAGTTACACAGGGCTGAAGCAGTAAGTCACAGGAGGCCTGTTCCCTGAGCAGGTTGAGATTTCTAGACATATAAAGAACTTGAAAGAGTACTCAATGGTTGTGTTGTCCCAGTTTCACACCCTTGGACCCCACCCCATGTCCCACAAACCAACAACCCCACAACCCCACTGACACAACCCAACACCCTAACCCATGCACTGGGCCCCTGCAGGTGTGTTCTCCGGCCACCTCGTCTGCCTGGGCACATGCCCTAACTCAGACTAAGATGTGCATTTTTACATGAGTCCTACCGAAAAAGTCTAGCTTGTTAAAGATCAAGAAGTACTGCCTGTTGAAGGGAAGTAAACAGCTCTGGAAATCATAGGTGTGGGATGCTTAGAAAAGGACTCAGTTCTTCATTTCTATCTAGAGATGGCATTTTGCCCTTCTTGTAATTGAAGCCATTGTAGAGGCTTCTCCTCTGGTGTTTTTGCTTAGCTCACTCTTTGCAGAAGAGCGTAACTTTCTGGACACCTAACTGCAAGCATAAGAGTGCCTGGTCAGCAGGGAGGATGAGGACCACTGATATGGTCCAAAATAGTTCCAAAGAGCATCTTGGAGCGACTTCCTGGCTGGGAAAACATCAATCAACATATTTCTCAAATCTGAACCAAAGGCAGTTCCTGCAATGTCAAATTATGTAAATACATTGAAGTAACATAAGGATTGCTTCTGTGAGGAGAATTTAAGGTGCTTCATATTAACATTTTAACTTAAATGTATGTCAGCAAAGACAGATATTAGAGTACAGAGTTTCACACAACTTGAACCTCAACACGAGAGAAACCACGGTCAGATGCAAAATGAAGGCTATGGTGTCAGAAGAGCTTCCGGAGGCCAGATAGTGACACTCATCATTTTATGGGTGGGAAAGCAAAAAGCACAATTTGAAATAACGTATGAACAAGACCCAGCCCTGCTTCTACCGACCACTGCCAGGCCTCCGGGCATATCCTTCATCCATGTGTACAGCTCCTTGTTGGTCAGTGTCTCCTGTGATTATATCTTTAATTATCATGCTATAAATTTAAAACACGTGTTGTGTCACAGTTTCCTCTGAGATTGAAACACTCTGTACTGCAGGAAGCTCCTTAAACAGGAAAGTAAACAACACAAAAATAGCTTCAGGAAGTCCCTAAAGCTGACTAGATTTACCAGAACCTTCCCTGCTGGAATAAGGAATAAAATCTGAGAGTCCCATCAGCTGGAAGAGAACCAAGCAGCAAACAAGACTCTTGAGAGAGGACCAGCTGCCTAGAAGAAGCAGAAACCAGCTGAGTGGTATAGAAGAGGTTTTAACCAACCAAGTCGCTTGGAAAGGACACTTGCTAATCTGTTGAGCTGCCTGTAGGCTGTGCAGTGTGTTCTAGGTTCCCAGCTTTTGTGAGCTGGTCTCCGTGCTGGGGTGGGCTTTGTTGATACAGCTGCCTTTGAGACATATGTGCTTTTGTAAGTAACCCCTTAGCCATGCTCTGTAAGTAACCCCAATAAATCTCATTAGTTCACCACGTTAGATTTTGGTGGTGTTTGTTGTGTTATGGGGTGTATGTCACATCTCCCTAGGATAAATTTTGTCACACAACTGGAACTGTCTCTTTTCTTGTACTCTAGATAGCAATTTGCATAAAGTTAGAAACGCAGTCCCAGTCAGTGGTTGTTCTGAACTAGAGACGGGGAGCTCACTGCATAGGGAACCATGGAAACTCTTGAGCCTATAAGGCTCTGTTTATTATGATGGCATTAAATTAGATATGTACTTCCTAACATCCATCTAGTTTGCACACATGAAATGAGTGCTTGTGCTGTGTGCAAGTATAGCTTAATAAATTTCATTTTTAAAGAAAAATATGAGTCATTATTATACATTGTTCATTCTTATCTCAGAATAGATCATTAGATTTGCATTTGCCCCAAATATTCTGAACAGTTTCCAGCACATCTCTCCAGGAGATAAGCTACTTGTCCGCCGAGCTACCAATAAAAGTGTCTGCAAATGAGGCAGCAAGAGGCAATTACACACATTTTGGGTAGATATTTTAAATATCCTCATATATGTGTGATAAGAAGTAATCCACCTACTTTGTAAAATGCTTAAGGGGAAGAAATTGCATTCAGGGAAGTTATGGTTGATCAGGAAAACAGTAAGCAAATGATAGTGATCTTTCCTCACTATGGAGGAAATCTTCATAGTTGCTGGAGAATGAAGGTCACTTACTCAAAAGTTGGGCCCTAAGAATTCCCTCCCTCCATGGAAAGTCAGGAGGAATTGAAAACTAAAATTCTTTTTTTTCTTTTCTTTTTTCTTATCTTTCTTTCTTTCTTTCTTTCTTTTTTAAGAAAAGGAGTCTCTCCCTAATTATAAGGCAAACAAAGACAGAAGCTGAGCGTTTTAACATGACAAGAGAGAGCAAACTTTAATTAACACTGTCTGGCACATAGCAAGTAGTCAATAAATATTTGTTGACTGATAACTAGGGATTCAGAAGCTAAATTCCTTTGAGTACTGGCATAGGGAGACAAGAGTGTGAAGCCTTAGCATTTGCTTCTAATCAGCACAGTGAAGCACACAGTGCTTTCAGCTGTGCGTGAAGAATGTCTTATAAAACGTTTTCTAGAAGGATGTTAGTGTAGTAGAGTAACCCACTGCTGCCCTCAGAGCACCAAGTCTGATGGCCTCGGACACTCTGCTACTTGAACCGTATGTATTTAAATGTATCCTTTCCCATATTGTAATATCCTATGGAGACTTAAATGTCTCTGGCTTGTCTTTAGGCCCCATTCTTACTTTCCTTGGTATTATTAGATCACTCTACTGAATCAACCTCTGTGTCTCTCGTATCAAAATGTTATGGCAGACAGAGTTCATCTTCTATAACAAAATGAATCCTGGCTTCAATTTGGATAGTGAATAAATACAAGGCAGCTGAAAAAAAACTTAAACATTACCTCATAGTGAGCTTTCCCTTCACAGATGAAAAGCATGCTTTGGAGAATGACCCATGTGTATGTGGGCTATTGCTTTTCTTTCCCTGGACTCTATGTTATCTGTTATTATTGGAATGCTTATCTAAAGACTTCACAAATCATTTAGCTAATATTAATTTATTGGACAAACATTTACCAATGCCCTTTCTCTGGCAGTCACTGTCCAAAGTAGTCCCCATACACCAGGCCTTCCAATGCAAAGCCTATTCCCCATGTCTTACATGTGATGTTCCTGTTCACATTTAGTCTCTTAGCTGTCTTAGCGATTCAGTTGTTAGTAGGTGGAACTGCTCTTAGACTTCTGACAGAAGGCAACTACATTTCTAATGACAGTAGCTATTCTGGGATAGTCACTGGGGGTTGAATGGGGACAGAAGCAACAAAGTACTTATTGCCTCCGTTGAGTATACAGACCAAGGGAAGAGACAGACATAGAGATGACCTGTCATGAGGACTCTGAAGAAAATGATCATATTAAATATACACAGCAAATTGGAGAGAGGTGATGGGGGACAGGAGGACCAAAAAAGCATTATTGAAGCAGCAATTCAAAGAATGAAAAAGTCTTGTAAAGACCTAGAACAGACCATGTCTGGTGGAGCTTACTGTATGAACTATGGCTTCCAGGCAAGAAGGAATTGAAGGCCTTCCAGGAGAGGACAGTAGATCCAAGTGGACAAGGGATAAGAGGGGAGGAGAACTTGGAGAGAAGGGCAGAAGTTCACTAGTCATAGTAAACTGCTGGGCTGTTTTTCTGAAATGTAAGCCAAGGCATTGGAGAATACAAAACAGAATAGAAAGTCTGAATTCTTTTCAGAGGATTTCTGTGACTTCTGGGTGGAATTCCAGGTACAGGACATCTGTGCCAGACTTGTTAGGAGAAAGGATGGAGACAGGACCAAATTAGATATGTGTCTCAAAGAGAATATATTCTCTTGGAGTGCTAATTCATTGAACAAGATGGGGGGCATCAAGGATGACCCTCAAGGTCTGGCAACTAGATGGACAGTGGTCTCAACATGGAGATGTATTGTGAGGATAAAGAGTGCGAACTGAAGTTTCCTGAAAAGGCCACAACTATACTGAAGACTCTGTGGGTTGACTGGCTGGCTAGGAATTGCTAATTCTAGTGAGTTGAACTATTCTACATAGAAAATGGCATCTTTCAGGGGCTATCTTTGATACCTTTTATTAGCCATTTATCACCCATCCTGTATCTGATCTAAACATCTTTTCAACTATCAGATAAAAATATTTGCAGTGTATAAAATTAGCAGATTATTCACTTCCATCATATCTAAGAATGTCATGAGATAGTATCTGAAGCCTCTTACACAGTCTATCTCACTCTGCTATAACCTGTCTAGTCAGCATCCTCAGCAATGTCTTTGGTGAATACATTGATACATGACTATTGATATATAATATTATGTGGCCTTATACACAATTGACATGGCCAATCTCATGGCAGCGGGGTGCATCACTTAGGGAAGCAGGAATCCATGTTCCTAGGCCATACTCAATCATATTAGGTAAGAATAAACTATCTCTTACTTCCTTTGGATTGACATCTGTGTTTAACACCAACCAAGGTATTAGAGAAATAATGATGATGAATTTAAACTGACGTCCATGAGACAAGCTAGGATAGATGGTATCTAGCTTTCTCTTTCAAAGACAATCCATGATCTGAGTCTCTGTTTTTTCTTGCCTCACAGCAGCAGCTAAACTAATACCCAGTACAGCCATCAAACAGCTAGCTCCCAGCTTCCACATCCTACTCAAACTGTTCTTTCTGCCAACTTTCAATGCCTTATGTACTCATTTTTAGAAAACTGTATGCATCAACGCCTTAAGGAAGTCTTTGTGACCCCAACTTGGGCTAAATACTATTCCATTTCCATGGTATAGTAGTTTTGAAGTCTAACAAGCCAAAGTTTGAACCCAGACCCTGCTACATTTTATCTATAAGGCCTTGGGAGCCCACTCAACAGTGTCTATTTCACTGGGTGTTGTGAGGACTGTAAGATACAGTCTGGACAATGATAGCACAGGTAGGGCTCTATACATCTTAGCACTTCTATGAATGTCCATGTCTGTCCCCTCCATTGATACACACTCTGTCCCAAGAAGACACAATGCTTCATTTATTGTATGTAGCACTCAATTATTGTATGGCAGAAACTCAATAAATGTAGGATGAGTAACATTCAGTCTCCTGAAAATGGCAAGTGAGACCTTTGCTGATTCACAAGCTGTCCCATCTCCCATCACTCTAGGCTCTGCTTCAATGTTTCCTGCTAGCCCCACTTATCATTTCATGATTTCTTCTAACCTTAGAAACTCTAACCTTAGCTATTTTGACTAGGGCTCTCTGTCTTTGTGGTTCTTTCTACTTGGAAGATTTTTCCAGACAGAAAACCCTTATTACTTACCCTACAATAGAAATATAATCTGTTATCTGCTAATGGCCGACCTCTTTCCCCACTCCCCCATCCTTCAATAATTTTACCTATATGTGTGCTTCTTTGTAATACTATTATATCTGTTTTTCCTTATGGCTTGTAAACTCTGATGTCTAGCATTCATTTTCTCATCTCATCCTCTAAACACACAGGTGACAGAGAGCTGTTTAAATAAAGGTTTATACAACAAATGAACATTTAGGACCAAGTTAGATAGAAGGGAATATGTAACTGATTCTGCCTATCAGAGCCAGAGAGGGAATCATGAAGACTCCAGTAAGGGTGGTCACTTTTTTGATTTCATTGGAAGGCTCTTGTTGGTACAAGCAAGACTATTGTAACTTAGGAGCAAGGACTACTCTTCTGCTCAAGTGCACCTCCTTTTTTGTCTAGAAGCTAAATAATCTAACCTCTCTTGTAGTTTACTTTTCTCTGGGCTTCACCTCTGACAGAGTACATCTTCAAATAGCCTGCTCTCAGAACGGATCTGTAGCTCGGTTTGCAGTGATTTTTTTACTTTTTTTCTGTTACTCTTTGCTTCTGCAGGTTTACAGCTCACGACACAGAGTGAGCACGTTCTGTTCATTTTTGTTATGTCCTTACTTAAGTCTGGTCTGGAGATAAGAACTCATTACTCTGAACTGCCAAGGCAACCAAGAGGTTGCTATTTTCCAGTGTTTACTTTTTCATATCCCGCCTATGCATGTAGTAAGAGCAAGGACTACTTCCCATTTATTTCCATAACTTTTAACAGTCACCAAAATGCATAGCACATTATAGGCATTTGATTCACAGTGAAAATATGCATTCATGGTTGCATAGCTGCACAGATGAGTGGATACATGGATGGATGGATGGATGGACAGGAAGATGTAGCCTTATAGACTGACTTACATCTACCCCCAAATAACTACTATATTTTCTGAAAAGTTGGCCCAGCATTTTTTAAAAGCATCAGTCAAGAGACCATGGGCAAAACCCTCACGTATATTGCTAAACTCTGCCATATTTATCTGCTGAACTGATGATTCAATTCTTTGTGGTCAAACAATGACTACAGCATCACCTTCTAGTCATTACATACAGACATGAAAACCACCAAAGATAAATGGGTCATTTCAGTTTTCGACAAAACAATCTCTTCTCCCAAACTCCCAGATAGGGGCCAGAGGTCTCATTGGCCTCTTCCCAGCACCTTCTAGCAGGAGGCCTGCTCATACGAAGAGGAGTGTACTCCTGTACCAGGGAAGAAGCCACCTTCCTCAGGGCCCTGTGGGTGAAGAAGTGGATGCTTGAACAAAATATAGGCTCTACAGGGAGTTGGAAAGGAGAAGCGATGTCAAGTAGGTCCTCAACAATATCATTTCCAAATTGAAGCTCCTAGTCAATGCTCTCAACATAATATTTACATCCGTACAGCTTTGAACCGCGTTCTTTTCCTCTCACCCGGCATACGCAGGATCTATGAAGGATGGAGCATTTTCTGAACGTTACCCACCCTTGTTTACTTCCTCTACCTTTGGTTCTCAAGGTCACAGCTGCGTCTGCTCAGCCCGTGTAAGGGCCTCTGCTCCTCCTCCTGGGGTAGGAAGTACTTGACCACGCCTGTCTCCATCTACTCAAGTATTCTTACTGTTGACACGATCTCAGATGCAGTGCCTCACGAGAAACATGGGGCTCTTAAGATGTGACAAAATGCCAAAAACCAAGGCAAAAAGTACACACACAAAGCAAAACAAAACAAAAACCATGGAGTCCATCTTTTGCATTGGCCAAGTATTCCCAGGCCTGGGACCTGCTCTGGAGTGTATTTGATAAACCCAGTGATTCATTAGCAAAAATGGATTTTCCATTTTCCAGCAGGTATCAGTTGCAATGAGTTTCTTAGCTAGGGGTGTAATATGTGCCCACTTCCCCTTCTCCATGCTGAGATTTTTGTCCTGTTTGAACCTGGGCAGGTCCTGTATTTGCTGTCACCGGCTCCATGAGCTCATATGTGTATCAGTCTGATTTGTCTGGAAGACACTGTTTTCTTGGAACAGTGGCTCCCAACTTTCCTAATGCTGTGACCCTTTCATACAGTTCCTCATGCTGTGGTGATCCCCAACAGTAAAACGAGTTTTGCTCACTACTTCATAACTGTAATTTTGCTACCGCTATGTAGGCTATGTACTGATATGCAGGATATCTGATATGTGACCCCTGGGAAAGGGTCATTTGATTCCCCCCAAATATATGAAAATTTAATAAAAAGTTTAAAAACAAAGTGTATGTTGACAGCATTGAAGAAAGGCACAGCAACACGCAAATAAGCTTTTATTCCCTCTTTAATAATAGCTAGAACATACAAGTAGAGATGTGTGAAGAAGCCTGGGACTTAGGTAAGACTCTGGAGCAAATGGACAACACAGACATACTTAGAACATTCCACTCAACCATCGCAGGGGACACACTTGTCTTGAGATCACCCATAATTTTCCTGGAGTGATCACAAGTTAGGTTTAGAAAAATGGCATGACAAATGGCTTGCTACATTACATCTCTGACCTAGGAAATGTCCTGAAGGTCACTGTCTTCTTCCTTGGTGCCTATGCTTCCATTTTCCCTTGTACCCAGCACCCTTTTTCAAAATGAGAATAGCTTATATTCTGCTCCTGTCATCTTTGAGAATAATCTCTCCTTTCTAAGTGTTAACACGCCCTCGTGATCTGTTTGTTTCTGACGCTCTCCAACTGCCAAAGGATATGAGACATCACTTGGAATTGTGTTCCAATGGCTCCTTTAAGGGCCCCCCTTGCTGGCCATCTGTTCAGCTACAGAAGTGTTTCAGGAACTGTCTTGATGTCTTAGTCTAATTCACTTTCTGTACATGACCTGCCCAGCAGAGTTTATTTACACGGCTTCTGTGCCTGTGAATTGGACCTGCTCCAGGAACCCTGTGTTGGATAGTGACTAGGAGCTGTCACTTGATTTTTATTGGAGCATGTGTCACTGATTCAGAGGATAAACTTGATGACAACAGAAGGCCCAGATCTCACACCTCAAAAGGTAAATACACCGTGGCGTGAATTTAAGATGTTTTGCATTGTCTGAACCTTAGTCCAGTGCATTCCTTTCTGCCAAAAATACATATGTTCCTTAACTTAGCCTTCCAAGTCCTTTTAAGTAATGTCTCTGATCTATTTGAGGACAATGAAGGGTTTACAAAGAAAAGTAGGGCAGCTCTGATTGCCCTTGTGTCAGAGCAGGGACACCTTAAATATCATCAATGACCCATATCTCATAAATGAAAGTGTTTGTGGCGCGAACCTCAAAGAAAGCTTTCCACAGTGTCGGCTTCTGGTGCAAGTGAGGATGTCTCAGTGAGACCCACCAGAATTGTGAATGGGGATTTAAGGTCAGCCTCTGACTGCTTCGACTTTAACTTCTCATTAACAAAGCCATCACTGAGATGCTTAATGTTCAATCATATAAGAGACGAAGCCACACTTCAGTAGAATCATGCTAAACGCTACAATAACCTCCTTTCAGCCTGCACCTTCTGGGAATCCAAGGCCCTGCTCTGATGCCTTCTCCAAAGGAACACTGTCTATTCACAGAAAATAATGGTGAGACCAGCCCATGAGCTGCAGAGAAAGAAAGCCTGGAGCAGAGGAATAAAAAGTAACAAAATACATCATGGTTACCATTAGAACAAACTCATTCAGAACGTACAGCTCAGCCAGGTATCCTGGCACGCGCCTGCCATCCCAGCACTCGGGATGAAGAGGCAAGAGGACTTCAAATCCCAATTTAAATCAACGCAAATCAAAACAAAACAAAAACCAACAAAACAAAAAAATAACAAAACAACAAAACAAATGAAAGAAAGGAAGCAACCCCTAAAAAGACTACCCTTCTTTAAATATGGTGACTCAGTCTAATATTCTACATTATGTAGACTGAAGGATTTTTGTTTTGTTTTAAGATACAGGGGCTGGGGAGATGGCTCAGTGAGTAAAATTTAAGTGTGACTTGCACAAACCCAACGACCAGAGCTGGATCTCTAGAACTCTTGTAAAAAGCCAGCAGCAGTGGCATGGATCTGTAATTCCGCCATTCCTATAATGAGATGAGACAAAGGAGAATCACCTGGAAGTCTACAAGCAGGGTAGCTAGCCTGGGGCGGCAGCCGAAAGAGCTGAGCCTTTTACTCAACTAGGTAGGGATGAGAACTGACTTCCCCAAGTTGTTTCTCCGACCACAACACAGGCTTGACGTGCTCCCCACCCAGTGACAGGTAGATAGGCAGACTAAGCATCTTGTGTGAAGACAAGACTTTGTCTTCCCTTCTGTATCGACTAGGTTTTGGTTTTCTCCCTGTCTTAGGTGGGGTCACTATGGCTGCAATGAAACATGACGACAGGAGGAAAGCAACTGAGGGAGGAAAGGTTTGTTTGGCTGCTCTTCCGCACCACCTTACCAGCTCGTTCCCCAAATGCTCAGCAGTTTTTGTTTAAAGAACCCAGGACCACCTGCCCAGAGATGACTCCACCCACAATGGTCTGGGCCCTCCCCCATCAATCAACTAAGAAAATGCCCTGTAGGCCTTTCTAGAGCCTGATGTTATGGAGGCATCTTCTCGATTGAGGCGCCCACCTCTCCAGTGACTCCGTATGTCAAGTTGACATAAAACTAGGCAGCATCGTCCCAAATCATACCTTTTATCAAGTATTACTTCTTTTTCATCTTGCTTCAGCTCAACTTTTGATTTCAAAGTTCTCAGGTTTTATACTTTAAGATATATAACAGTTGGAGAGAAAATGATTTGGGGTTTTTCTTAAAAGCCTGTGTCTCAAATGTTGAAATCAAAGGTCTGGAAAGACTTAGAATATAACGAACAGAATTGGACAAAAAGGACTTTAGTCTAAACCAGGTTTCCCAGCCCCACCTCACCCCTAAATCCAGATCAAAGGCAGTTTTCTAGGCTAGAAAGGGAGGGGAGGGGCTGGAGGGATGGCTCAGTGGTTAAGAGCACTGTCTGTTCTCCAGAGGTCCTGAGTTCAATTCCCAGCAACCACATGGTGGCTCATGACCCTCTGTAATGGGGTCTGATGCCCTTTCTGATGTGTCTGAAGACAGCTACAGTGTACTCATATACATTAAATAAATAACTGTTTTTAAAAAGAAGGAAAGTAAGGAGTCTACACATTGGGATGTTGCTGTTCTGTGGACTGGGACTCAGAATGTGAGGACGGAAGCCACTAGGGTTGGCAGAATTGACCAGGAGAAATTTCAGAGCATTAAGGCTTACAGATTGTTTCCTGCGTCAACCCCAGGAAAAGCGGTTTCTGGTGGAGAGTACCCCAGGAGGAATGGAGACATGTAAATTGCCCACACAGAGGACAGAGGCAACTTTATTGTTCACCTCACTGGCGGCTCCTGTAGGAGAGACAAGCAAGGCAGCCCCATAGGCCCTGCTGCACAAACCCTGAGGACACGTATTCCAATGGGAAAAGACCATAGGTGAGAAAGTATCCAGAGTTACATCAAGTATGGACTCTGGATAAAGGACAAAGAGGAAGCAGATGTCCCTTCTGCATTCCTGGTATCCTGAAACTCATGGTCCAGCAAATACACAATTTGCTCTGCCCATTATGAACTGCGTTCATGTGATTTTCCTTGAAGCTTTATCACAGTGTGCATGACTAGAACACTGGATTGTCTGGGTTGGCTGATCTTCTTGAGCCCTGTTTTCCATGAGTCTTTCTCTTACCCTGCTGTTAGGAACAGCTTGAGGACATAGGCCACGTGTCAGTGCTGTTTTCACATAGCTAATCCAAGGTTGTGACAATGTAGGTGGTCAGTGAACATAAGCTAGGGAGAAATTGTACAGTTATAAAAGGTTATGGTGTTTTGATAAATAAAAAACAATGTGTGAATCTCAAAAGCAAGTGATATATGCAGAAAGAAACACTAGAGGAAAAAATGTATGGCGAAACATCCAGAGCATGTAAATTACAGGGATAGAACATTGATTAAAGGCAACAGGGGGCTGACAGGGAAAAGAGGGAGATTATTGTTTCTACCTGGCTACAGCCTAGGTAGATTCATTCATGACATGGCAACCAGTGGTATTCTCAGAATCAAAGATAGGACTTACCAACTAGAACAAAGAACGCAATCTTTGACCAAATCGACATCCATGCATGTGAGAGTTGAAATCTCCTCTTGAAAAAATAATGAAAGTGAACCCTTCTTTTTCCACATTCTCCAAAGAATAAGGCTTTGGGAACAAGATTCATAAGTAAAAGCCTTAACAATGATTGGAACCTCTGCAATCTATAAGATGAAGTCAGACAATGTACACCTAAAGTCTCCAAATAAAAGGATGCCTGCCTCGGGGAACCTCCAGTATTCTTCAGTAAGTAGTATTCTGTTCACTTGTAAACTTCTTAAATTAAAGAGATAGTCTATAAGTGAGATTTGATTTGAGTAACCATTTCAATAACCCTGTGGAAAATGATGTTCGAGATAGTGGCTTCTCTCGGGTCCCTGCAATGAAGCCCATGCAGAGGGCTGTGAATTAGTGTGTAGCCCAGAACTTGCCATCTGTAAGCTTGACCCATAGAATGAAGGAATGAATGAGTGAGTAAATGAATGAATGAGTGAAAGGGCAAGCCACACAGTGAGCTATAAAAAACAGCATCAACACAACAACAAAAAAACTAGAACAAACAAACAATAACAAAGTAGAGACAAAATAGGATTCTGGAAAAATCATCCAAATCACAGAGGATCCTTCTTATTTCCTGGTCACCAAAGAAGTCTTTGAAAACAGAATGGATTCCTTGAGTCTGCTAATTCAATGAAACAAAGAGCTGAGGCAGAGAGCCCACACTAGCTGTCAAGGCACAGTGTCAGAGGGTACGATGACAGCTGTAAGAAATGAGCACACAAACTCTACCCATGCTTGTCCACATGACCGTGAACAATTTGGCATTGCTAAACTTGGGTTTCTTTAACATTTCAGTTTTGCATCTTCAGGTCCTCCTTCCAACTATCCTATCCTTCCCCAAGTTTTCTCACTTAGTGTTTGAAACTTGTGACTATGCAATCTCAAAAAGACAAGAATTTTATAAATATTGTCATATTTTAACAGAAAATGTCTTCCAGAAGTCATCTTTATATGTGGTGCTTTTGCCTAAAACGTTCCTTTTGGCTTGTCAAGTTCCTGGCAATTCTATGAAACTTCTGTGACCTCATCTCTAGGAAGATCACTCTGCCCCAACCCAAACTGCTAACTTGAGAGACAACTGTCTTTGTCTTGTACTTTTTCTGGGTCTGTACTTTAATAATTCAGCACATACTACCTTA
This sequence comes from Rattus rattus, assembly GCF_011064425.1. NCBI lineage: Eukaryota > Metazoa > Chordata > Mammalia > Rodentia > Muridae > Rattus > Rattus rattus. Next base: position 86,273,892 of record NC_046161.1, on the reverse strand, counting down.
GATTTATCTGCTTTTGTGTCTTTTTCTCTCCTAGTTTGAGAACTGTCTAAACATAAGAGCCCCTTCCTTCACTATTGCGTACTAACGTCCTGGTAATCTTCATTTATTTGTTAAACAAACATTAATTGATCACCTGCTATGTGCCAGACAAAATTTTAGGCATTTAGATTCAGAAGAAAACAAGGTTGAACACTATATTTTAAGAATATGGAGGTAAATTATTGAAATGGAACAGGCAAAGCACATATGAGAGGTCTTTGTCTAAGTAAGATATGATTAGTATTGATTATCTACCCTATAGGACTAATACCCGGGCATTCTATGTGGAACTGTCTAAACTGGGTTAACTGAGGCGGGAAGATCCACTTTGTGGGCAGCAACATTTCCTGGGCGGAGGCTCTGGACTGAAAACAGAGGAGAAAATGAGCTGAGCTTCCGCACCCACCCCTCCCCACAACCCCTCCATCACGTGGCCACCTCCCCGACATGCCCCCAGGCTCCCTCTGATTTTAACCATCTGTCCAGTGTGACCAGCTGCCTCTGCCACCACGTTTTCTCCTTTGTGACAGACTGTACTTTTGAACCGTGAGCCAAAATAAACCATTTCTTCAGTCGCTTTTGTCAGACATTTTGTTGTAGCAACTAGAGAGGTGACTGACGCCTGAGTATTTCCTTTCTCCTTTAGAGTTCACCTAAATCTCAGATATGTTTTTAATCAACGCCGAGAAGACCAAAGACCGAGAAATCTCTCTCCTTTTCATTCTTAATTCCGAAGTTCAAAATAGGCGACTGAAGCCAGGGATTCATTCAGTGGAAGGAGCAGCCCCTCCCCAACCCGAGCCGCAGACCTCTAAGGAGAAGGCTGTTAATTGGCCCGCTAATCAGTTCCTACAAAAAGGACTAACACAATAACGGACCAATAATGAGACGGCTCTTCTGAGGCTGGCTGCAGCTGGTTTATAAAGTATTAATCATCTGTGAGTCAGTGGGTACGGAGTATTAAGAACGAGGTTCTCTCCTAAATAAATTATTTTCCACTTACCCTGACAATCATAATTGGTGTATTTGAAAAAAAATTATTTTAATACACTAAGTGGAACAAAGCTCAGATTTTGAGTCATTCTAATAATATCCCTTGATTAAAATATCAAGTTATCGCGCTTTATATTATTAAAGATTTACAGCCAGCAATAATAACTCAATAGATGGCATGGCACATTAAAAATGTCCTAGTAGTGTGTTACAATTTAAGATTTGTTTTGGAAAGATCGTGCTTTCCAAATCTTTTATATATTTTCTTCTTGAAAACATTTTCTGTCTTGGCATTTTAATCCGTCTTTAACTGGAATTTTCTCTTTGGGTTTACTAAAAACGGTGTCTTTTCATTTTCTTATTACTTGCTGTATCCCAGGTACAATTAGTGTTCTGTGCTAGTCACTTGCTATTTGCGGCTTTAGCCAAGTTGTTCTGATGAATGGCAGAGGCATTTTTATTTAAGAAAGACAGCAGGTACAATAGCGAAGTTTAAAACACAAAACTCACTGAATGCCTATAATAAGAATTAAAGCTCGTAGGAAAACTGCTCCAGATGGCGGGTCTGGGAAGTAATCTGAGGTTTCAAATGTTCCATACCCTGTTCAAGTTCTTTGTGTTTTGTTAGTGCAAAAACACAGTTCACGAGCTGGAGAGATGGCTCAGAGGTTAAGAGCACTGACCGCTCTTCCAGAGGTCCTGAGTTCAATTCCTGGCAACCACATGGTGGTTCACAATCATCTGTAATGAGATCTGGTGCCCTCTTCTGGTGTGTCTGAAGACAGCAACAGTGTACTCACATAAAATAAATAAATAAGTCTTAAAAAGAAAAAAAAAACAAAACCGTTTGTTCATGTCTTACAGCTGGACTTTCTTCCTATGTGATTGTTATCAAACACCAATATTTCGTACAGAAAATATGACTTCCCGAAATTTGGGTTGAGGGCTAAGTCAACTTTCTTCTAAACAAAAGTATTATTCAATGTAGAAAAATTGAAATTGTGAGTTGACATGTAAGACAGATACCAGTCTTATTCCACTAACATATCACCTTTGTTACCACCATGACCATCCTAATGAACAATGCTTATATCCACCAACCATATGCCCTGTCAACACTGTACATACATGTGCATGCTGTAACTTAGTCCTCACAAAACTATCACAAGATAGTGTGATAGAAGTTTAAAACCAGTGGAAGCGATTCACATCTAGTTCTGTTTCTGTGCTTTATTGGGAGTTGAAGACCAAGGGCTACATTTTCTAAACCCCATGACCACAGTCTCTGTGATTTGGATTTTCCCATTTAATGACATGCTGTATCTAGATTTCGGGGATAATTGAGACTCAGAGGCCATTTATTCTCCTGCTACAGAGGAAGAGGCACTTAACAGAAGCTAGTTTTATGACAGTCCCTGAATCACTTTCCAGTCCTCTACTCAAAGCTCAGAGCTGGATGGGCCAACATTTCCTATGGTCCTTCACCCTTGTCTCAGATTCCCTGATGGTCTGGACACAGTTGTAAAATATTTCCTTGACTTTCTTCTTCCTTTCTTCCTACTGTTTTATAAGCTCTAAGATATAATTAAATTCTTTCTATTTTTAATACCTAGGAGGGATCTGTTTCCTGATTAAGTCCTTACTGTAACAGAAAAATATTGTTCCTAGGGTGTTCCTTAATATCAGTTCTTTGGTTCATCTATTATCAGTAGGGTGTCCAGAAATTCAATTCAGTTCTGATACTATGTTATCTGAAGTCACCGTCAGATCCCAACTGGTTAAATGTCTCCTTACCCTAAGGCTATCCACACTTGAAATGACAGCTCCAGGCTACCTGTAGTTTTTACCAACTAGCTATATATTAGTGGTCCCACAAAGTCCCTTAGAATAAGTTGTCAATTATTTGACTAGAACAATTTCTAGAACTTTAGAAAGTACTTTATCTAGTTACACTGGTTTACCACAGGGGATGTCAATCAGGAATAGTCAAATGAAAGAGAAAAGCAGGGTGAGGTAGGGGTGAGCATGAAATTCACACGGTCTCCTAGTGACTTACTGTATCTGGCCAGCCAGAGTTCTCTGACATTCAGGTTTGACTGAGACTCAGTCGTACAGGCGTAACAGAGCAAACTAGTGGCCACTGATGACTGAATTTACTCTTTGGTTGGGTGGGGAATAGCGTGGGACTGAGACTTCAGTGTTCTACTTGTGGCTTCGTCTTTGTGATACCCACTCTCTACCCTAAAGCTAGGTGGGGGGGATGGGAGTGGGGCAGCAACAGTCACCCCAAGAGCATAAACTCAGATACAGGGAGAGGGACTTGTCAGTAATAAGATGATCCTTTCAACGCTGCCTCTAGAGAAATTCCAAGATGTTAAGGCTTCCCCCATGTAAATGCTAGGGGAAGTGTGTGTGTGTGTGTGTGTGTGTGTGTGCATCTGTGTCTGTGTGTGTGAATATATATGAATATATAAAAGATATTTCACATTATATCATAATTTCTATATCACAATGGATGATTGGAAGATATTTTATAAAGAGTCATTTGAGGACACCCAGATAGAGGGGTGAAAGCTGGAACTGATGCTCACTGGTATCTTGGGGCAGAATACAAGTTCTATGATAAACTGTATCTCATTTTGGAACACTTTGTGTCAATCTGCATTTTATACATTTTCACCAACCTATGACTCATACCACTTACAGAACGTTACAATGGTCTATTTTTAAATGATTGTATGAAGATTTTTTTTACATCATTTATCATTTTGACTTGCAGAACTTGAGGAATATTCTGTTGCTAATATTTAGCATATTTTATTTTAATGTTTTCTTAATATTGGACTTTTGGATGAGTTGCAAATTTTACTTTTAAATCATGATAAAAGGACTCAAATTTCTTCAAAATTTGCCCACATTTTGTATCAAAGAGAGATTCCTAAAAATTGAATTACAATATGTCAGTCTATAAATTACTATAAGATTTTGATATTACTATCCATGAAATGGACTGAGAGTATACAAAATATTTTATTTGAAAGAGATTCCTTCTTTGAGCTATTCTATTTGAGCTAATTAACCAAGATGCAACAGGGGCCCCTGATTTTAAAAAGTTTGACTTAACTAACAGAATATTCCCATCTAGGGATGGAATTCCTGAGCACATTCATTCTCCATGCTGGGCTTCTGTCTGCTTGATGTTGTGCAGGTATCATGCATGCTGCCCCAGTATGTCACAGTCACTGTCAGTTCATGTGCGCAGGTCCCATGCACACTGTCACAGCCACTGTCAGTTCATGTGAGCAGGTCCCATGCACACAGTCACAGCCACTGTCAGTTCATATGTGCAGGTCCCATGCACACTGTCACAGCCACTGTCAGTTCATGTGAGCAGGTCCCATGCACACTGTCACAGCCACTGTCAGTTCATGTGCGCAGGTCCCATGCACACTGTCACAGCCACTGTCAGTTCATATGTGCAGGTCCCATGCACAGTGTCACAGCCACTGTCACATATGTGCTGTCACAGCCACTGTCAGTTCATGTGCGCAGGTCCCATGCACACTGTCACAGCCACTGTCAGTTCATGTGTGCAGGTCCCATGCACACCGTCACAGCCACTGTCAGTTCATGTGCGCAGGTCCCATGCACACTGTCACAGCCACTGTCAGTTCATGTGTGCAGGTCCCATGCACACTGTCACAGCCACTGTCAGTTCATATGTGCAGGTCCCATGCACCCTGTCATAGCCACTGTCAGTTCATATGTGCAGGTCCCATGCACACTGTCACAGCCACTGTCAGTTCATGTGAGCAGGTCCCATGCACAGTGTCACAGTCACTGTCAGTTCATATGAGCAGGTCCTATGCACACCGTCACAGTCACTGTCAGTTCATATGTGCAGGTCCCATGCATGCTGCCCCAGTATGTCTCAGCCACTGTCAGTTCATGTGCGCAGGTCCCATGCACACTGTCACAGCCACTGTCAGTTCATGTGTGCAGGTCCCATGCACACCGTCACAGCCACTGTCAGTTCATGTGCGCAGGTCCCATGCACACTGTCACAGCCACTGTCAGTTCATGTGCGCAGGTCCCATGCACACCGTCACAGCCACTGTCAGTTCATATGTGCAGGTCCCATGCACACTGTCACAGCCACTGTCAGTTCATGTGTGCAGGTCCCATGCACACCGTCACAGTCACTGTCAGTTCATGTGTGCAGGTCCCATGCACACCGTCACAGCCACTGTCAGTTCATGTGCGCAGGTCCCATGCACACCGTCACAGTCACTGTCAGTTCATGTGAGCAGGTCCCATGCACACTGTCACAGTCACTGTCAGTTCATTTGTGCAGGTCCCATGCACACTGTCACAGCCACTGTCAGTTCATATGTGCAGGTCCCATGCACACCGTCACAGCCACTGTCAGTTCATATGTGCAGATGCTCTTTCATGTCTGGAAAATAATATCATACTGTTGGCATTCTCTACTTCTGGCCCTTATAACCTTTCTGCTCTCCTCCTCCATGATCGCCGAGCCTTGGGAAAAGGTCTATGTATTATATAGATATCCTGTTTAGGACTGAGAATCCCCCATTTTTAATTTTCTGAGCCTCAATCAATTGTGGGCATCTGTTAATCTACTACAGAAAGAAGCTTCTCTGGTGAAAGATTGAGAGGTGTACTAATCTACGAGTATAAAGATTTTTCTTTAGGACTGAATCAATACTATATCCATTTAGCAGAATAATAGTAGTAAATTCTTCCCTAGGACCCATGACATGCCTAGACTCGGCTCCCATTAATGGTGCCAGGCATGGGGTCAATTTTGTAGTTGCTGTATATAGAGTCACTTTTGTTCAGGATGTAACCCCTGAGCGGTTACCTTACCAACGCCCGAGTAGATGGCTGTGCATACAGCAGAAGTACTACGAGGACTCCATGCGGAGAAGGAGGGATGATAGAGACAGAGATCTATAGATAGATAGAAAGATAGACAGACAGGAGGGGATAGATGAAATTGGGAGGAATACTGGTGATGGGGATAGGCAAGGGATTGGAGGGAAGGGGTGGGGGATGGACTTAATCAAAAAGCATTACATGCATGCATTAAAATCCTAATTAATAAAAATATAAGTGGGGATCAGACTTAAGCCTGATGTTGTTTGCCATGGTCAAGAAAGAGCTGCCACAGGACCTGCTGGCTGTCACGTCCACCCCACTTAGAGACCAGCACCTCATGCTGTCACGTCCACCCATCCCACTTAGAGACCAGCACATGCTTCCTCATGCTGTCTTCCTTAGTGATGAACAGAATGAAGCGACTCCAGGATCTACAGTGAAGTTCATCTAGATTCCTAAACTTCATTTGTGGACTTTTGCCAACAAGAAATGATATTTTCTATGATGATCTAGAAAAGGGCAAGCATGTCCTTTCGCTTCTCCTGAGCTACTGGGTGAACACTGGATAAATCTGGCTGATCCTTATTTATGTCATTCCAAGGTCTTCCAGAAAGTTCTTAGAAGTGAAAATCTGCCCAGATGTAGTCACCTGGAAACTATGGCGGTGGGACCCAGACACCTGAGTGTTAGGCAGGTGTAAGTCAGAGTGCGTGCTTCTGTTTATTTCTTTGCTTTCGGTCAGTATTCCCATTACTACCATATCCCATGAGGCATTTCAACCACGCCCATGCTCCAGCCAGGATGCCCCTTCCCATCTGGGTTTCCATATGATGAGGTAAAGTGCTGGTGTTGACACCAGGACTGTCTTGCAGAAGTCGCTGGCAACATCCAGCTTCTCCTGCTAGAACATCCTGCGGTTTTCTATGCTCTGCCCTGTCAAAGAAGCTTTCACCTTGGTGAGGAGTTGGCTGAGTTAGAGAACAACTATTGTCCCATGCAGAATACAGTCGTATGAGATTAGAGACAGAAGCAGTGCTATTTACACAAGACTCTGGACATACATACAAATATAAATATGTGTGGGACACACATACACATATGAGCCATTTTATCACTTTGAAATGTCAAGGACGAGCTATTTTAGGGATCCAAAGAGCAAGTTCACTTTGAAGATGCAGTGAATAAAAAAACAGCGGAGTACGATGATGGCCCTTCTGGGTAAATGCCCCAAACGGGAGCTATTTACAACTTCCCATCAGATTTAGCTTTTAAAATAAATATATCTGTCTTTATCCAAATTAATAGTGTTTATGACACTATCATTTGATAGGTAATTATGTACTTTTCCAGTAATATTAAATGCATAGCCATTAAAATAAAAACATCCACTTTCAGAAACACCATGTAAACCATCTTTTGATGAGCATACGATTAATTTGTCTAATAAACAGTCACGTCTTTTCATTGGGGAATGCCAGAAATTAATGCATGCCGACAAGAGAAAATATATAACATATAAATTAAGTGTTAAAAAAAAATCTCATGAAAACAGAAAGGAGATGACCTTAATATTTGTGGAAACAAACAGGGTCTATGAGACTAAAGGCAAACTGAGCTATCCAATAGTATTGGCCTATAGCTTTGAACTCAAGTTCTTTTCCACAGACATAGAGGTAAAATATTCCGATACTGCCATACATGTATAATAGCATCAAGCAATTAATTAGTTTCCCATTGGTAGAATGAAACAAGAGAAAGAGGCTAGATTATAGTAATGGACTAGGATTGGAGATATAAATAATAACTCAGGTTTACTTTCTCTAGATACAAACAGTTATATATAGAAAGAGTATATGCATATGTATGTGTATATGTATATGTGTATGTATATGTCTATGTAGACAGGCTAGTATACAAGTGTACATTTCTTCGTTGCCTTAGGGCATCTGAAGGAAACTACCTACTAGTACTAGCAATAAATTTTAGTTTCTAACACGGTTATTTAATGAAAAGAACTTTTCCCACACAGGAAGGACAGAAAGGAGAATATTCAACACTCGCCTGCAGCAGCTTGTCCTTCCAGGTATGTAAGAAAGTTCAGGGTGGTGTCTATATGCCAGGCAGGCATGCAGGCCAACTGAGAAAGCTCCCAGCGGCCAAAGGTGACATAATTTCAGCATCATAATGGAGGAGTCTCACAATATTAATCACAGCATAGAAATAGCAACGGGTCCACACTGGCATAAACAAGTGATTGAATAATGCAGCAATTGCAGAGAGGCCAGTGTCCTCCTCACAATGTGTGCCGGTTCCCCACCGAAAGGGGAGAAAGTGACGGCCTGCACCTGTGGGCTCTGTGTGGCGAGCTCCTTTCCAATCACGCAGCAGGCCAGGGAGGAAGCAGATTTACCAGTGAGAAACTGACCATGGCAGCCTCAGGCGGGAGGTCAAAGTCTACGTCTGTGTCATAAATTAGAGTATGTGCCTATGAGTGATGGGAAGAAAGTGGTGCCAAATCCCCATAATCTTTCTTCCCCAAACCCCATCTAATCATGAGACAAGTCTCACACAAACTCCAGTACAAGGGCGTTCTATCCTATACCTGTCTAACTCCCATAAAATTGTCAAAGTCGTTAAAACAAATGTAAGCTTAAGAGAGTGTCATAGCCAGTGTAGGAGAGATGGCTCAGAGGTTAAGAGCACCGATTGCTCTTCCAGAGGTCCTGAGTTCAATTCCCAGCAACCACATGGTGCCTCACAACCATCTGTAATGGGATCTGATGTCCTCTTCTCTATGCAGTTGTACATGCAGATAGAACACTCATATACATAAAATAAGTATATATTAAAAAAGGAAAAGGAAGGAAGGAAGGAAGGAAGGAAGGAAGGAAGGAAGGAAGGAAGGAAGAAATTTTACAGCCAAGAGGAGTCTAAGAGAACCTAACAGCCAAATTAATACAGAATATTGGACAGGTCCTTAAAACAGCATACCATACAGAGTTGATTGGTTGTGATAAATGAATGGATTCTAGCAAGTCAGTTCTAAACCAATGTGTTAATAATGGAAACTGGGTAACAGGGACCTTTATTCACTCAGTGTCTGTGCATACCTAAAACTGTTCCAAAGCACAGAGCCCATGGCTTACAAAAATAAAACACATCACACTTCTTGAGGACAGTCTGTTTCCTGTCTCCGGGGGGGGGGTCCTTCAGAGTCTTCCAATAAGGCTGCTGTGGAGGGCAATATATATGGAACTAATCAGAAGCAAAATGCAACTCCTATTCTGCTTGAGGAACCCATGGCCCAGATAACACTCTGTACTGTATTAGGGGTAACTTTGTGTTACCCCTAATGGGCACCCAATGCTTGGATGTACTGGATGTGCAAGTGGGGCTCCATGGCATTCCTGACTACTTCAGGAATAGGGGTGTGAAAGTTAGAACACTATCATTTCTGCTGCACAATTTTTAGTGATGAAAACAAATAAAAATTTTAGTATAATAAATTCCGACACCTTTAAGCCTCTGGATGCGAATGTTTAGACTAAAGGACCATCCAGGTATTAAGATGCAAAGAATACAAGTGGTAAGCATCTAATTCTGCTCATACTAATACCAGTAGGTTAATATCAGTGTAACTCATAGCATGTTTCAGACACTAGAGATCTAGAATTCAACATCATTTTTATCTTTGAGAACTTCAGAATTCTTAATATAGCCTGGCTAATGGCAATTTTCTGTTTTGTTTAAAGGATAGCTGTGTTCCAGTTGTCATCCTAAATTCTGGGTGTTCTTGGACAGCCACGGGGCTGCTGGATATCTGCAGATCCCCTCTGTCCTCGTTAGCAAGCTGAACATACGGCCGCTTCATTCCAGAGGAGCTGATCAGAGAACTGCAGGCTGCTGCAATCTATGAGGACAGTCGCCCATACAGGTGTCCCTGACTCAAAACTCCTTCAGAGCTAAACTACAATGGTCAAAACAAAATGGCCTTCTTTCCCAGTGCCCTGTCTCCATTCAGCCACTGGCCTGAACCCTGCACGTCTTATTCCAGCCATAAAAGAACTTCTGATTCTGTTCCTCTGTGCTATTTACATAATAATTATAACCCACTATTTCACGCTCTAATGGTTTAAAAAAGCTTCAAACGTCTTCACCGCTTTTTTTTTTCTCAGTCAAATGATTAAGGGAAAAATAGGTTTAAATGTTTTTTCATTAGGCAAATACGTAACAATTAAGCTTGATTAGGTTGAAGAATCAGAGGAATAAGATGCAAGGCCTATACATTTCTTTATATAGGTATTCACCATGACAACATCCCGAGGAAGTTTTTAATGAGAAAGGACTAAGGTGGCATTCATCAGAAGTTCGACCACCAAGGGAACCCTCCTTCAGCAAGGTAGATACCCCAGTGCAGGGTGAGGCTTTATTCTCCTCAAGTCGCACTTAATGGCCAATTAAGGCCATTTGTTCAGCCTAGCCAACCTCTTTTGTTGTTCCCTGCTTCAGCTTTGAATGCCAGGAGCTTTTTTCAAAGAAGCCTGGCCTTTTGCAGTTTAACCTCTAATTTAATATGACTGGCATACAGAAGATACTGGTTTGATGCTTGGGTGATAACTCAAAGGAAAAAGAGACTAGGTGTTCAGACACAACAGAGCCCAGAGACCGATGAACGGCGAATACTGACCATTTTTAAGCTACCAAGACTCATTTATTTTACCAGGACTTCCTCTAGTTGCAAAGAAACAACAGGTATTTTGTCTTTGAGGTGCAGAAAACAGAACCCAGAGAAGGAATGGAAGGCTGTAGCTAAATTCAGATTAACAGTATTCTCTTCTGGATTGCTGTTATTTTTAAGGACTGCTGTATTCTTGTGTCATAATTCTAACTCAAAGACTAGCCAATGGGGTCTGGAAAGAACAGGACACTAAAATTGTCCTTTACAAAACCTTTACAACTGTGCACAATGAGCTTGATCCTATTAACTCCTGAGTTCGTGTCACCCATGAAGGGTAGTGTCACCCATGCCTAGGATGCTAGATGTTGGTATAATGGTGGTTATTGTTTTGTTATTGGAAATTCTTCCGTCAAGGTGCTGACAGAATCTTGAATTTTCATACCATCCCAGGTGCCAGAATGTTGTCTATAATGTGAGAGGCACCAGGGATAAGATGCTGTCCAAGATTAACAGGGTCCCTGCCTCTAGGAAATTACATCTCAATGGAGGATGGAAGAAAACAAACAGAAGACATCATTTTGGAAACTGACAAATTCCCTGGAAACAATTCCCTGGAAGTGCTCTCTTATAAAGGCGGATTCTCTCCACGGGACACCAGAGTTTAGAGACTTGGATGGAGAGGAGAGCAGGTTACAGCCCAGAGAGTACAAAAGGGTCCTAGGCCAGGAAAGAACCCAGAGGTTCTAGAGTGGTGCAGACTTGGATGGCTGGATCAAGGACCAAAAGATAGGCAGGGCACGAAGGGCCCAACTCAGAATGAGCTCTTGTTTCCAGCAAGTTCAGTTGCAACTAGAGGTTGTAGGCAGAGATAACATGGTCTCCTGTTTGGAGAATGGATTTGCGAGGATAAAAGCAATAGCTGAAAACCATCATTCAGGTTGTCCAATACTTGAAACAAGAGGTAAGGAACAGCTTACACTCCAGATGGCGGGGGGTGGGGGTGGGGTGGGAGTGGATCCCTGAATATCAGGCACTTTGCTCAGGTCCCCTCTTTTCCACTTGCACCTCTATCCTGGCATTTCTATCACAGCCTTGTCTTAGCACACGCCGCGTTGTTTTCTTTTCCTAATCGTTTATGACCATTCCTCTCCCAAGCTAAATTGTGAGGTCTCAGAGGACACGCATGGGATATAATTTATCTTTCTATTTGCGAAACTGAGCCCAGCGCCTGGCAGCTACTGGTCTCTCAATAAATGCATTTTGAGTTTAATTGAAAAGTTGAATTGAATTCAAGGCTGCTATCTCCAATTCTCAGAGAAAGGGCTTGTCACTAGGACCTGCCAATGTGGGGTACGGTCACCTTTTGTGAAACAACTCAAATAATTTCTCCCCCACACGGTGTGATGTGCTGCCTGCTCATAGCAAATAAAAAATAGCAATTAGTGAGAACAAACTTAGAAACACCGTTGGCTGAAAAGGCTTATGTTTTTTTCAGGTACCTGCTATTAGTTTTACTTTCTAATATGAAATAGAGTCATAAGTTTTTTAAAGTTGCCACCAGTGACAATGTTCTCTATGGTATCCAAGATTGAAATATGTATCTTTCTACATGAAATTTTCTAACAACTTTACGTGTTTTCCCCATCAAAATGAATACTTTTGAATTTATTATTTTTCCTCACCAAATGCTATCACTTGAATCATGAAACATGAGTTCTTTGAAACAATAATGGTCCCACTAAGAAAGAAGACCCTAGCCCCCCGGACTATGTAAATGTGATCTTAAATGGAAATAGGGGCTTTGAAAATGTTATTAAATTACAAATATTGACATGGACATATCTCAGATTATTCAAATGGACCCTAAAGAGAATTTCAGAGTCCTGATGCCTGAGAGGCAGAGAAAAATTGACTGTGCACACAGGAAATGGGAGCACTGAGCGGAAAGAAGCCTACGATGGTCCTTGAAGGCTGGAATGATGGAGCAGTTTACCAAGGAATAGCGGCAGCCACCAGAAACAGAAAGATGAAACAAAGGTGATTCCCCTGGAGCGTCTGTAGGGAAGGTGGCACTGTTGACCCTTTGCTTTTTATCAGAAATTCAGATTTCAGGCATCCACCCCCAGAACGCTGAAAGAAAATGTCTCTGTTGTTTAATGTTCTCAGATGTGTGTTTGCCAGTTACAGAAGCCAGAGGAAAGCTATGCATTCATGCTCTATCCGCTCCAAATACTGTTCTAGAATTCTCTGAGAATTGGTCTGCTTTCTGTGTATCTTCCATTTCTTTTCCATTTCTCTCTCTCTCTCTCTCTCTCTCTCTCTCTCTCTCTCTCTCTTTCTCTCTCTCACACACACACAACTGATAACAAAGGCAACACACACACATACACACATACACACAGACAGACAGACAGACAGACAGACAGACAGATACGCACACACACACACCACTTCAGAATTTGTTCTTATAGGCTCTGTTATGGATGCTCTCCACACACTGGGTAATGTATAGGCTCACAAACCTAGCTGAATCATGCTTTGCGTGTCTGAGACCTCAGAGTTCCTTGCCCTCCTGGCCTAGAGCCTGCTTCTACCTCCCCACAGGTCTTATTTTTAAGCCTAGAGTGGAACTGAAGTGGAAGAGTGGGTAGGACAGAGTAGAACTTTGTGTGTCACGAACTCTAAACTGAGGCAGACTTGGAAGTCATTACTGAAGTGTTGAAGGCATACTTGTCAAGGCAGAACTATGGCGCATGTTTATGTAGCAGTCCGGTAACTTGATTTGTAGCATTAAATATTCAGAGATGTGTCTTGGAAATACCCGTGTGTTCTTGTCCTGTGATCCACAAATGTTAGAAGTCAGGGACTGGATCAGGACTCAGCAAAGTTGACAGAACCACTTTTCACCAAAAAACATTCCATGCACAAACTGGGAATCTATCAGTTTAGCAATGCTGGCCTCACTCTAGCAACCAAGCATTCTTTAAGCATGAAACCTAGAAATCTTCCCAGCTGTCCACGTTTGGATTCAGAACCTGAGTTTCAAACAGTGAGGCTTTCTGTGTTCATAGAAATCTCCTTATTCAATGCCTGGCTATTCACACAATGCAGCGGGTTTCTCTGCTAGCCATCAGCCTAGCTGACCCTTTGGAGCAAAAGACAAGATTAGAGACTGGAGCAAAAGAAAAGAGAGGATTAACATCCAAAGGAACGAAGAGGGCATCTGGTGTTTTCTAGAATTCTTCCAGCAGGGACTGACTAAACTCCACTCAGGAACCTTGAGGTCTTGACTTTGGGTGGCTCTTCAAGAGCATACATTTTGTTAATTCTTCACAAATTCTTAACCCTGGCTTACTCTTAGCAAGAAAGCTGTCATGATTTCCAGCTAGCCCAACTCTACCCCCATGTCCACATTTCTCCTTATTGTGTCTGGACCTGAGTTCTGTAAGAAAGTTCTAGAAGAAGGTTTCCTATCCTGCAACACAACAGTCCTTCACTGAAACCCACATTTATTTATAAAGTCACCATGCATATAAAGAGCTTGCTTTGGTATTCCTCTCCTGTGGAAACTCCCTCAACATAACCTGGGGCACTTAGAACAAAAGCCACTCTTTCTACCATACTCTGTAGGTGGGCTCCCCTCTGATTTCCTATTCTTCCTATTTCTCCCTCTGGTTCATCTGTGTCCAACCCCTCCTTCCTCTGATTTGCTCCTCAAATATACCGAGTTTGTTTATATTGCTGGAGCTCCTGGATCATGCAGCTGCTACCTCTCCTGCTTCCAGGGACATCCCAGTTAACCCATTCATCCCCGAAGTCTCTCTGGCAGGCATACATGATCTCTTCAGGCACAACTTTGGGCCCATTTTTCTCTTACCTAGCAGCTTTCCTAGTGGAGAGATTGCCCTGTGGGCTGGGATCTTACTGACTAGATTCCTGCCATTTTTCCAGCGTCCAGCAAGGTGCTTTTCTGAATGAACTCCTACCTCAGGCTGCTCCAGCAGTTGGGCCTCTCAGGTGAGGCCCTCCACAAATACTGAAGGTCATGACATCACCATTTGACAATATGGGTGGTCCATGACCCTCAGGCTTCTTTTCTTCTTGCTTCAGGAATGTTCAAGTTCTGTTGGATAGATGGCACTTCTCCATCAGTCTGGAGCAGCTCTAGTGAAGCCCCATTTACTCAACTCTGGCCCCTTTCAGTTTGTTCCCATGATGACAGGGGTCATTGCTCTCATGAGGTCCCATTCTTTCCAGATGCCTAAACCCATGCATTTTAGAACTTATCACCCAAAGCAGACTACAGATGTCTAATCTTCCTTTCCCATGAAAGCAGGGGCTATACGTGGTCAATCATTTTCTTTTATCCGACAAGTAAGAAACACATTAAATATTCTGCTCACTGCATATGTCTTCAGTACACGATCCTTAAGAGGCCCTCCTCCTGACTGTACTCGTTTATTAGACATAGCCACTCACAAGGAACAGGCCCATGTTTGCAAGAAGACTTGTTCATGTGCTGGCTCGCTCCCATCCTCCTCCACTGACATCCTTACCCACAGATGTTTCCTTTCCTATAAAGAAGCATTTTGGGGGCTGGAGAGATGGCTCAGTGGTTAAGAGCACAAATTGCTCTTCCAGAGGTCCTGAGTTCAAATCCCAGCAACCACATGGTGGCCCACAACCATCTGTAATGAGATCTGATGCCCTCTTCTGGTATGTGTACGGGACAGCTACAGTATACTTATATGTAATAAATAAATATTTTTTTAAAGGAAGCATTTTCTTCACAGATGCCTTAAAGCCATGACTCATGCCAACTACATACAAATCATTAAAAGGAGATATATTATATAGAAGGCTAGAATAACTGAAGACAGGTACAAACTAAAATTTTAGATTCTATAACTGTGATATATAAGCATGGGAATATAAGGATCAGTTTTTGAAAGTTGAGAGTTAAACACATCAGACCAACTTTATAGGTATTAGTTAGGCAGTGATTAAACTAAAAAAAGTTTAGAGCATTGTGTTTTAAACATGGTGAACAAGTAACATTATGTCTTATCATGCTATTTAAAAGATAGTGTGCATAGAAACTGTATACATCTCTATCCAGTTTGATGCACCGAGACTGTTGTAGTTTGCAAAACAAAGAACTGTGATACAAACTTTCTCACACACAACTAGGACAGTCTTCCTTCTAGACAAAAATGTGTCCACTGCTAATGTTAGGAAGAAATCACTTTCCCCCAACAGCACAGAAATTTAACAAAGTCATAACGGACAATGAAAGGCTGAGAATCAAAGAGCCGGGCTGGGAATTTTACCTTTCTCCCACTCAGAACAACTCTACAGAGCAAGTATCCTACCTTATGGAATGGATATTAAATGTCATCTAAACCATTCAAAGTTAAGAGGCAAAATCATCTGTATGTGTAGGAGTTTTAGCAGCATAATATTTTTATCATACCAGAAAGCCAGAGTTAATGAGAATAGTAGATTGATTTCCTAACCTAAGAGCTCAACAATTGATCTGATTTATACTCTATTTCTCAGATCATCTAAACCCTCCTTAAAAATCCCTTAATTGGTCTGTAGGGTATGGCTATCCTGGGTTCCAGCGTGTATTTCTGTGTGACAATCCTTGTGTGAGCTAAAGTCTGAGGACAGCTGGCTCTGTTAGAGCACAAACAAAAGGCGAGTCTGCCTACAGGCAGATGTGTACACATCAAGTCCCTCTGCCTTTCAGGTGCCATTAAAGGCTGGCTGTGAATTGGGGTGAAACCAAAACAGTGCAGGCTCCCCTGAAAGACTGTAAGATTAAGCCTCCCGAATGGGAATATTTCTTAGTGAGTTTATCATTGTTCTTAGTAAAAGAAGCAGAGACAGGGAGAGAGAAGATGATGCCACAGTCAGTGCTTGCCTAGTAGGTGCTAGCACCTGACAGCCCAGTTAAAATTGGCCCAGATGCCAAAGAAAAGGAGAAGCGTCAATGTCTCAAAGAGGTCCCACCCACTCTGTTGTTATCAGTCCCCACAGTTTATTTTGAACTGTGTTCTAGCTTTCCACGGAGCACCTTAATAACTTCAGGAAATGACAAGGGTTTGCATTTTCTCTGACATTTTCTAATCTTGGGAACTTCATGTTGCTCCGGAGAGCCCCGGACTTCTTGTATTGTATTTTTTTTTTTTTTAATGCCTGTAATCAAGGCCTTAACCCAGGTCCTAAGCAAAGCTAACAAATAATTATCCTGCACAATGTGGCTAAAAATGGGAGCCTAATTAATAAAGCACTAATTGAACTTCCCCATGACTGATACATTAGTTCCTGCTCTGACATAAACATTAATCAAATCCTCTGAATAATTCAGTTCTCCACTTCCCTCACCTGTGTAGACAAATCGGCCTGCTGTCCTGTCCTGGTAACATGCAAGGAAATGCTCTTGCTGCTGCTGCCGTGGCTGCTGCTGCTGCTGCCGCTACTGCTGCTAATCCACAAGGCCTTCATTTGGTACCAATAACCACAAATGGTCCAAAGGAAACGTAAAGAGGACACAGAATAAAAGCAGTGCAGGTTGTCTATATGTGTACACGATGCTATATATAAATCATAACGGTCTTTATATGTAACATAATTATATGTAAATACGTTTAAATTTTAATGTTCTATATTTAAGACAAATGTTTCTTCCTCATCTGAACAAATGTTGGAGGAGAACACAGTTTAAAGTGTTTCACAAGAACTTCTGCATTTTAATGAAGTGGGCTATTTGGATTGCAACTGTAGAGGCCAGTAGATTTTTCTCTAATTATGTGATTAGATAAATATTTATGTATTTTTTCCTCTGTTGAAATCCAAGTTTCCTGGGGCATCTGGATACTGGCGCTGTCTTATCCAGATGGTAGGTCCCATTCTCAAGTCTGCTAAAGGACCTGCCTTAAATGTTGCTTCTCGGGGCGTTCTCAATTGGCCTTGGTCAGGCATTGCAAAATGAGTCAAGAGTACCGTGCTTACTTACCGCTGTCAACCTGGTTCTTAGCACATGGGGAGTGGCACACTCTTAAGAGGCATTGATTTCATTAAAGATTTCATCTTCAAATCAAGAACAGGATGCCACCAGCAGAGGAAATATCTCTGGTATAACTAGAGGAATGATGGTCGGCAATGTGTCACAGATTTCTTCTCCTTTCAGAACATTCGACTTATCACCCCTGCTGCTGTAAAGACAGCCTGTAGCTGTCTGTCACCATAGGCCTTCCTTTGGTTGAAGAAAGCCACCTTGCCCAAGACTTAATTCCTCCCGCAGGCACCCAATGATTAAAAAAAGAGTTTAAGGACAGAGGGCCGTGGGAGCGGATGGCCTGTTCGTGTTATGCTAGGCTGGTACAGGCCTTCCACTCCCACGGCCCTCTGCCCGGTGAGGTTGGGTACTCGGGATAATGAGGTAGATACAGCCTCAGCAAGCAAATCGCAGGGAAGCTAAGGAAAGCAAACGCACCGTGAGGGAAATTCAGGTATCATTGAAAATTAGACTGCACGAGGCCATGTTTTCCCTTCCATCTGGGTATACTTGTGGGCCAGGGTCCGGGTACCCTCAGTGAGCCTGACTCGTCAGCACTGCGGGCAGGTTAGAGCAGGCAGAACAGCCAGGGTTGAGAGGATCGGGCGATTCTTCCACCCGGAACCTTTTAATCACCTCTCAGATGCTCATCAAGCTCTTCAGGATCCAGTTCAGAGGTGCTTCAAAGCAGCCTCACTTCAAAGCGAGGTTCAGAGGTTTGAAAATAGACTACAGAGTCCTCAGAAATCTCATCGGCGGCTGCAGCTGAGTGGGCACCACCCCTGCCCTTATTGTTGAAGGAAAATGAGATTCCAGAAATTTCTCTCATTATCAGAGAAAGCAGCAGTCTAGCGCTAGTGCTGCCGATAGGAACACAGCTATTCAGGCTTCTCCCGGAATCTGGCCACCATTCTGTGGGCTCTGCATTCTCTTTTTTATCCCTTTAGACACACGAAATCTATCCAGGCTTCAGGTGAGGCCGTGTCCACACTGGGCATCATCATCCAATGAGGACGGAACATGTATTTGGCTTGGAGAGCCTCACTGTGCTTTACTGATGGATGTACACTGGGCTCAATGAGGAGGCAGAAGGTAGGGGCCCGAACATGGCGGTGGCTTTCAAGAATGTATGTGGACTTAATACTTGATGATGGCTTTGTCCCCAAAAGCCATCTCAGGCTCAGCTGCCTGCACAGAGCCCCAACTCATGAAAGGGCACCAGGAGAGCTATGTGAAAAGATTTCTTTTCTTTAAAAAAAAAAAAAGTTATCTACTAGATGCTCTGAAAAGAGCTTTTTGTGCTGAGCTTAAGGCAGCTCAGTTTAACTAGCAGTAGGCAGGGCATTGTTAGAAAACGGATAAAAATGGGAGATAAGCTTTGCTCCCACAATCTGCTTCCAACGGATACGGAAAAGAAAAGAAGTGGCTCCATGGAGGCACATTGTCGCCGCGCTCCTTGAGCTTAAAGGCCTTCCTCTGGAATTAATATTTACCTCCAATTACAGTTTCCTGGGGTAAGGAGTCCCTGCCGATGAACCCGCTCTGAAAAGCTTTGATTTACTGAAGGAGCAGGCAAATCCACTCACTCAAGGTCCCCCCTCGCAGAAAGGGCCAATGAGAAGATTAAAATCAGAGTGGGAGGCCATTTTTAGTTACATTTCTTTGAAGTTCAGACCTTGGCTCCTTCTCTCTTTCCATTCCCTTGGAGCAGAGGAGCGCTGGAAATTTCGCTCGGCTTTTCGAAGGCGCACATCTGCCTGCAGGCTGTAGCTATACCTTCTCTTGCTTTGCCTCCTTTGGAAGGATTTTCTGCCAAATTAAGATTTGCCTTATGTGGAGGACAATGATGTGGATGCATCACACTGCTGGCTGGGTGACTGCAAGGTAGAGCGCCTTGGAGGAGCTGCATTCCTCAGATGCTCCCAACTCCGAGGGAGGGCTCTGGATCTCCCCTTCCCACTCTGTTAACTTGCAGGGCATTCTAAGCTCTGCTCCTGTCTATGGGAAGATAGAGGAACAAGGTGGGGTTCTGTTCCCTGGCCCAATGTAACTCTAGCGTTTACCCTTCCTTAGTATCCTTCAAAACACTCATTGGTAACCACAACTGGGCTTTCCCCATGCCTGTCACCCATAGCAACCTCAGAGGGCTTTGTAGAAGTGGATGCTAAGGTATACTATGTGCTGCAGCTGCACAGGGAGAGCCATCTCTGATGCTCACACCCTGGCTGTGCGAGGATTGAGCACAAGGAATTCACCGCGCCATCTCCATCCCTGGTCTCACTGGGGACACTTTGTTTAACCAGCACTGCCCAGAAGGACATGTGATAATATTTTTTAAAAATTCTTAAGTTTTCCTAATATTTCATGAAAAGAAGTGGTGGAAGAGAGACGAGAAATGGACTTGAGAGAGAGAGAGAGAGAGAGAGAGAGAGAGAGAGAGAGAGAGAGAGAGCGCGCAAGTGAACTGATCACGATAGCTCGCAAAGATTTTCTGTCAGCACAAGTCAACCTTGAGATTGGCCATCTAAGATATCTGAGATATCATGATAGCTCTTTCTACTTTCAGAAGACAGGGGAAAGGTATGAGGCTGACCCGTCCTCCAGAATTTTGACAGAGATCATTGTGAAAGACTCCCAAGAAAAAGACACAGAAGAAGGAATACCATCTTGTAAAAGCTCCTGAATCTAGTAGAGGGCTAAGGAAGGCAGTGCACAAAGACAGCAGAGAGTGGTCACTGAGGTGATAAAGCAGAGGTGCTCTGCCCATCCCTGTCAGGAAGAGTTATCCCCCGATGCCCACAGAGTTAAGATATGAAACCTGTCGATGCTCCCCGCCCTTACCCCTTTATACAGGAGTGATGTGTGCGCCCAGAAACCCCCACCACAGGATGTCTTCTATTCTTCCTTTGTTCTGATTTTTCCATTTGAAGCTCCCAACCAGATCTCTCTGCCAGGAGAGTGTTTTCTTGTCTACGGAGGGATCCCGGGATTGCTTGCTTCTGAAGAGCATCTACAGACAATGATTGGGAAATGTGTTAAGCCTGCTGTCAATTTGCTTTATTGATGTGGCAGTCTCAGTGGGTCCTGTGCAGAATAGACTTTTCCCCATGTGAGCAAGCTACTGAAAGGGCTTCATGACTGAAAAGGATGAGTCTGTCAGAGACAGACACCAGGAGAGGAAAAGGACACGGGGGCAAACAGAAGGAGGGACACGGAGCCAGCATTCAAGAGACAAAAGCCCATGATAGAAACAAAGGATGTGGAGAAGCTGGAAAAGAACACCAATTATTCCAGGAGCTTTTCCAAGAGAGGGATTTAGTCAGGGTGGCCAATGAGGAGAGATCCAGAACCATGTCTATCAAAAGGGCCCCATTTGGGTGATATGATTCCTGTCTGCTAAGCTGTTTAGTCTTATTTGGGAACTCTTCCTGCCGCCTCCCCAGTGTTAGATTTTGTTCAACCCAGAGGCACTCGACTTGGTTTATGGTACTGGACAAGTGGTAATTATCTGTCTATAATTCCCTTGAGGGGAGTTGATGTTTCAATAAATTATAAGAGCTGAGCTTGAGTGGTTTACAGTACCATCAAAGTCTTGCTATGGATGTATAATCTTACAGCCACAACTTACTAGGGAATAGATGTTTGCACAATGGGTGATTTAGGAGCCCCAGCCCTCTCAGAGAGCACGGAGAGCTGTCAGGCCATCCCCAGCTGACACCAAACCATCCCTAAACAACACTGAAGACGGTCGTGTCTCAATGAATTACCAAGTGGAGCCCATTAGATCCCCCTGGCATATATAAATAAAAGACTTGGTGATACCCTCTCCCAAACACTGATGTGGTCACGGGCATGTTCTCACATGTTTCATGTGTTCCATAGCATCTCAGAACACGGAATTTTTTACAGTGTGTCCATAGACACAAAGAAAGAACACTTAGATCAGTGTTGTTCAGCCCATGGGTTGTGATCCTTTGGGGGTCAAAAGACCATTTCACAGGGTTTGCCTAAGACCACCGGAAAACACAGATATTTACTTTATGATTCACAACTGTAGCAAAATTACAGTTTTGAAGTGGCAACAAAAATAATTTTATGGTTGGAGGTCACCACAGCAGGAGGAACTGTATCGAAGGGTCACAGCGGCAGAAAGGTTGAGAACCACTGCCTTAAGTCATTATATAACTTTGGTCCTGGTCGTTTAATGCTGAAATTTATTGTAAGATCTCTAGTTTCAAAGTGAGTTAAAACCCTGTTGGTAAGAAAGGGGCTTTCGCACCATCTGAAAAACACTTGTGAAACTTTGTTATGGCCACGTAGAATTAACTGTCCTGTTAACCACGTGCAAGAAAGGAAAATAGAAATTGGTGAAAGGAACTAAAGAAAGTTGAGTGGGAAAAGTGCTTTCCGTGCAAGCATGAGGTTCTGAGTTTGGGTCTCCAGTACCCACATAAAAAGATGGGTACAGACAGAGGTGCACATCAGCAAGCTAGAGCCGCAGAGGTGGGGACACTTCTCTCCCTTGTTGTCCAGCCAGTCTAGTCACTGTGGTCAACTCCAGGTTCAGGGAGAGACCAAGTCCCCAAAATAAAGGGAATAACTGAGAAAAACTCCAAATATTGAGCTCTGGTTTTCACACACACACACACACACACACACACACACACACACACACACACACACACCATGCTGAGAACTAAACTAATGACTTTTTATTTCCTTAATTCATTTATATTATACCCCTAACTTTCGAAAAGAATCTGAAATCACTTAGAATATAATGCTATAATATATTTAAGCCCAAACACATTCTACAATAGATATGCAAATTGCTATGTATGTGACTTTTCAAATGTACCTGGAAGGAGAATAAAAGAATATTGCATTAAGAATCAAGAAGTACGTAAAATCCCTAGAATTGGGAGGCTAAAGCAGGAGGATTGCCAGGAATTCCAGTTTAGCTTGGCCTACGGTGCGAGCCTGACTCAATGCCCTCCCTCAGTAGTAAAGTGAGTTGAGGCAAACATCTCTTGACTTCCTCCTTGTTTCTTAGGAAAGAAAGAGGGAGATGATGGATACCTCATAACTTTTGAGGAAACAAGTTCCCTGAGAAAGGTGTTTAGCGGCATGTCTGTGTGATACAGTAGTGGCCTGAGGGGAAAAAGTCTCTAGAAGACCACGCCAGGTAAATCACCACTTCTTGCGCACCAGATCTTGCTTCACCCTGCACCGACGGCACAGTCACAGAAATGGCATTCCATTCATCAAACTGTCCTCTTACGGAGAAAGTTCCCGGAGGCCTTTGGAACTATAATCCTGTAAGTAGATCCACGGTTCAGAGAAGGGAGACTTCACTGGGAGTTTCGGTCAGGCTAGGTTAGCCATTGAAATACAGGAGCTAAAGCCACGTGACCAGGCAAGGGCTTCAGTGTGGTGTACTTCCTACACCCTCTCCAGTTCCACTGACTTATCTTTGCACGCTTCCTTTGTTCTAAACATCCATTTACCTTGCAACCTTTGTCTTGTATGGACTACACAGGTAGACATCAGTAGTCAAAGGTTTTTCAAAATTGTATGTGGTCAAATCTTCTGAGCTTTATTTTCACGGACTTAACAAATCACAATCCAAAGTATTTGGAGTTTTTTATTATTTTTTTTTTGCCTGTTCTCAGCACATTGAGACTTTTTTTTTTCAGTTTTCCTATTCATTTCCGCTTAAAGAACAAAACATAACAACCACTGATACCCTGCTTTAATTACAGTAGGTAGGTATTGCCAGTAATCTACACATGATTCAAAGACACGAGGGTGTGTGGGAGTTACATATAAAAACTTGGGAATGTTTTATGGGGGAATTGAGCATCCTTAATGGCGGAATATGTGAGGGTCTTGAGGCTAATCTGTCACAGATGTATCATAAGAAATAATGAATTTTCAAGTGCACTTACTGGCCCTCTATAGCTTTGCCCATCAGAAACCAGGACACTCGGGGATGGCACAGTTTATTAGATGGACACTCCACGTTTGCAGCGGTAAATACATACAGTCTGAAAATGTTAACAGGAGTAGTTATGTGAGTCCATGTAATGAAACACTCTTTGATGTTGATGTCAGCATATGAGATCTTTGTCCCTAAGTCTGCATGACTCCTTTCCCTTGAACAATGAGAATTTTATAGCCCATTTTTTTTTTATTCATCCAAGGAGACACACAGTTAAGTTAAATGTCTGACTGAAGTAACAAATTAACCCCAGTAACTCTCATCCTTAGAATTGATTTTTTAAATGGCTCTGATTCTGTTTTTAATTGTCTTGTTACTACTCCAAGCTGCCTCAAGTCTTTTTAGAAGAGGTCAAAAGGCATGAACCAACAAATGTAGAAACTGATAATGCTTTCTATAGTAGCTTAGGAAAACTGCAAGAAGAAGTAAAATATTCATAACCAAGCACAAGAGAAGATGGAGAATTAAGGTTTTTTTTAAAAAATAATACAATTTAGTTATGTTTTTATTTTTTGTGCATTGGTGTTTTGCCTGTGTGTATTATTTTGTCTGTGTGAGAGTGTCTGTTCTTGGAATTACATACAGTTATGAGCTGCCATGTGGGTGCTGGGATTTGAACCTGGGTCCTCTGGAAGAACAGTCTTAACCCTTAACCACTGGGCCATCTCTCAAGCACCTTAAGGCTTATTTTTAAATGTTATTTTGTCTTTATTATTTCTTTCCTTCTATTCTCTTTAAAGTTTTTATTCTGAGAATTTCATACTTATATAATTACTATTTGTATTTTATATACATTTATTATAAAATATAAAATATTATATAATGATATATTTAATTTATAATTATATATTTATAATATTTAATTTATATAATTAAATATGAGCGAATCTACTCCCCACCTCCCCCTGCAACTCTGTTCATGTTCTTTACAACCCCTCCCAACCTCACGCCTAGAAAGGAGATCTTTTTTAGTGTTAAGAAAGAAAAAACGGCAACCAACAGATTGGGAAAAGATCTTTACCAATCCTACAACAGATAGAGGCCTTATATCCAAAATATACAAAGAACTCAAGAAGTTAGACCAGGGAGACAAATAACCCTATTAAAAAAATGGGGTTCAGAGCTAAACAAAGAATTCACAGCTGAGGAATGCCGAATGGCTGAGAAACACCTAAAGAAATGTTCAACATCTTTAGTCATAAGGAAATGCAAATCAAAACAACCTGAGATTTCACCTCACATCAGTGAGAATGGCTAAGATCAAAAACTCAGGTGACAGCAGATGCTGGAGAGGATGTGGAGAAAGAGGAACACTCCTCCATTGTTGGTGGGATTGCAGACTGGTACAACCATTCTGGAAATCAGTCTGGAGGTTCCTCAGAAAATTGGACATTGAACTGCCTGAGGATCCAGCTATACCTCTCTTGGGCACATACCCAAAAGATGCCCCAACATATAAAAAAGACACGTGCTCCACTATGTTCATCGCAGCCTTATTTATAATAGCCAGAAGCTGGAAAGAACCCACATGCCCTTCAATAGAGGAATGGATACAGAAAATGTGGTTCATCTACACAATGGAATATTACTCAGCTATCAAAAACAATGACTTTATGAAATTCGTAGGCAAATGGTCGGAACTGGAAAATATCATCCTGAGTGAGGTAACCCAATCACAGAAAAGCACACATGGTATGCACTCATTAATAAGTGGCTATTAGCCCAAATGCTTGAATTACCCTAGATGCCTAGAACAAATGAAACTCAAGACAGATGATCAAAATGTGAATGCTTCACTCCTTCTTTAAAAGGGGAACAAGAATACCCTTGGCAGGGAATAGAGAGGCAAAGATTAAAACAGACACAGAAGGAACACCCATTCAGAGCCTGCCCCACATGTGGCCCATACATATACAGCCACCCAATTAGACAAGATGGATGAAGCAAAGAAGTGCAGGCTGATAGGAGCCGGATGTAGATCTCTCCCGAGAGACACAGCCAGAATACAGCAAACACAGAGGCATATGCCAGCAGCAAACCACTGAATTGAGAATAGGACCTCCGTTGAAGGAATCAGAGAAAAGAACTGGAAGAGCTTGAAGGGGCTCGAGACCCCATATGTACAACAATGCCAAGCAACCAGAGCTTCCAGGGACTAAGCCACTACCTAAAGACTATACATGGACTGACCCTGGACTCTGACCTCATAGGTAGCAATGAATATCCTAGTAAGAGCACCAGTGGAAGGGGAAGCCCTGGGTCCTGCTAAGACTGAACCCCCAGTGAACTAGATTGTTGGGGGGAGGCGGCAAGGGGGGAGGGTGGGAGGGAACACCCATAAGGAAGGGGAGGGGGAGGGGGATGTTTGCCCGAAACCGGAAAGGGAATAACACTCGAAATGTATATAAGAAATACTCAAGTTAATAAAAAAAAAAAAAAAAGAAAGAAAGAAAGAAAGTACTAAGTCCAGCTAGCAAAGCCCATATGTGTATGGGTGTGGGGTCATCCACTGGAGCATGGGAAAGCTCCACAAGGAATGATTCTCCATTCCCCTAACAGCTATCAAGTGTCCAAAGCTCGCTGGGAAGGGACGGAGCTCTTCTACCCTCTACCCCATCTCTGCTGCAGTCTGGGCTCTCCTGACCCTGTGTAGCTTAGGGCAGGAAGTTCACAAGCACCACAGCAGAGTTCTGTAAGGACGAAGGTCCCCTCACTACACTCCTGCCAGGCCTCCTGCCCTGACATTGGTAGTGCCTCCCCTTCAGAGGTGTTCCCTGAGCCTTGGTGGGGGAGGTGGGGGTAAGGTGGGGATTGACACTGATGTCCCTTTTATAGTCAGCACTATGCCTGACTGGTTGTATGAGCTCTCTGGTGCCTGCAGTCCACTGCTAAAGGAACAGGCCTCAGGCTTCATTTAATGACCCAGGGATTCTAAGTTGTAATCAGTGCTGGAGGCGGGGCCAAGCAGTTCAGAAATGCCAGCAGGAAGGAAATCAGAGCAGGGTCAGTAAAATGTTAGAGCATGCGTCAGTCTCCAATAATACAGATTCGTGACACCTAAGTGACACAAAATCACAAGACAGAGGCAAATGCCTTTGAGTTTTAGGTGAGTAAAAGAAACCAGTGACTTAGTGAAAACCAAGAGGAAGCCAGGCCTTCTGGGAAGTAGGGGATAATGATTCCCACCAAACACACATGGAAATTGTATAACGTTTGCTACAGGGCAAATAGGGTACATCTGAGAACCACAGTCTTGGTTAATGTCTGTTTCCTGAGATCCATTTTTAATATACAGGGCATTCCTCCCTCCCACTAAAGTTTCTCATGTACAGACGTTTCTCACCCTAGAATTCCTTGTATACCACAAGCCAGCGGACATCTGACTGAGTCCTTCAGACAACTAAAATGTCTGCTCTTTCAGAGCTCCAAACATGTGTCTCCTTCACACACAGTGTGTCCAGTTCCCAAGTTAACTTTTTCCATTTCTTGTCTTGACATTTTCAAACTTTTTATATGTTTACTTCATCTCCATACACGTCTGCTGTCATTTTCTGGTTGAAGGATGGCATGGATGAAGGTGGTCCTCTCCCTTACAATGCTCTGCATTCAAAGCGGGAGCATGGAGGGCTTGGCAGGAAACATGAAAATGGTGGGAGGAGGAGGATAAGGAGGAGGAGGAGGATAAGGAAGAGGAGGAAGAGGATAAGGAGGAGGGAAGGAGGAGGAGGATAAGGAGGAGGAGGAGGGGAGGAGGAAGAGGAGGAAGAGAAGGAGGAGGGGGAGGAAGAGGAAGAGGAGGAAGAGGAGGAGGATAAGGATAAGGAGGAGGATAAGGAAGAGGAGGAGGAGGAGGAAGAGAGGAGGAGAAAGGAGGAGGAGGATAAGGAAGAGGAGGAGGAGGATAAGGAAGAGGAGGAGGAGGATAAGGAGGAGGATGATGATAAGGAAGTGGAGGAGGAGGAGGATAAGGAAGTGGAGGAGGAGGAGGAGGAAGTGGAGGAGGAGGAGGATAAGGAGGAGGAGGAGGAGGAGGAGGAGGAGGAGGATCAAAGGCAAGGCAGTCACTAGGCAGAGGGAACAGCAGGAAAAGTATGAAAACAGGAAGGCAGAGTCAGTGCTCTCAGTGGCCACCGACTCCAGAGTTTTTCAAACTTTCTTCCTTTTATCCTCTTCCAGAAGCCTGGAGCTTTCCCAGACTGCCCAATTTGAGAAACCCTGAGTTTTTGTGTCTTGCCCTTAACTAAAAGTAGAATCCTGTCTTAATGACTACCATTTATAATGCCCAGTTCTACATAATGAGGTCATTGCCAACTCACGGTCAGCAGCCCTCACCCACGGTGCCGCAGTGTATACAATTAGCCTCCTTAAATGAAACACTCATCTAAGAACCCAGTTGTGATTTATTTACGGCAATCCTGGTTCATCTATCTATTAGATAGTGTTCCATTCAGAAATAGGAAGGACTTTTGGGTTTGTTCGCGCATTTGGATTTTTGAGACAGGATCTCACTGTGAAGTTGAAACTGACCTTGAACACTCAGTCCTCCAGTCTCTCTTCCCCAGGCATGTCAGCCACACCTGAATGACCGTGCTGTGATATTCTCAATGAACCTGCCATTGGCTCTCAGAGTATGGCATTGCATTGTTTGCTCCTTCTGAATAGAGAGTCTTTGCCACTTCTAGGACCCGATGGTTATAGAGAGTCCTTGGTGAGGCGTAACCTTCACCATTTTGAGACGGTAAAATAGTATCCCAGAAGATATGCAATTTGAACATTAAATGTCTGATGTGGGCTTATGTGCTTGAACACCTGGTCCCCAGTTGGTGGCACTGTTTGGGGAGGTTTTAGACCCTTTAGGAAGTGGAACCTCACCTCAGGAAGTAGAAGTGAGTCACTGGGAGACAAGTCTGGAGCCTTTATGTCCCAGTCCTAATTCCTATTCCCAACCTTATGCTCTGTTGACCTAAATATTTAGGTTCAGAGTCGGGGGAAGGGCAGGGAGTTGTCCCTTTGTCATAAGGTCTAACAAATATTCCATTGATCTGGAACCTAACATTTCCCTTAATCACTTTGGACTCCCAATGCCCTCAGTCAACAGACTTGAAAGATACAAGACAGAAGGGGTCATGGGGTCTTAAACCATATCAAGGTGGCAGAGAGCTACTGAGGTCAAGAAATATGTGACAGGGTCAGAGTAATATGTACAGGGTCAAAGATGCCACTATAAGAAACCGAGGCCACTTGAGAAACTAGAAAGGTGAATCCTGAATTGCAGCGGCGATGCCAGGAGATTAGAGAGTCCAGAAGCAGCAGGACGTTCATAGACAAAAACTGCCCTCAAAGGATGAACCCATCCTTCGAGAGAGGTTGTTCAGGCTCCAACAGCAGAGCTGGTAGCAAAGCTACCTAAGCTTTTTGGAGCGGAATGATTCCGTCATGAGTCCCAAACGCCAGTCACGGACGTACGAGTTGTTTTCCTCCATTCGGGGTTCCACCTTTCTCCAAATCAATCATTCTTTGTTATGCTCCATTCTCCCTTTTCAAATATGGTTGCGTTCTCTGCACCATTGTACGTCAGAAGTATATACTTTGAAATTTTTATTTACAGAGAGTCGCAATTAGGAGATTTCCTCAAGTCTCAACAGAGACTTTAGACTTTGGATTTTTGAATATTGTCGAGACTGTTAAGGATCAAAAGGATTTTCAAAGTTGGGCGGGATATGTTTTGCATCAAGACTTGGCCAGGGGCCTGTGAGGGGCAGAGGTGATTTGCATGTACACGGCCTTACACAGGCTCAGACATTTCAACCCTTGGTCCTCATTTTGTGGTGGTATTTGGAAAGGTTGTGGAACCTTGCTGAAGTATGTGGGTGATTGGGGGCAGAACGCGGGATTTAACCTGCCAACCCCACCTTTCGTTTAGTAGGTGCCGATGTAAAGTGAAAAGCCTGCCCCACGGCTTCCCCGCCTTCCCCATCACAATAGACGCTATACCCCTGGAACCGTGAGTCGAAAGAGCCCTCTCTCCATTCAGTTGGTTTTGAGGGTAAATTTTTGTCCCAGCAACAGAAAAGTAACGAACACAGACAGACTCGTAGCTGCTTGGAGATAAGATTGTTGACTGAGAACATGGGCTGA
Source organism: Rattus rattus (assembly GCF_011064425.1). Classification (NCBI taxonomy): domain Eukaryota; kingdom Metazoa; phylum Chordata; class Mammalia; order Rodentia; family Muridae; genus Rattus; species Rattus rattus. Next base: position 86,244,078 of record NC_046161.1, on the reverse strand, counting down.
AGTGGGTGGTGGGATGGTAACAGAATTGCTAGCAGACAATTTCAGAACTTCAACCTACAGCAGGGTCAGAGCCAGGCGACTCCAGACATTAAGATGAAATCTATGCCATTTAATTACTATATCAACTATCTCAAACTAATATTTATGAGTTACATTGCGGGCATCCCGTTGCCAACCTCACAAGTATTCACTCTTTTGATCTCACCAGCATTGTGGGCACTCAATTCCCAGCTGAAGAAACTAAGGTAGAGGAAGTTAAATAACCTGCCAATGCTGTGTAGGGAAGAGGAAGGGTTGGAGAAAGCTTTCTGGTCATAATCACTGTCTATAACCATTTGGCAACGCTGTAACTTTCCGCAGCAAACATGTCATGCCGGTCTGTAGATGACAGATCATTTGAGGGCTGCCAATGTCTTCCCCAGAGAGTTCGCCACACCAGAGGTCAGACTTGTCAAATCAAAGTGGGCACATGGCCCAAACAACCCACTCAACTCTCACCCTGGGGACTAGGAACTGGGATGGAAACGACCCTTTTATGACTGGTCTTTTTCTACTGAGAAGCAGTGCAGTCACTTTAATAGTTGGTTTCCTTCTTACCTGACCTTGACCTTCTCAGAGAGAGAGAGACAGAGACAGAGACACAGAGACACAGACATATGACACAAAGAGATATACAGAGATATAAAGTGAGCAATTGCTGTCTAGCTCCTTCTTCCAAATGTTTCTTGAGGCCCAGTTTCTTTGCTGGCAGCAGATTTGATGAAACCAAGCTATTCAGGCTGCTCCGTATTCCTTGCTGTCATGTCACCATCCTGACTCAAGCACCACAGAGAGTCTGTGAGCTTCCCACTTGCCCCTGTTTGATGCACCACCACCTTCCGCATTTCTGCCTCCTTTCTGATAAGGCATCCTTCCTTAGGCCTTAGATCTCCAAGAGCATCAGGAACAAGCACATCTCTGTTTTCTATTGGGAAGCCTGGCAGGCAGCAAAACTACCCAGCCAAAGTCCCTGCAGGTCAGATCCCCGAGTGCAGATCGCACAGGCTCCACTGGGAGCGCTGTGGGACACTTCGGTAGGGCTGGACAAAAAGACTCAGGGCCTTATGCGCTTCTTGAATTTCCCCAAACAGCCTTCTTTAGACATCATCTCCAGATGAGCTACGTGCCGTCAACATGGAAAAGACAGGAAACACAGGGTTCACAAAGACGGTTAAAAATAGTAACTGCTACTGTCAGACCTAGCAGCACAAACACCGTTTGTCTTTAGAGGATACCTCCATTCTGTTTGGGCTGTGTCGATTTAATTGAAAGCAAATGCCACGGAATCTTTAATAAACAGCAGAATCGGACAGAAGCACGGCTCTAATATTCCAAAATAAAACTCGGCAATATGTTGTATTAATGGTGATTGTTGAAGCAACTTTGCCATATGAACCCTTCTTCTGTGATTACTTCCCCCAGACCTGGGGGGGAATCCCTCCAGGCAGTGAGTCAAGTGTGTGTTTATGAAGGTCCCGTTACCTTCCTTCTTTTATAGATAAAAATGCTCAGGCCTAGAGAGCAAGCTACACAATTCGGTGGCAGGTTGGCCCTGAAGCGTGAGTCGGTGGTTCCTGTGGTTTCTGAGCGTTAGCTCTGAGCGTTTTACCTGAGAAGGCCGAGTTTACAAGGCCATGACTGTAGGAGGATCTGACGCCAGAACTCAAGTAAGGGGACAGGCAGAAGCTTCCAGCAGAATTAGAGGCCCAGACAGAAGCAGGTGGCCCTGGATCTATGCTTTCCCACAGACAAAGAGACTTACTTAGTAGGTCTCAGGTGTGTTGTTGTCGTTGTTGTTGTTTTCATATTTGACAAAGATGTCCTTAAGTGCCTGGTATAAGATATTATCGTCCTCCACTGGGGTGTGGGTGGCAACAGACCCATCCAGTGTGAAGAATGGAAATTCACAAGATACAACTCACAGTGGCATTCGGATATGCACGTTGGCTACCAAAGCAAGAGGCAGTTCGTCTACACGTCTTTACGTCTTTCTCCTTTCCCCACTGCCGCTTACTTGCTAGACTCTGAACAAAGAGATCTTTACATCGCAAGAACCTAGACAGCTGATTTAAAATATCTTCATAAGCAACTCAGTCCCAACAGGTGATGTGTGGTTTGGTCACTGTGGCTTCGCAGAGAGAACACAACCCCTTCCATTTCCCTTTGATAATAAAATATCAGTACGGGACGTAGACTCCCACTTCTTCCTATCAATTCGGCCTTCTGTGATAGGTGTTACTAAAAAATCCTTTGAAGTGCTTGTTTGGACATGCAGGATTTTCTTTAATACACCAACTGATAAATAATTCCTCTCTGCAATCTTTCAAACTGAAAAAAAAAAAGAGGCTTGAAAATTGAAGGGAGGAAAAAGCAAAATAAAATGCATTTCACATTTCTTCATGTGCGCCATCGAGCAAGACTATGGCTCAAGAGCGCCACCTAGTGGAAAATTTGGGTTAAGGAGTGTTGGAAACCCAGAACACAGAAAACACGGAGATACCAAGTCAGAGGAATTATATTGTTTCCATATAAAATGTGTGATAAGACAACAGGCATGTTTATTTTCTAAATTATTATCTATTGGCTTCTCTGCTAAGATACACTAAGATCTCTGATCTTTCAATACTCCCCTTTGAGACGTTCTGGCAAGACACTTGTGATCTTCCTCTTCAGCTTTAAGCCTACATGGGACATTGTTAGGTGGACGGTCACTTCCCTCTGGTGGCCACCTCAGTCATATAGGAAGGCTGAGCATTCCTTTCCTGAATTTTTCACATTCTTTTTCATTATTTCCTAGTCTTTTCTTTCAGGACCCCAAGTCCATTCCAGTTAAAACAAGGAGAAGCCATAAGGCCAGCTTCATGGGACTCGAACCCCATGGATATATCAGATTGTCACCGTGCTTCCTGTTTCCTGAAAAGCCCCAGCCAGCACCTTAAAAACGGGTCCAGGAAAATCTACTAAACCACGGACACAAGTGTCACAGAGCACAGCTTTAAGCCTTGGCCAGCATAGTCCCTGAGCTCTTACCGTCTTAGGCCAGTGGTAATTCCTACCCTCTCCCCTTCTCTCAGCAGACGGACACATGAGGCAGTACTGACCTTCAAACAATTCGCCCTGGTTTCCTTGTCGTTTTGGTGAGGCAATGTGTGACTGATAGAGAATGCACACTGTGTTTTACAATGGCCTCGTGGTTAACCAGAGGAAGTTCTGATTGGCAGGTGAACTACATAGGAGCACAGAACTATAGTTTGGATACAGAAAGCCAGGGGACACAGAAGTGAGAAAATGACCACGTTGTGGATAAGTTGACATCTTACTATAGAAAGTTGGAAACGAAACAGTCAGACAACAGGCCAGAATGAATCAAACCCTGGGTGGCTGAATGTGTAAAAGGAATGAAATTCCAGTGTGAAAGGACTGCTACTGGGTGGTGGCCACTCTCACCACAGGTTCAAAGTTGCTGATAGACTTGTAAATGTGGGTACCTGTCTAGCTGGGTCTTAGTTCCTCTGCTGCAAAGGGAGGGTGTAGACAGGAGGAGTTAGTTTTAAAGCTTTTAATGTGTCCCGGAATTCTATAATTTCAGTATACTAATTTATTCCCTTGCAAAATGATTTTGACAGCTGTGACAGGTCTATGCATAACTACATAGCATGGGGAAGCAGAAGCTGTAGCATTATGAGCAGCTTGAGGTGTGTGCACCTGAGCTGCAGAGCGCTGTGCTTAGGGTTTACAGAACACAAGCTCCTCCCCTTTCCTGAATCTCCCAGTTCTGCAGGGAGCACATTAAAGGCTTGGCTTCCTCCTGTCCTCGATGCCAAGGTATCTTTGGGTAGTGCTCAGCAACAAGAGCTGGGAAGACAAGGAGAACCCCACTTCCTGTCATTTTTCCATGCGTTACCCCTTTCCCTGGCACACAGACAGACGAGATAGCACTGACCTTTGAGGGATTTGGGGGTGTGGGGAGGGGGTGAAAAGAAAGGAACGTAAAGGACTGTGTTAACTGTCACATTTGGAAGGAGGACGGCTTTGTGAGTTGCCGCTCCTCAGGCACGCTCGCACTCCTACTCCTATAGCGTCCAAGGCTGCTGGAAGGAACAGCGTAGACTTTCTGCAGCCACATGTTTTGTTCCTGCTCTTTGTTGGAAAGAACATTTAGTGTAGATATATTTGTTTATGTGGCTGTGAAAAGGGATAGAATTTCTTCAACCGTACATGTAACTCTTCCTCTGTTTGTTACAGCGTGGATTTTTCAAATGCTATGCATTTGGAAAAGCAATAGCCTATTCCGTCACACAAACGGCTATGTGGATGTCAAGCTCCCAACTGTCTGTATCATTTTGTGTGTCTTTCTGACAGCCTTCCATCTTATAAGCTGGTGATTATGCAGGGGAGCCTAATGATTTAGAATTAATAATACAGACAGTAATTACAGCCCTCTAGTTCCTACTCCTTTGGAATTTGTTTCAGGATCAAAATATGTTTTATTGAAGCAAGATGCTGTGAATTCTAATGCTGATCTGCTTGCTGTAAATTTTGGACCAGAAAATTGAAGGTAAAGAACTATGACAGCCACACCCCCTCCCTGTCTCCCACCAACCAGGCTTTCCCATCCTTCTTGTCATGGTTTGAATATTTAATGTCCCCCAGGGCTCATGGGTTGAAGGTTTGCTTCCCAGACAATGGTGTTCTTCTGAGGTTGGGGATAGCTAAAGGAAAGGAAACATTGGTTGGACCTGGTTCCTCCTTGGCTCCTCCCCCTCTCCTGTCCACTATCTTTAAAAAAAAAAACTTCTTTACTACGCATTCCCACCACGATGCTCCACCCCAGTGTACAGAGCCCCACCCAACTTTCTCCCATTTCAGCCGATTCCTTTGCTATTTTCGTCCCAGCCACAGGAATGTGACAAGTTCACTAGACTTCCCCTCCTTCTTCAGCATTAGTGTGTCCTCTTGGCTACATGCCACATCCACGTGCTGACCAGCAGCAGTAAAGGGAGTCTACACCAGAGGCTGATTCTGGGACAGGGCAAACACCTGAGAAACACTGCTGCCTAACCGCAATCGTGATCATAGTGAGCAACCTGAAGAAAACACGTACTGGGGTGTCTGGCATTGTTTTAAAACTGTCACTTAATTTGGTTCATTTGCTTAATATTCACTAAAACCTGTTTTAGGCCTGGCTTATAAATTCAAGATAATGGTGTTTTGTTTGGTTTTGCTTTTAGACAGAGTCTATACATATTCTTGCTGTCCTGAAACACACTCTGCCTCCAAAGTGCTCAGATTACAGCTGAATGTCAGCTGCCCAGCCGGTTGTTTTATATTTTAAGGGAATAAAAGACATTTTTGGCGGGGGGGGGGGATGGCAGTGGTAATGGAATATTTATTAGAAGACACTGGAATGTATCCCATCTAAGCATTGCAGAAACGGTTTTTAGAGCCCGGGAGGCTTTCTTTAGGGTAAAGGAGTTCCTAACTATGCATACAAGCAGCTTCAGGGATGGTTACTGAGACCTGTAGACCTGTGCACACAGGAGCTGCCCTGAGAGCTGACACAGTGCCTGATGTCAGTAGCTACACTGCGTCTGCTGCCTTCATTCGGCAGAATAGGGGGCCGGTGAAGAACATAGAACTTCTTAGGAAAAAATTTAATTCTGATGCCGTTTTGTTTAGACAAGATTAGACACCTCTAAGCACTTTGTCATTTTGATGGAATGCTTTATATTAAGATACAGAGCTAAAAAGAATAAGATTTTTTAGAGACAGCCTGATTGCTCTGTGAGTAAAGGCGCTTGCTGGCAAGACTGAGGATCAGGGTTCAATTCCTGGGACTCACAAGTTGTCTTCTGACCTATAGAATTTGTACACACACACGTGTGCGCGCACACACACACACACACATCAGACAAACACAAACACACACGGAGTCAGTCACACACATACACACAAAGTCATAAATACACACACACACACACACACATGCACACAGACACAATACCAACTTTCACACACACACACACGCAGAAAATCACAGATAGACACATGCAGAGACACACAGAGACTCACACACACACTAAATAAATGTGTAAAAATATTTTTTAAAGCCTTTTAGTCTGCCATGAGAGTATCTACACGGCTCTGGGTTCAGAGTCAGGCCCTTTCTCAGGCTCCCCACTTACTATCCGCTGAGTTAACTAACATTTCTAAGCTCGCTTCCTCCACTGTTGAGGGAGAAGAAACCACAAGACAGTGTGATCTGGGTTTGACGAAAACAAACATCACAGAACCTTTAATTTTCACACACTGGGAGGACTAAATGATATCACTAGTCATTAAGGTAAAATAAAATGCTAACAAGGTAAGTCAAAATAAAGTTCCATTTTATAATCTTGAGAATAAATGAGCGGCTTCCTCACACTTAACTCTCTAGGCGCCCTCTCTGTATGGTTCTCCCTACTCGAGACCTGCTGCTGTTTATTCCTCTAGATGGGTTCATGCACTCCTTACCTATGTTAACATTAGTGCAAACAAGCCCGTATTGAATTCTGTTGTGGATACCAGTCCAGTTCATTTAATGTTTTATTTTTATGTCTCTAAGGTATCCCTCTGAAATGAAACAAAAATCAGGAGAAAATATACGAAAACACGGGGCCTGCTTCCTTCCTACTCTATTACAAATTCCTTCTTCTGGTCTGTCTGAGAGCAGCAGCCCGTGGCCCCAGAGCTCCAAAACTAACTTGTAATTCCATGTGATGTAATGGATTGAAACCTCCCTACAAACATAATAATATAAGATGCAAATTAGGGGGCGCCGGCATGCAGAGCGCTCTGGGAAGAAGACAGTGAAGCCTAGTAGCACCGTATGTTGCATCAACAAGAGCATGCGTACTGGTTGCAGTGCCATATCCCACACCTACCGGTGTGCTGTAAGGGTGGTCACTGTCCACGTGTAGAACACACTCTCTTCAGAACAGAAATAAGATGAGCTTAGGTGGGAGGTTGTAGTTCCTAGGGAACTGATGGTAACTGTAGCCCCCATTAAAGAAATAGTCTGTCCATACAGTAGTCATGACTGCTTACAGATACCTTGACATTCATTAACAAATATCAAACAAGTAAACTCATTCTCATTGGTGATTTCCTATTCAAGTTTCTCGACCCATAGAACTTAACCTCGCAGATAATATAATCCTTCATCAATTTAATCTGTAAAGTTAACGTCTTGAAATAGATGTCATTGAAGGAAGGCTAGAATCTCAAGCTTGGGGGCAGCTAAATATTTTGAATAGGAGTTTATTATTTATACCGAATCATTCCCTTCCTGCCTAACATAATTTAGGCTTCAAGAAGCTCCTAAACTATAATGGGATTTCATTGACTTTTAGAATAGACCTTGTCAACGAGACTCGACTCTTCCGACTGTTTCTGCTTGTTGCTATGCCCCTTGCTGTGAGAGTGTTGGCGCCCCATGCTCCTCTCCTTTAGACCCTTGGAGAACACCAGGAGAGGACTTTTCTCCCTCTCCTCACTTCTCAGGGGCTGGAAGACTGACCACATCCTGTTCCTGAGGTGATGTAGAGGGAGAACTTGCTTCCTTTCCAGACCACCCTGCAGTCTGGGCCTCAGAAGTTAGAGGAAACGCCTCAATGGTCGGTCAGAGGCAGAACTCTGACTGGTCCTGGAAGGAGGCTTAATTACTGTCATAACATTAAACATGAATATGCTTGTCTAGGCAGGTGGCCCCATAAAGACTCAGAGCTCTGTGTGTGATGCACACATACACTGGGGAACAGACGGCAGCAGACTGGCTCCCCTGGGATACAGAATGGCATCAACATGACCCCGATTGCTGGCAACCAGTGCAGCTCTGTTGCCAGGACAAGAATGGTGCAGCAGGGAGGTGTGATATGAATGACCTAAAGGCCAGTCTATGCCATCCAGTGTGCCCAGATAACAACCTGGACTGGAGCCCCTCTCCCCCATCCCTCATGCCCTAGCACATGGAAGCCTCTGGCAACTAGACATTTTTTAAAAAATCTTTTATGACACACTTCACAGTGTGAATTAAAATGTGCTCAATTACTGATGTCAGAGAAGGAAGGTTCCAGCTAGAATGGCCTGAAATTCCAGGTTAAGTCATGTGTGTTTCATTCTGCAAGCCCTTACTGCCTGGGTTTCTGAGCAATCTGTCTGCTTCATTGTTGTCTGAAGTGAGATCAGCCCTGGAACCCTGGTACCCTCTGTTGGCAACCGGCAAAGGATTGGCTAAACACTGCAGAGGCCTTCTCGCCCGAAGGGAGGAAACTGGACTGCTAACACAAGGTGCTGCTTAGCCAGCACAGAGGACTTTAAGTCCAGCCTGTGAAAAAGCCATCACTGACTGGACACTGCCCCTGTCCCCCGGTGGTCCCAGCAGCTGCTGCCAGTTTCAGAAGCATCAACTGTATTTCTATGTGCAAATTCCAAGGACTGTTGACTTCTTGGGGGATATGGAAATGGGGTTGATTTTAATTCCTATCAAAGGTTAAGTGATATTTTAAATTATCATCGCTAAGAACCACAGTGGGATTTATTGATCGCTCGGCTTTCCTTTCTGTCTTTCAAATTAAAAAAGAGAAAAGTGTGTCATTCAATTCACTGGTTCTATTAGAAAAGTATTTTGAGGCTGCTAGAGGGTGCTGTGAACCGTCACTGTGGCTGTGGTGGGCTGCTAACGGTCAATGACTAGTGGTTTGGGGGGAAAAACTTTGATTTGTAGCATTTATTGATTTCCACAGAATAAATACTTACAGAATGGCCAATTTCAAGCTAAGTATGGGCTACCTCTAAGCTGAGAGCTCTGAGGAGATGCTTGTTAGCACATCTTCACAGTGCTTTATACCTGAAACACTCCCTCAGCTCTCTCAGCTGGTGCGAGCCGTTAAGTCCATGTCTTCGGGATGATGATGGACTTTGTGATGGACCCCAGATCTCAGGACCCTGTTCTGACAAGAGAAGGCCAGCCCTGCTGGTACTGCTCCTCCTAGGTCCCTCTTTAAGGAAGGATGAGAAGATGTACTCAGTGCCTCTGTATGCAGCTGTCTGCTATGTGCAGATAGACTTTAGCTCCCCTGAGAAGACGCTAAAGCCACAGGGATAATGAAGGAGAACTCTCTTAGCCTGAACTCGGAGTCGACGGAATTTGATCAAATGATACTTAGGTAGTGTTAGTACTTAGTAGGGAGTCAATAATTAATATCTTCCCTGAAACACTGGAGAACTCTATAATGAATAATTCACTTCTTTCAAGCTCACTGAATAAAATTCGGTGGTTGGATTAATTGATACTTGCCATGTGTTTTGCCAAAAGCTGAAGCTTGATTATACAGAAAGTTTTATCAAATACATTTGGAACTCCTGAGATTGCTATTTATAAAATTTCCCACCAGAGGGCAGGATGCGAAAGCTGATGGCTGCTCAGCCCTGGAGGTCGGGCCATTCGCCTTGTGTGATATTCTCATTCTGTATATTTCAGAGAGGAAGCTCGGCTTCCCTCACAGTGACAGTCGTCCCTGCCTTCTCCACATGCATTTTAATATAACCCATACTCCATCCTTCATGTTTAGGGTTTGACTGACTCTGAAATCCACAAGTAATTTTACCAAAATGACATTTCACACCTGCTTGTTAAAACAGGCCTTTGAAAGGGCCACCTCTTCATCGCAGCAGGCAAAGCAATGAGACGCTTGAAATGATTTTGAGGTCGGAATTTGGAATAACACAGGAAGATGTCTCTGAGCACATTCAAAATCAGCTCTGACTCCAGCAGGTTTAGAGACATAACAGTATATTCTAGATTTACCAGCTCGCGTCGTGCTATGAATCTAGTCTGTATGCAAATCCTTGGAAGGCTGAGAAAATATAACGTTCATCCATATTCCAAACAAAATACATCACCCTCAAAATTTAAATATCCATTCTCTAAACCTGAAGTCTGGGGACACCAGACCAGTTTTCTATTGCTCTCTACAAAGGTGTGTTGGCTTAAGTTAGGGACAAGGTTTCTAGTACTCTGTCATTTGCATCTGAAGAAGGGAAATTATTAACGTAACTCTCCATCCTTGGGTAAAATCATCACCCATACCCTCAGATTAAATTTTGTGTAAAGCATTTATCTCTAGTATTTGTTCTTGGTTCTGAATTAATGGACTTATACAGTGGAGTGACCACTGTGCAAAAATCACTAAATCTAAACAAGGGGGAGGCACTGAAAGCAAATTCTAAGACGTTACAGTCAACTCTTCAAGTCCAAGGAGCACAATTCGCGATCTTCTCTGAGAAATCAGGAAGCCTTTCACTTAGTCTAAAGGCTACTTTTCCTAATTAACTTCTTTACAAGCTTGTGGATTTTTAGAAGCTGTCTTATTAGAGGAAAAAAGGATTAAACTATAAATCAAAACAGAAGACTCGAATAATATTCGATGTCAAAAAATCAGAATTTATAAACAGGAATTTTTTCTAGATCAGATATTTTTATCCCATAACATACTCCAAGCAGTCCTCTACCTCCCTTCTGTCAGGAATGCAGACTTTGTACCGCTAAGCTAGGAACATTGTTTCAGTGGAGGAGAACGCATCCCAACACATGTTTCTTATTTGAGAGAGGTTGTACAGTTTAAGGCTTCTCACCATAAGAATTCTGCAAACTCACGTCAGGGTCCTATTCTTAGTGTGGAAATTATCTTCAGAGAGACAAAGAACTCATCAGAGTCAGGGTGAAGGATATACAAAATTGAGGTCATGCCCTTCTAGCTTTTTCTGGGAAAGACCCTTTTCATTTCAACACAAATAAGAGTTTCTTGAAATTCAACTGCCTCAAGCACATACTCGCCTGGAAAAAAAAATCAAGATATGGAGGAAATCACATAAGTATGCAGAGACCTCCCTCCTCCTCAGTCCCGTAAAAGAAAATTGGAATAAAAAAGTTTATCTAAGAGTCTTTTTTATTTTTTAGTCAAAACATATTCTTGGGCTGCAGAGGTGGCCCTGTGACTAAACATTTGCTGTTCTCAAAGAGAACCAGGGTTCAATTCCCAGAGCCTGCACTATGGTTCGTGGCTGAATAGAACACCAGTGCTAGGGGATCCAGTGCCCTCTTCGGGTCTCTATGGCTATGAGGTATGCAAGTGGTGCACAGACACACACATAAGGAAAATACTATTACACTAAATAAAACACTTTTTTAAAAAGTATTTTGAAAAAAAAACATTTCTTTAAAATATATTTTAGGTAATTTTTGATGATGTTTGGTGAAGCTAAAATTTATCTTGAGAAATTAATTATCAATTTCATGACTATTATTCAGCCTGAAACCAAAAGATGTTTTCTAAACTATTATCTAAGAAGTATTTCTGTATCTTTTTTTCCTTCGTGAATGACCCCACAAAGAGGAGACTCCACATCAAACTCCCTATTCCCTTCTCAAGTCTGAGAGGAAGGATTAACTAATTAACTCAGCTAATAATATATATAAAGTATTGCACTAAAATGGCGCGCTGAATAAAGGGTGTTTGGCTGGCGGAGGGGTGTTTTTGAGACAGAGTCTTGTTAGTCACAAAGCTGATCTTAAACTCACTAGGTAGCCAAGACGCCCTTAAACTCTAAGTGATCCTGTCTCAAATTCACACATTTCTATGACTATAGGTTTAGTTCTATGGTTAACATTGTTGTATTAAATAAAATGACGCCATTTTTTGTCATATTCAACAGATAAACAATTATTCTTTCCAGATCCTTGTGAACATTTCTAGATGCTGGTGTTGGGTTATATGGTGAGTGCCCCTCCCTCCCTTGAGTGCGATAGCTCTCAGCTAACCCACTAAGGCAGATGACACTAAGCTAACACATCCCCTTCCGGTATGATTCTAACATGGCTTTGACAAGTGGGCATAATTACATTGTATGAAGAAAATTAACACTGTTCAAAAAATTCTTCAACATATTTAAATCATTATAAACAACTCAACGTTAGACTACAATCTCTTTAATTCTATGGAAATTTAAAATGAAAAATAGTGTTTTGATTCTTTCTGAATATAGGAAATTTTCAACATGGAAAGAGTGGAATCGGAGCCTGTGTTTTGGAATGATATCGTGCTAGCTAAGCATGTTCCTTGTAATGTAGTCTACTGGAAGCCTGGAAGTGAGGAAAAAGGGGGATGGGTGGAAATTATTTGGCGACCATGTAAGCAGATACTTTAAAAGTAGTTGTATTTTCCTAATATGATAGATGGAAAATTAGTTAAATTTAGAAGGAATAGGAGAAAAACATTTGGAGTGACTTGTATTTTTTCCAACAGGAAAACCAATTTCTTGCTCCCTAAAAGTTCAATGGAAGTGGCCAAGTTAAACTGCAGGTCAGTGACAGCAGCAGATCAGTTGAGTCTAAGAAGAACTTAGAGACACAGCTCCTGAAACGTGTCATTTGGGCTGCAATTGAGCGAGCTAATGCTAGTCAACCTGCAAGTTCCGTGTATATAATTTCCTCTAGGGACTTAAATTCAGTTTTGAAATACTTGAGAGCATGGTGCCGTTACTGGTGTTAGACTTTAGTAACATGACGTTTTACCTCCAGACCCTGAATAACTTCACTGGGCTTATTATCATTTATGGATAGACATCCCTGAGGAAACTTTCAAATCCTAGCTTGTGTGATAAGCAACTGAAAAGAATGGATTAAAATCTCATTGAGATTGAAAGCTCTGTAACTGAGGAAAGTCGTACATGGGTGCACATACTACATATGTGATTAGGAAAGTCATACATGGGTGCACATACTACATATGTGATTACATTATTTATCCCATGTCTCGTGTGTCTCAATTGGTTGTGTTGTTTTGTTGTTGTTGTTGTTGTTGTTGTTGTTGTTGTTGTTATGGTTGACTGATTGGAAGAGCAGGTTTCAAGGGTATCAAGTAGACCCTTAACCAATTTTGAAAAACATCTGCAGAGAGCCAGAGATCTGAGCAAGTAGTTATCCTTGGACAAATATTCGTGACATTTGGGGACGTAATGGAGCCTGGCTGTTCGCATCCATATGGTAGACTAATGCTGCCCCTCATGGCCTCCTTATCATTATAAAATGAAAATATGATGAACTATGTAAAACCACTGTGGGCAGAAGGTTATGAAAACAGTACCTTTTACCATATTTCTAACCTGTTACAGAATTGCCTTTCCTTAGACACAGAGAAGCCAGAAATGAAATTACTCCCTAAAGCCTGAACCATGCACAGTAAATACTCACATTCTTCCAAATGAGTTTCTCCATACATTCCTCTCTCCTAGGAGAATGTTTTCCTCTTTCTGCACTCCTAATTCCTCTCCACTGGGATAAGGCTGTAATTGTATTTAGCTCTGTGCAGTGCAGTGTGAAATAACCAGGTCATTGGTTTCTGTGGAGGCCTTAAATCTGCAACCTACAATGGCTACTGTGTTGCTGCAAATTAACAGCAACATCTTCACAATCATGTAAGCAATTTATCTCGCTGTGGAAGAAGCCAGAGCTTTGCCTAGGAAGAAGAGTGTTTGGTAACAGAATGCTAAGTTATAAAAAATCAATAGGAACAAGTACGCTGGGAAGCAGAACTGGCAGGGAGACTCGGAAGCCATTAGTAACACACGATGTGGAAGGAAGGGACTGTCGTCACATTACATGGCACAAAAAATGTAATGAAGATATGACATGTAAAAAAATAATGGCCTGAATTACAGTTGATGAAAGGCCACCGGATATAATAGACTAAGTCTCGGGCAAATCCCTCATCTACTCTTGGCTTTGTCAGTAGCACAGTTTGGATACTTAAAGAGAAGAAACAGAAGCCCCAAGAGAGCTAATACACATTCCTTAATAGAGAGAAACTAGAGCTAGGTGTGGTCTACAGTGAGAGCATCGTACTCATAACTGACACCGAGAAGACCGTTACAGACGTGAGGCTAATCAGATCAAGACTTTCCCAGAAGCCTTCAAGTCCCACTTCTAGTGCTAGTCTCAGAAGGCCGAGTGCCAAGATACAGAAGAAGTAGGAAAAGACCATTAGACAAGATATTTCAGCTATAACTAGACTAATGACTTTGGGGAGTTTATGAGAGAGAGCCAATGTTCAACCAGGACAGGAGAGGGGTGCCGTGGAAAATATCAGTTGCAGTTCTATTTATTATCAAAGAGATCATATAAAATATTTATAATGTGGAAATTCTATTTTAAACTAGCAGACTTTTTCTCAGATTTATAGAAGAATAGAGCAGGGAGTATTCTAAATATGATCACGTCCCCTCAGTCTAGTCTCACATCTTGTGCTGTCTGGTCCACTTGTTACAGCTTCTAACCTAAGGCTGGCACATTATTGCTGACTGAAGCTCACAGTCGACATTACGGTCCGCTTTATAGATTCCATATGGATATTCCTTCTTGAGATTCCTTAAGTTTCTACTGTAAATTAACCAAATGGTATTCTTAGTACACCAAGAAAAGCAAATTGTTTAATAGTTCAATGAAGTGCTAGAACTTGCAAAGAGTGCAAAATCAGTGGCCGAGGTCATTTGGAAACTGAGACCTGAAATAACTGTTGTGTAGCAGTGACCTCCAGGAGCATGCTTGCCCATCAATGCTGAGCAATGACATCACTGCCAGTAGTCGTTATTCCGTTGATCACGTGGGGTGCCATCGAAAACCAGCTTTCCACCTGCCTCTCATGCAGTGACGATTAGCAGGCAAGAGTGAAACAGGCCAGTAAAACCTCTCAGAGCTGTAGTTAAGATTGACTCCGAGTCCTTTTATTGGGACCATTTTAATTTAATGGCATCGGAATGTAATTGCTAAATCAGGCTGAGCACTCCTCACACCTGAAGTGCTAAAATCCTTGGACCGGAACACTGAAGGTTTCTCCCAGCGATACTCCTCTGTGCCAAGCTAACAGTGTTCTACCAATCATCTTCGGTATAATACACATACAGTATTTGGTCTAGATACTTGTCAGATAAACCTTATGACTATAAATCATAAAATTAGTTGATTCCTGAATAATGTAGATTAAACATTGGTTGAAATTATTTCCGTGTCTGTAGTCTGCCTTTGGGAAATGCTAAAAAAATAAATTATTAAATCTCTCTGCTAACTCGGGACTGTGGCACATTTTAGTGCCAGTGGGAGTTATCTAGGGCTCTGGTTAAGATACAGATATGGGTCAAGAGGTCTGCAGTGTCCCCTGAGACCGTACCAACTGCTGATGCTTGTGATGTGTTGGTGGCCCAAGGATGTAACTTCAGTTGCCAGTGTGGGCTTGGCCTACTCTGGAATCAGTGACATTTCATAAAAGTCACCAAACAATTGGAGCCTTAGGTACCTGTCTGTAAAAAGGAGAGCTAAGAATAGAAACATCTCTCTCTCTCTCTCTCTCTCTCTCTCTCTCTCTCTCTCTCTCTCTCTCTCTCTCCCCCCCTCTCTCTCTCTCTCTCTCTCTCTCTCTCCCCTCCCTCTCTCTCTCTCCCTCCCTCTCTCTCTCTCTCTCTCTCTCTCTCTCTCTCTCTCTCTCTCTCTCTGCTGATTACTGTGAGGTTAAAATGAGACAATGAATACAGAATGGTCGAGTTAAAGCTACGTACTCAGAAGATCCACAAAAAGCTAGCTGAGGTCACTTCTAGTTTGTATCCTGGTTGACAACAACAGGATGCATAGGTCTAGTCTCCCAACTCCTTTGGCTCTCACTTGGCAACTTAGTTATTGACTCCTGGAAAGCAAGAGGCTCAACAACCAAGGTCAGCCTAAGAAGAAGCGTAAGGTAAGGATGAGGAGAGATAGCGTGAGACCGGGACACATTTGACAGTCAAGCCCACAGTGAGCATAAGGCAGAAGCCAGACATTATATTTCTCTTCATCCAAACATCAGCATACCCTATCCACTTCATCACCCACACAGCTCCCAGGCAAGCCCTACCAAACAGCGTCCAGGATCAAAGCTCTCCTTCCTGTTTGTTCTTTGGCTTTCTTAAACTCATTCTTTTTTTTCCTGCCTAAGGGGGATAATGTGACTCCTTAAAAGTGTTCCCACCTCCAACATAGAAAGAGCTCTAAAAGTTTGTGACAAGAGAACCAAACAACTCAGATGGAAAGGGGGGGGTTGTAAAAGTATAACCAATTCAATAATCCAGAAGACACCAATGGAGACGCACTTTCATTTTGTACCTACCGGACCGCTAAACATTAAGAGAAAACAAAAACAGAACTGGTAATGTTACATTGGAAAAACGATTTTGGGGTTATTTTGTAAAATCCTGAGTGGCCATTTTAGATTTACATACAGCCCAGCACTTCCACTTTTCAGTGGAGAGGACAGATGGTCATCAAGTCCTGGAACAAAATGCGTAGTAACTACCTTATTGTCGCTACCTTACAGCACAGTCTAAAATGATAGTGCACGAAACTCCGGACTTTATAATGACTCTCAGTGCATTTTAAAGAAGCCTTCAGTCCTAACTAAATACCGAGATACATGAAACCCTCACTGTCACAGCGATGGTTTTTGCCCAGCCTTTTAGAAAACTCAGGGTTCTTTTTTTCTTTCTTTCTTACAGATTGCAGCTCCCTAGAGGGCCTGATGAAATGGGGGAATCTGTGCAGACTCTCGCCTATAAAAATTCACAACTAACTTAAAGAGCTTCATTCCTCCCTCAAGTCTTTGAGCCTGACCTCAGGGTCTCTGCTTCTCAAGTTGAGGGCTCATCTCAATTCTGTTCTGTTCCTGGGGTTAGAGCTTAAAGGGACGGCTGACTCTCTGCGTCCACCCGTGAGCTGCCAACCACATTCGGCCTCTAAATGAACAATGTGCCCCCTTTCTAGGACTAAGAGTCAGTATTTTGGGGGGGATGCTGCTTGGACTCACCATATCACTACATTTAACGGTCCCCAGAGGAGCAGATATGTCCACTCAGAGAGCAGCAATGAGCCCCCAAGAAGCTCCCTTCAGGATTGTGCCTCCTGGACAAGGCTGCCGAGCATCTTAATATTCTGTGTATGTTAAGGATTCCCATGGGGAAGTCGGTACTGAGCAATGTTGGCATGAATAATGTAAACAGCCTCCCTCATATTTGTAAATACAGGGTTTGCTGGGTGAATTATCAAGAGTCCACAAGTATTCAGTCTTCCTTCTAGCCTGCTCCCGTGGCCAGCAGGATGACTCAGCTCAGTGAATAAAAATGTTTGCCATCAAGCTATCAACGTCGGTTCAATCCCTGAAGGTCATGTGGTATTATGTGGTAGAAAGAATTGGATAATCATATATTATCCTCTGAAGTCCACATGAGTACCATGGTACAAGAGAGTCTACACACACACACACACACACACACACACACACACACACACACACACACACACACACCAAACAAACAAAATGTAATCTTAAAAGGCATCTTAGGGATACCAATGAATACTTAGGACAATGTATGTATAGGTGTGTGTGTGTGTGGATATGTGACATGAGAAACTTCCTGTTGAGTTTTTGGTCAAGAGAGTCCAAGAAACACCCCACAAATAGTACAGTCATTATGCTGTCTTCTTGTTTCCTCCCAGAATTGAAGCTAAGTTCCTATGGCTGAAGACACCACATACTTCAGACACAGAATTTGGATGATTCTGCTGAATCCGATGTGGAAACCTTCTTCCTAAAGAAATAGCTCTCATAGTACCAAAAGGTACCATGCAAGACGCCAAGGGAGAAAAGTAATCAATAGCCTCGAATAGCTGTAAAGCTTTGACCCAACACCAGGAGGGCAAGAGAGTCCACGGCTGCAGTAGTGACATTTAGATCCTGGAAGTAACCAACAATTTTCTCATTGGCCTTAAGGCACACTCAGTTGGAGAGAATGATGGCCAGGTACTGTAAACCTAGCTGACGAGGCATGGCTGGTGATGTCGTGTCCTTAAAAGAGAAACTGTTTCTCTTTCCTAAACCACTTTCCTAAATGAGTCTGACTTCTGACTGTACTCTAAATACTTATAGATGCCTATCCTCACGCCCATAGGTGACTGTAGCTCTCATTCCTCATCAAAGAAGCTCCTTTTTTAGAAATAACAGATGGAGACCATAACAGAAATACGCAAAACGCAGAGACCGATTATGAGATGCCCAGGCCCAACAAATAAATCTACAACACAAATTCTACACTTGAGGCTCAGGAAAGTTTGTCGAACATGGAGTAGAAAGATTATAAGAGCCAGAAGACTAGGACACCTTCTGTGTCTTATGATGAGAAGCCACAGTCATGGAGTCTCAAAAATATGGTCACTTAAATAAGCCCTGCACAACGACAATAGTAGTTAACGTGCCAACAGGAATGGCAGTCTCACATGCTCCACCTCTAGGTGAAAAACTACAAGCAATTGATAGGGAAGAGAGGGATTCAGTCTTCTCTATGGACGAGCCCCTGATAGGTTATTCAATCACCAGTAGTCAGTCCTAAACACACACACACACACACACACACACACACACACACACACACACGAGCAACACTAGTGGACTCAGTGGGCTATATCTATTCATTTATATGCACATATTTGAAACAATAATTAAAGAAGAAGAGGTCATGAGTTTGAGCGGGTGGGGTCACACAAGAAGAGGTGGGGAGAGAGGTATCAATGAAATAAACACAGTATTGTGTATAAAGTCTAAAAGTATTCATTTAAAGGATTTCATCATGGAAGATATTATGGCTCATATTGTAAATAGTTTAAACAAAGACCCTAGTTCTGAAGATTTTTCTCAGAACTACTCGTTTTCTCAAATCACTATTTCAGTTTCTGGCTATATACACAACATCAGTTAAAAGAAGGTACATGCAGTGATATCATGTACCCCAAATCAGCTCTTGGGAAGCGGAGACAGGAGGATTATAGCAAGTTTGAGGCCAGGCTTTTCTATATAGCAGATTCCAGGCTAACCTTAGATGCCCTGCACCACATAGAAACCATTCCCCCACCAAAAATAAATTCTGAATTTTAATAAGTGCATATCGCCATGTCTCTTAAATTGAAATATTCTGGTAAAGGCTATTTCATATACATCATGAATAGTTCCCTATACTTTTTATCAAATATTTCAGATCTAAGGACAATAAGTATTAAGAACTAAAAGTATATAATATAAATATATAAATATAATTAAAATTCGATATACAAAGGAAACAGGATATTAGTGAATATTAATTATATTATAATTAAGTACTATCTAGGTGTCTGGAAATTTTACCCATTGTAAAATTCAGATCCTCATTGTAAGAAATTGCTAAAATTGGTGTTTGCTATGAACCAACAAATGCTTGTCAAGAAGCCCTGTATGGCAGAACCCTCTGTGAGTGTGGCATGGCACACAGGGATGTAGGACGTTAGAGAGCATGATCTACTGGGTCAGAAGCTAAGCTTTTGTGTTCTGTGTGGTCCTGTTTCTCACTGATGAGTACACTAGCCTAATTAGTCAGCCTTTCAAGATGCCTCCTCTTCAGAATGAACAGGTTTACTGACATAAATCTTGAAAGCCCTTGCCAGGTTCAAAATTTGCATATTGAGCTCCTGCATGCACACACACAGGTCACGAAGGCCTCCCAGAAGAGCTTTGTGAAGGACCAGGCATGCTGTATTTGTCAGGTCACAGACAGTTCAATGACCACTCGAGAGTCTGTGATGAGTTTTCACTCATTCAAGCCCTCACTTGCAGGTGCTAAAATCTTTAGCTGCTTCACCGTTTAACCATGTGGTATATCTTCACAGATTATAGCTCGGCTATTTTAACCTCGACTAAACAAGTGTTCAATACAGAAATCCCCCTGCTTTCAGGTTTGCAGAGAGCCCAGACACCACCTCAGCTTGGCCTGGTGCACACTGAACACCACATATGAGGAGGGCTGGAGGCATGACTGGTGTGTACGCTCAGTGTCGCTTTCTTGGTTGGAGTGACGATAGCTTAGGCAGTTAAAAAAATACCACAAGTCGAGCCGGCTGTGTCACACAGTTTAAGACAGATGCATCAGGACAGTCACAGCAGCTGCACATCTTTCTGCTGTGTGGCTTCCATGCTGTAGTAGATTGGACAATTTTTGCCACATTGGACCTCATTTTGCTTTATGGTGAACTGTATGCCAGAGTCTCTGCAGTTAATCTGTGGGCCAGCAGTACAGCCAATAAATATATTGAGGAGGGAAAAAGCCTCACATTCTACAGTTCACCAACCACAAAGCCACCCAAGCCATATACAATCCTGCTAATATTTGAAGCTATCTGTTTCGAACTCCCCACTTATAAATTTTCCTTTAGAAGAATACCCTTGGAATATTGCTACTGTTATATTTTTGTCAAATATAGGTAAGGCTCTGCAAAGATGCTGGGAAAAATTCATTGAGACCATATATACTATGCAAGCTAAATGAGAACGTGATCTGCTTCTCATAACTCAGGCTAAGTGGTCCACACACCCTAAATCAGAAGCTCAAACTCACAGAGGAAATCTAGCCACCCAGTGGCAGTAGGCTTTGCTGAAGCCTTGTTGTCAGCAGCCATGTAGGAGAGGCCAAGGCTAGTGGGTGACTTCCCTGGAGGTGGCCCACTGTTTTATGAATGGTCTATAATGGGTGAGCAAGGTCTCGAGAAACTTCATCTCAGGATTGCTTCTTACAGCCAATATGTCATTATGATATGATCTAATGATTCCTGGGCACTAGCCCACCCTATTGAGCATATTTTCTTCAGATCAACAAAGATGTACCATCATGTAGTAATGTTGTATAGACAAATCAATGATTCCATAATTTCTAGCAATGATTTTATAAAATTCCTATTTTTTATTCAAGTAATTTTAGGAAGACAAAATAAGAGTCGGTTTTAGTTGCTTTGCCAGAAAGATATAATAAAGTTAGAATCAAGAATGGAGTGTGCCAACTCCTCACAGAACAATATGGCTGCATAATAAGGAATACAATGAGCTTTCACAATTACACTAAGAAGAGAAATGGGCTTAAGGAAAAACACTCATTCAAGGTCAGATCCAAGGATGAGGCCACAGGTGTGCACTATGATAAAGCAAGGCCATGTGAATGAAACGCTACTTTGAACCTACTATAGACATCCTTCTGTAACTCCCCTTTTGTGTAACATTTTATCTGTGAGGTAATTTTATAAAGAACTTTTGCCTAAGAAAGTATAAGGTCAGAAAGAAGGAATAAAGTGGGGCTCTGACCATCTACCCACAAAATACATGTGTGTGGCCTGTGGGGATCTGCCCGATCCATCAATTTAAATGGATGTGTGTGTGTGTGTGTGTTTGTGTGATGGTTTGCATATGCTCCACTCAGGGAGTGGCAGGATTAGAAGGTGTGGCCCTGTTGGGGTAGGTATCTCACTGTGGCTGTGGGTTATAAGATTCTCATTCTAGCTGCCTGGAAGTCAGTCTTCCACTAGCAGCCTTCAGATGAAGATGTAGAACTCTCAGAAATGCCTGCACCATGCCTGCCTGGATGCTGGCATGCTCTTGCCTTGATGATAATGGACTGAACTTCTGAACTGTAAGCAATCCCAATTAAATATTGTATTTATAAGAGTTGGTCATGGTGTCTGCTCACAGCAGTAAAATCCTAACTAAGACAATGTGTTTATGTGTATATATGTATATATGTATGTATGTATGCATATATGTATATACGTATATATGTACATATATATATGTATATATGCATGAACACCTGTGGAACTGATGAGACAGTTGGTCGGGTCAGACTAGAATGAGTGTATGTGCAGACATATATGTGAGCCTGTAAGTGTTGCCTGTGTAAAGAAACTTTTCTCTGCTTTATGAATGAGTTGAGTTACTGGCCTCAGTTGTGTGAAGCAGTTCACCTTTCTTTTCTCTCTGGTCCATGAGTCAATGAGCTCTAAGCCTCTACCCTGGCCAGAGAGAGGTCCTTGAGCTAGAGAGAAAGGAAGCCAGCACTTATTAGCACAAAATAGTAAGAGAGAGTTACAGAGGAAGAGACCAGTACTTAACAAAGCACAAATAGTTAGATTATGAGGCCAGGGATCACCAGTCTTGACCTCTGTCTGACACTGTGTCCCACCCACTGTTCCCCTAAAGGTTGGTGCAGGCCTCTGCACTTTGTTTGTCAGAAGACAGAAATGTTGGACCAAGGCTGGAAAAAAATTTCTAAAATGTGATGTACCTGGTCTGGGGGTGGCGCTCAGTGGTAGAAGGCTTTCCCAACATGCTGGATGTTGGTAATACAACAAAACAGCTAAAATACAAGTTAAGAAAAACAACCAAAATCTGATGCACTAGGAAAACTCACACACATGCACACACACATACTTGGTCTAAAGAGTAAACATGGGGACATCTGAGATCCCATCAAAGATGGCTGTGCTCCAGCCACCTACAGCTGAGGTTCTGAATGTCACTTACCCTATGACCACACAGGAGATGGCTGTTCCCAAGAAGGCATACGTTAAAATGGATCCCAAGTTTTGAAAAAAGTGTCTCTGGGGAGAAAGAGAAAATAGTTTATACAGTATACCTGAATAAGCTCACAGCCTTCCCCTCTCTCATTATTTATCAGACAATCTTTGAACCTCATTCATCCCTGGGATTTGGTGCACCTGGGCATGAAGTTTAGCAAGTGATTTCTCAACAAAGAAAGAGGAGAAAAGAAAAGCAATGGAAAAAAAAACTAGAAGATGATAGAAAAGGGGAAGATAGCCCACAGACGCAGCTAGACCCCAGAAGAGGGAGCAGGCTGGCCAATGAGTAGCTGGGGTTCTGGGAAAACTAATCAAGACACACGTGTCAAGAAGGGTCTTGTAAACACGACACCTTTAACTTTTCAAATGTTATTCTAAGAAATTTAAATGGCAACTGGCTTTCTTCTGGTTTTTCTTCTCCATGCATCTGCTGAAAGTGACGCAATCAAAGACTAAAATCCTGAGTTAAATAAATACTTTATTCAGGAAACATGAAGTGATGCCTACTACTTAGGTAGGATATGGGGAAGGATGACCTGCAGGGATATAAATCTTTTCATGTGCTTCTTAGTTAGGAATACTCCCTTCTAGGGAGAGCTGAGCAGCCGCCATTGGCAGCAAGAGGGAGCCTGGAGTCCACAAAACAAATCAAAATGAAAAGAGCAAACAAACAAACAAAACGACAAAAACAACAAAACCCTCCAAACAACCACAACAAAACCCTCTAGGTCTGTAACGAAGCTGCCTGGCTGCCGGATTGGGTGAGCCAAAGGGAGGGAGAGGTGAGCATCGGCAGTCTCCAAGGTGGTACCCGGGCAGCAGGGGAGCAACGTGCTCCCTCTGCCTTACCCTGTGGCCCAGCACCGCCCACCTGAGTGACGTATTGACCTGTGACGTGGACAGTCAGCCTGTGCCTGAACGCTGTCTGGCGTTAGCTCAGCAACTGAGTCTGTGGCTCTCCGTGTGAAGGCTCACTGTCTGCCTGACTCGAGCCCAGCGTGAACTCGTGTGCGAGCTCTCGTCATACAGTCATCCAGGACAACACTGTTCAATGGCCAGGTAACACGGGTCACATTTGATATCTACAGACCTCCCAGAGGGTCACATTACAGCGACTTTAAAAGGTGAAGTGGAGTTTGTTAATGTTTTGTTTGACAAAGCATATCCTCAATGCTATAGTTTCGTCAGGAAATCAGTATAAGACATTTTTGAGATGATTTACATACTGTTTTGTAAAGTGCTTAGACTTTAATATCTAGTGTACATGTCACATTTACAGTGCATCTCGCTCTAGACAAGGTGCAGAGTTCATTAGCTGTGTACCACTAAGTCCTGGGTACAGGTCTAATACATTTAAATGAATTGCAAGAATGTCAGGGTTGAACATTTACTGTGTAATCTATACAACTTATGCTATTCTTAGTGTAGAAGAAATCTTATAAAACATCACTACTTTTTGTTAGTGTTGGCAAGTGTTCTACTTAATGATGAGAGAGGGACGCCCCTTAGCTTTACCTTCTTCAGACTGTATCCCGCATGAAATATGATGGGAGGCAGCAAGACATTGAAGAAGATTTCCGGGTCAAACGTCATCTGCCAGAGAAGACAAAAGTAAAGTTAGACTCGTGTTTACACAACAGGTATAGCACTTCTGTGGAGGTTGTGTGAAGGCTACACTGCCATGCTATTAAATTAGCAAAGAGAAAAATAAGAAAGAAGAAAAACTAAAGCCAGATGGACGTGGCACACAACTCTGACTCCAGCACTCAGGAGGCAGAGGCAAGTGGAGCTCTGAGTTGGAGGCCATCTTGGGCTACAGAATGAGTTCCAGTACAGCCAGGGCTACACAGAGAAACCCTGTGTCAAACAAATGAAACAACAACAGCAAAAAAAAAAAAAAAAAAAAAAAAAGAAAAAGAAAATATAAACTTAGAAATGTGTAAATGTGGTATCACATAAAAGGATATTTAAGTTAACAATAACAGAAAGCAAAAATCTAAATGAATTTTCTCTGGGAAAAAAAAAACTTTCTTTTAACTTGATCAATCATTCCTAATTTAACTTATTATTCCAGTGTTTACTGTGTAGTCCAGAGTGACCTTGAATTCACCATCCCCCAGCCTCAGCCTCCCCAGTACTGGGATCGTAACTGCACTACTATGCAGAGTTCATTCTTCATGGCTCAAGTGTTCTTAATTATGTCTTACTCCTTTCCTGGTTGGAAACAGTGACGTTCACATTTTTTAGCTGTTGACAAAGATTTAAAGTGTTTCCCAAATAAAAGACATGTAGAGACTTGGCCTCTATTTTCTCTAATTTATCTCACTCCAAAGTTTAAAACACACTTCCAAACTGTGGAAAAACACATTTGAAAATGAAAATGCATTTCTTGCATTTATCAATTGCTTTTTCTTGGATTAAAATAAACTTAGCCAAAAAACAAAAACAAAAC
Source organism: Rattus rattus (assembly GCF_011064425.1). Classification (NCBI taxonomy): domain Eukaryota; kingdom Metazoa; phylum Chordata; class Mammalia; order Rodentia; family Muridae; genus Rattus; species Rattus rattus. The sequence goes on along the minus strand of NC_046161.1, from coordinate 86,219,044 downwards.
AAAACTCCAAAAACAAAAAAACCAAGTATGAACTGATATGAAGTATAATGAAATAAGATGTGAGAATTCTTGAATCCAGGATCTGCTGTACACTTGACAATTTGCAAAGAACTCATTTGGTTTCTAAAACTGTCCTACAGTAATCATCATCTTCACCTCTTCTATCTGTCTCTGTTTGTCTCTGTCTGTTTCTCTCTCTCTCTCTCTCTCTCTCTCTCCCCCCCTCTCTCTCACACACACACACACACACACACACACACACACGCACTTCATACCTAAGACCCACTCACCATAGGATGCTCATCCAAACCCCTCAGATGCAGGGTTTTCACACTGTCATTTGCAAGTCTCCCTCTTGTTATGTGCCTTTCCCCTCTCTCCTCTCTGAGGTGGGTCTCAGAAGTGGCTCTGCTATGGGTCTATCTGACCTCTCCATTCAGAGTGCCTCTTCTCTGTGGGTTCGTAGCCTTTGGCCCCTCCTGGTAGCATAGTTTCCGGTATACTCTGAGTGATGACTGACTTGTTCTGTTTTCTCCATTAAATCAGGAGCTTTTCCAGGAATACAGAAAGGCCTTATCAATCTGCCTCGCCCCTGCCCCTCCCTGTGTCTCGATGTGGCTCAATTGAAAAGAGGAGAGAACTACTTTCGAGAGTCAAACCTGTTAAAATGGAATGAACTACCCTCGTCCTCATCACAGGTGAGGATCATTCAGAGGAACCTCTCAGGACTCAGCTTTCACCTTGGGACAGTGAGGCCATTGTCAGACCTTCTATTTTCTCACCTTCTGCATGCTCAATTTCAACTCTGCTCATGCAATTAATACTTGGGGAGAGAAGGTAGACACAGCGGAAGCTGCTAATTAAGCCTGGTCCCCTCTCACAGACCCAGTGAGGTACCTATGGATGCCATACTCCTGTACCAGGGAGCATCTAGGCAGGTCACCTACGCCTCCAACTTTCACCAGAGCCCTGTGGTACATCATTCTAGTTAGAGCTGTCATTGTTGTGATGGAACACCGTGACTAAAGCAAATTGGAGAGGAAAGAGTTTATTTGACTCACACTTCTAAATCACAGTCCATCACTGAAGGAAGTCGGGACAGGAACTCAAACAGGACAGGAGCATGGAGGCAGGAGCTGACGCAGAGGACCTGAAGGGAAGCTGCTTACTGGCTTGTTCCTCATACCTTGTTCAGCCTGATTTCTTATAGAACCCAGGACCACCAGTCCAGGGATGGAATCACCTACAATGGTCTGGGCCCTCTCCCATCAATCTCTAGTTAAGAAAATACCCTACAGACATGCCTACAGCCTACAGTCTTGTGGAGAAGTTAATTTCTTAATTGAGGTTCCCTTCTCTCAGATGACTTAGGTTTGTGTCAACTTGACATAAAACTATTACATACACGAGTGTTCCCCTGAACCCTACAGCCCTGTGCTTAGGGTATTCTGCTCCGCTAGCTTCCTCAGCATTAGTTCATCAAGCCCGTAAGAACTTGGACATTTAACTTATCATCCCACACCAAGCCTAGGGGCTACTGGAGACTTTAGATGGTCGTAGGTTAGCTGTTTGCATAGGTGGCAATTTCAGGGCCTATCCGCTACAGTCTTAGATTCCCATAAGCCCTCTCTCAATCAGGAGCGGGGGCCCGTGGGTGTGTTTTAGCCTAGCTTGCTGTGTGTGCCTCCTTCAGAGAGTTTTATGTGTAAGGGAGACCAACAGAGCTACTTCTGGCACAGTAATGCCTTCTGCCACGCTCTCCTGGTCTCCTGCCTTAGTCACCATTTCACCCACATAATACCAGTCTCCAGCACTGAAAGGGAAATGTTTTCAGCTAAGAGCACATCCTTGTTTGTTGCTCTACGTCACATGTAATTTATCCCCAATACGGGTTGAATATATTTTGCAGGGTTTTTTGTTGTTTGTGAATTTGTGTGTTACTTGTTTGACAAACTGAATACTTGGGAGGCCTTCAGCAAGAGAACAGCCCTCAACTCCCTCCCTCCTAGGCTATCTAAATTCAGAACCACGTTGTAAGTGACCAAACATCACTGAGAAATATAAAAATCTAACACAGAATAAAAATGGAAGCTATGCCTTCCTGACCTTTGCTATTCATTCCTAGAGAGATGTCGTACTCTGGATAGCACTTCACTGAGGACCCACACGCAAACTGAGATGCTAAGCTTGCACTGCCATGACTCATGACTATGCTACTCATTCTGAGAGATGTATTGGGTTCTAGAGATGAAATGTCGAACCCATTTCACAGATGAGAAAATGGAAGCTGAGCTATTTTGAGGTGTCTTAGCTTGTTGTCTGGGTCAGGCAGCTGGAATTCTAGATGCAGGTTCCTATCTCCAAGGCCTTTTTGTTTCTCACATTCCTTCACACAGTGTATGTGAAAATCCTTACCTTCTGATATCATAAATTGGTTAGATTTACACATCCCAATATCATCTGAGGAGACATTGTCGGAAAAAAAAAAGGTTCTGTTCACTGACTGCAGATCTTTGGAAAGTTCTCCTTGGTGTTACTGCTGTTGAATGAGTGTCTTCTGTCTAATAGGAAGAATCATTTGTCTGCATGTCTTTAAGGCTCTCTTTGTGTACTCCTGTACGAGACAGTGTGACTAAGATCTAGACTACAGCAGTGGTTCTCAATCTTCTTAATGCTGTGACCCTTTAACACAGTTCCTCATGTTGTGGTGACCCTCAACCACAAAATACTTCATTGCTACTTCAAAACTGTAATTTTGATATTGTTATGAATTGTCGTGTAAATATATATGATCCCTGTGAAAAGGTCATTGGACCCCAAAGGATTCAACCTAGAAAGGTTCTGCACACAGGTTGAGAACTGTTGCCTTAAGGGAAGCAGTGGGTGACAACTACAATATCCAGGCTTGTTAGGAATAAAAGGGTTTTCTGGTAAGGAAGATAGGAAAGGAATATTTTCAATGGATCTGCACTTCAGGAGCAAAGGAACCCTTAAACCCATGTTTGCTCCTCTAAACACACACACACACACACACACACACACACAGAGAGAGAGAGAGAGAAAGAGAGAGAGAGAGAGAGAGAGAGAGAGAGAGAGAATCTCATATTATATGAACAGAGTTAAACTTGTCTTTCTGTTTTGCTCACTGCCTTGATTTAAAAAAAAGTCCCTCTGAAGGCAACAATCTCCACAGAGCATAAAATTGGTAATATTCACCCCATGGGTATCCACTATTTTCAAAAATGTTAGCTTAATTCTACCAGGGTTTGTGTTTTAGAATTTATTCTTGGTTTCAACTCTCAAATCTCTTATGATCTAGGATCCTCATACATAGAATATCTAGGGAAGATTTTTTGAAAGGCTTATTTATTATATATAAGTACACTGCAGCTGTCTTCAGACACATCAGAAGAGGGCATCAGACCCATTATAGATGGTTGTGAGCCACCATGTGGTTGCTGGGAATTGAACTCAGGACTCTGGAAGAGCAGTCAGTGCCCTTAACTACTGAGCCATCTCTCCAGCCCAATCTAGGGAAGTTTTAAGAGTGTGGGCCTGAATCACCAGCCAAGGAGCACACACGCATGAGCTGATGTACAGCCCTGCCCTTCATGCAGCTCTCCCAACAACGGAACACTGACTCTGTTGCCTGTCGTGGATCCTGTCCCCTTAGCTGGGGTGTCTTGGCGGGCTCAGTGGGAGAGGCTGTACCCTAAACTGCAGTGACTTGGGTGCCAGGGTAGATGAATACTCGAGGGGACTTCACCCTTCTCAGAAATGAGGGAGAGGGAAGGGTGGGGGAGAGGATGTGTGAAGGGGACCTGGGGAGTGGAGGGCCTGTGATCAGGATGTAAAATGAATAAATAAATTTATTAATGGAAAAACGTGGAGACGCGGAGGCCGACTGAGGGAACTGCATGCTCTATAACAGCTGAACATCAAGCCCTGATAAAGAAAATGTGGCATCTCCAGGAAATATTCAATCAGATCGATAAAATCATTTAAAAGATTAAAAAAGAAGGAAAGAAAGAAAGAAAAGAAAAGAGTGTGGGCCTAACAGACACACTGCCTGGTTCCAAATCGCCTCTTAGCCTGTGGCTGTTTACTCTTCTACTGGCTTGATTTCTTCATTGTACAGCAAACACAATACTTCGTGTACAGATAAGGTCACTAGAGGACTGAGTGGTAAAGCCGTTCGACATTTCCTACTGCCTAGTTAGTAGTTCTTAAATGTTTGCTATTAATAAAATAAAGATCTAGGACTAAGGATTTTCAAGTAGTGGGTCTGCAAGAAGGCTCCGTGAGTTCCTTAGGGTTACTATTGCTGTGATGAAACGCCATGACCAAAAGCAAATTGGAGAAGGAAAAATTTATTTGGCTTATGATTCCACATCATTGTTCATCACTGAAAGAAATCAGAACAGCAGGGCAGGAACCTGGCGGCAGAAGCTGACGCAGAGGCCATGGAGGGGTGCTGCTTACTGACTTGTTTCCCAAGACTGACTCAGCCTGCTCTCTTATAGAACCCAAGACCCCCGACCCAGGGACGGCACCACCCACAGTGGACTGTGCCCTCCCACATCAATCACTAACTAAGAAAATGCTTTAGCAGTCTGGTTATGAAGGCATTTTCTTAATGGAGGTTTTGTCCTCTCAGATGACTAGCTTGTGCTGAGTCAGCATAAAACTATCTGGAGCATTAATTAAAGGTATTTGGGGCAAAGTCTGTGTTCAGTATTTGGGATGCATGTGGTATCAAGAGAAAACTGATTTCCACAGTTGGCCCTTGATCTCCACATGTGTGCTCTGACACACATATACACAGTAAATAAACAAATACATGTGATAACAAAATCTTAGAAAATGTTCAGAATATACTTTTAAAAAGTATTCATTTATTTTTGTTAACATACAAAGCATTAGGTTTCATTATGGCATTTTCCAAACAAAAGTTGTTTTCCCCATAGCACAGGAGCATTTTTTTTTTAAATTTCAAGATTATAATAATTACATAATTTCTTCCCTTTTCTCCCCTCCCCAAGCCCTTCAATATACCGCCTCCCTGCTTGCTTTCAAATTCACGGGATCTTTTTTCATTGTTCTTGCATGCATATATGTGTATATATATATATCCCTACATAAAACCTGCTGAGTCTGTGTATCTTGTAATGCATGTTTTCTGGGATGATCATTTCTTATCAAATTATCAGGTATGCTCTTCCTTAAGGAATATTTCTATACCAAAACACTAAACAAACAACAACAACTAAAACCAAAACTCCTCTAGTTTCAGGATCTCCTGACCTGTCTAAAGTGTGGGTAGAGACTTTTTTTTTTTTTTTTTTTTTTTGGTTCTTTTTTTTCGGGGCTGGGGACCGAACCCAGGGGAGACTTTTAACCTTCCCTCTCGGTTAACGCTTCCTGAGATGGCCCGCTGCACCGACATGGCTCTCGATCTGCGGGGCAGCTGTGAGTGTTCCAAGCAGAGGAGCATCCCTGAGGCTGAGGGATGAGCATACAGCCCTGGGGAAGAGAGGAAGCTCGGTGGCACGACATCCTCCCAGGAAAACCCTTGCCCCTGCAGCTTTCCTGTAGAAATCGGGCTAACCGCCAACGCAGAACTTTTCAATAATCAGAATAGCCCACTCCCTGCGTGCGGGTTAACTACCTCGGCACCGGATTACAGTTTCTGGAGCAGCGAGACGAGGCTGGCAGGCAGAGAGTGGCACGCAGCACGGGAGGATTTATTTGTGTATACAAACAGATTTGTGTTCCTTTCAGCCTAGCTCTAGGCTTAGTTGCCGATAAATCAGAGTTCTGGGAGTGACTCCAATCCAGACAATTTCTCAGAAATGGCTGGATTGGCTGCTGTCGCAGCCTCCATTGGAAATCCCACATGCCATTTCCCTCAGACTTGTACTCGGATCGTTTTTAATTTTTAATTAAAATACTGGGTCCTAAGCAATGGGTGAAGCAGAAGGGCAGAGAGGCAAAGTGTCCCAGTCAAGGATTTACATATATCTTTCAAGACACAAATTACAGATCAGACCTTCAGACCCTGCCCATCAGAATGTCACGGTGAAACTGCCCATTAGCTACATGGCTTGCTGATCTCTTGAACTGGAGGCCTGAATTCTTACCTCTAACGCTGGTGGCTAGTGGGAATTGGGTAGCATATTAATATCTGCACAGTCAGCAAGACTCCACATCTCGTTGTTTAGTTTGCAAACGTTCTACTTCACTGTTCAACACGTGCCTGATTTAAAACAACAGATCTGAAACTCTGAGTCGAAAGTGTCACCTATGTTTTAAGAAGACAGATTTTTAAGCACCAACATTAAACCTCAAAGACAACATGGGGACAGCAGGACACCAGTCTGTTCACGACGGTGCAGTATACTTGAAATGCTCTTTTGCATACGAACCAGCGTTTGACTCAAACAGCCCACACATATGGTTCCAAAGATAACCAGCTACAAAATTTCCAAGAACAGAGAGAATATTCTGAGCTGAGTCCTCAAAGCTTCAGAAGGTTACAGATTCGAAATTGTGCTTGGGTCTGAGTATGCCGTGAGTCACCCAGCTTGTCCAAGAAGACATAGCAATGTTCCACTGACCTACTAAGTAAATAAGCACCAAAGTAACCACAGTGGCGAGAGACCGTGATTGATACGGCCCAGTCCTTCCAAAGACGCCTTTTGAAAACAGTATTTCACCGCCGCTGACAACATTCCAGAGTGGTAGCTGGCCAATGCAATTATTCCTATTTTCCAGAGACAGGAGAAGAAACTAACGGCAGGCCCAGTGTCAGTCAACATGACAGGGACATCGCTGGGAATTGAATGTGTATATATAGGCCAGCTAAACACATTCGTTCTGAGGGAACTAAGTTCATATAACTAAGCAAGATTTGGGACTGAGAATGACAATTTTGTTATTTGGGGAATAGTTGGTTCCTTTGGACAAGTAAAAAACAGTCAGCAAAAGGACTGTCCGGTCATCTCCAATGTTTTCGTCATCAAAAGCTTAGCAAGCCTCTTGATACAAAGAATCTGAAGATGCTTCCTGTAACGGATCAGTACTAAAAAGGCTCTAAACAAAGGAAGACAACAGACTGCACAACGTGACTCAAGGCTCTGGAGTAAGCTGTAATTTGGAGTTCTCCAGCACAGAGATGCCACCCTGAGGTGGCTGGCCTGTGGGAAGTCTTGATTTGAAAGCAGCAGATGAGCTTGGATCTGCGGTACGGATGAGAATCTATCCATGGGCCCCCTACATGCAGAGCCATGCTCAGTCCCCAGCTCTCGGCCCCATGGCCGGGGTATTCTAAGCCACAGGGGAAGTCCCCCAAGAAGCTTTCGTGAGCTCAGTGACATCTGGTAGCAAGTAACTCAAAGTATTTTTAAAGACTAAAATGAGTGAAGATACGTTAAAAAGCAGAATCCAGGACCTGCGCGCATTTTTAAAATTCATTTCCATTTGAAAGGAGACTTTACGGTTTACTCAGATGACCTGTTGCACACAACCACAGGGCACAGCTGGTGACGGCTTTGGGGTATATGTATCTTTCTTCTAGCACGCTTAGCTTTGGTGTGGACTGCAGAAGTGAGAGAAAGGGAAGACTGGAAATACTGAATGAGACTATGCCACGGTGCTAATCAAATGAGCTTGGTCTTCGTTTCCAACTTCTCTGAGTTCTGTTTCATTTCCCCATTTGCATTGTGTGTCTACCACCAGCAAGTGGCTTCAGAGGACCAATGAATATGGAAGATTCTGCCTGCTATAAATCTTAATCTAAATGAGAAAGAAATGCTCATGGCCTAGGGTTTGGAGACCCAGACTAAGACACTCTCAAATCCACTGGTAATCTTCTTGAACTCTATTCACTCAAAGATGAAAAAAAGCCAATATAATTTTATAAATAGGACCAAACATCAAATAGCTATTGAGAGTACAAATTTGTATGATCTCCAAGTGGTATAATTTGATAACGACTATGCAAATATTGTCTATACACACTTGATTTGGCAGCATCTAATCTGAGAATTTTCCCCCCAAATAGACTTGCATGCATGGGGAATCCCACAAAGCATAGAAGAGGGTGGGGTGAGCCATGGCCTGGTCAGTACACCGTGACATAGTCCACAGATAAAATTGGAGGTGACTATTAGGAAAGCTAAAGGAGCAGCTTATAAATGGGTAAAATTACTTTGAACCGTTCATCAACTCCAAAGGACGAGGGGCAGAGCTGCTGGCCTGGCACATGAAGCTAAAACTGCCCAGGGCCCACGTCTGTCATTCTCTTTTTGTCCAGACATGTTGACTGTTTCCTTACTGTCGGGTGGGGTCTATGTCTGAATTCCAGCTGAATCCAGTTAGAAGTGATAGCTACTCCTTCCACGTGGGCCCTCCATCTTTGCTAACCTTGCTCTGCCCCTTTCTCCCCAAATCCCTCTGTGGAGCCTCCCTACCAACCTTGCTTCCCATCTTCCCACTTCTGAGCTCCCATCTGCTTCTCTATGGCTGCAAAATGAGGCCAACCGAAAAGGCACTGAAGGAACGCATCGACATCCCAACAGAGACTTTTGAATCTTTTAAATGCTGAGTCATACGGGGGTTCTATTTGAGTCTACTCAAAGAATACATACGGGGTTTTATTTCCCCTCCTTTTAAAAGATAAGTCCCTTGAGATTAGTTTGCAGAGACATCAAAGTAGAACTGAGTAAAAGGAAAACATTGCCAGGTTGCAGTTACCAAAGTCAGCCCAAGGGACGGTTAGTGCTGAAGGAGGAGACTGTGACAGAATGAGAAGAAACAAAGCCAGGAGACAGCTCTTCACTCAACAAGGATTTGCTGAAAATAAACCGGGCATGTGGCAGAGAAGATTAGCAGGGCTTAAGGTTGAAATAGAGAGGTAAAAATGAAAGAAAGAAAAAAAAAAAGAAGGACCTATGTTTTTACACCTGGTTGAGTGACAGAGACTGTGGCTGGGAAAAGGCTGACTCAGTCGGGGTGAGAGGGTCAGGACCCCTGAGGCATCCTGAACTTCAGCTCACAGAGCCCAGCTCTGCCACACTTGGAGTGGTATGCTTGGTGGAAAGGTCAGAGCTAAGGGGAAACACTCCAGAACGACCCCAGTGAAGCAGGGTCTCTGGGGAGTGAGTACCATGGGGGGAAAAAGGATAGAGGACAAGGCTAGAATGGGGGTCAGCAGGGGTGGTGAGGGATGGAGAGAGAGAGAGAGAGAGAGAGAGAGAGAGAGAGAGAGAGACTAAGACTGCCAGAGACACAGAGACAGAATGAGAGAGACAGATAGGGAGAGATGGACAGACAGAGACTGACAGAGACAGAGAGGCAGACAGAAGGAAAGATAGAGGGACAGTCAGATACAGACAGACTGAGACAGAGACAGAGATAGAGAAGAGAGACAGACAGAAGGAAAGATAGACAGAGGGAGAGACAGAGAGAAAGAGCGAGACACTGAGGCAGAGATGAGAGAGAGGCAGACAGACAGAGCTCAGCTGCAGAATAAAGAGCTACAGAAAGTTGCTGCTGCTGGATGCAGGTGGCAGCGTCAGTGACAGATGCACAGGGAGGCTGGGGCTTTGTGTACCTAACCTTGTTCTCAGAATAATTTCTTAGCACCACATCTGGGACACATTTTTCACCATCTACGTGAAATTCAATCACTTCAGACAGGGACAAGAATGCAAACCTCCAAAATGAGTTCTGTTTTGCTCATGACTGATCCCCCAAGATGGGCTGGGAAGGGACCAGCTCCCCCCACCCTACCCAGATGTCGGCTACTGATACAGCAGTCTGAGGATTGGTATTTCATGGTTTGGAGGAACTGCTGATCCTTTTCGGCTGCCTTCCATGGAGAAGTGGGTGCAGGGGGTGTGGAAGAAGTAAATGCTGAGAAAGCAGGCATGTGGACTCCAGGCCCCTCTCTCCCAGAATGGGTGACTTTAGGGACCTGGCAAATAGGGAATAAAGGACCAGGAAGGGAGCGGAAAATGAAGGGACAAAGCTGACAAGTAGAAAAGAGGGAGAAGAATGGAGACTGGACAGGGGAGTAAAGCAAAGTTAAGAGGTTGACGGAGCTTAGGAAGCATTGAAGAGTTGAAGTGGCTGAAGCATTAGAGAAAGTAAATGGTGAACGACTGCCTTTAAATCGGTGAACGCTTACATGGGGCACACCATGACTGTGGCTTGGCCACACAAAGCGATGACTATTCATGCAGAAAACACTCTTTCGTTTTTCTCCAGATGTTTGCAGGGAGCCCTTAGATCTTAAATGTATTGGTCACTTGTCAGAGAGTAAGGATGTGCTGTACATAGCCGGTGGTTTATGGACCCACGACTGTCAGAGGCAGGCATTTTTAGAGGAGCTGTGACATGTGGGAGGCAATGGAGTGGGGTGTTTGCCCTGTACCTGTTCATCACCTGCCAGGGTTCAGCTTCCCTTTGGACCCCAGATCAGCTTCCCTTCCTCCTGAGCAGCTTGTCTTCACTTGTACTCCACTCTGTGAGGCTGTCTTAGGTTTTTATTGAGTGTAAACCCTGGGGCAATCAAGTCATATATGTTAAGTCTGGTCACTTGGGGGCAGCACTGGGCTGGAAAATACTAACGTACAAACCATTCTCCTTTTATTTCTGGTCTTAATCTTTGAGACTCTTTTTATGGGAGTGGTGATCTTTTAGATAGGAGCATGCAGCCCTGGATAACCTTGTACTTGCTACGTAAGCCACGTTGACCTAAAATTTGTAACAATCCACCGATGTCAACCTACCAAGTGCTAGGATGGCAGGCACATAACCCACCGGGCTTACTTCTGGAAATCGTAAGTGATGTGTGTCTGCCTGAAGTTCATTTTCATCTCAACCATGAAGCAAGGCATACAGGACAGTCAGTGTCCTTCCCCTTCTCAGATATATTCTTTAATTTTGAAACATGTGTCAGTAAATAATTATCAGTAGCGTGCATGGTCTACATTGTAGGAATTCAGTTAAGATCCTTTCGAATCCTGGTGTCTACTTTTGACATCAATTATCTATATTAATGAACATGTGGATCTTGTCTAGTGTTGAAACTGTTGTGGAACAACATTCTGTTGGATAACTGGTTCAGGATTTGGGGATTTTGTTCTCTGGTCAGACACTTGGGTTGATTCCTATCTTTTCCTACAAAACACTGATGTAAATATTCTTGTGCTTAAATCTTTGTACAGTCTTAAAAGCCTTTCTAGAAGGGTACTGTTAAACAGTAAGAACATAGACTGTCTCTACAGATGCTACCGTGGCCACACCCTTTTACACTCCTATAGGAGATTCTTAGACCATTTTCTTATATTCTAGCCAACACCTTGTATTGATAATTTCCTAATTTGTTGGCAACCTGATTGATATTAAACATTGCACTGTTAGCTTTGCTTTCCATTATTAATGAGATAAGTGTATTTATTTTTCTTGTTGGCCTTTTACCATATTTCTTAAGGGAAATTCCTGGTCATAACTTTTATCCAGTCTAGTTTTCCTTATTGATTTGTTAATTCCCAGAATCTGGTTACAATTCTGCTTAGTTACTTATATTTCAAATACATTCTTCTAGTCTTATTATCTCCTTGAACAACTTGTGTTTTTAACATTGTTGACAGTTTCATAACTTTAATGTGAAATTTGTTCATTTTTATATTACTTGATTCATAATTGTTATTTTATTTTTCCATATTCTGACACTGCAATTATATTTTTCTCCCCAATTTCACCATTTCTGTATTGTATTGTACAATTAGGTCTTTAATTCATGTGAAATTTGTGTGTTACAGGCATGAAATGGGGACGCACTAATTTTCTTTCTGCCAATTGTCCCAGGGAAGGGCCTGGTTTTAAGTAGTTTGTCCTTTCCCCCACTGATTGCTGTTGGCTTTGTGGTTACTGTCTAATGCTTTTCCAATGATACAAGAGGCATTTATTTCAATAAATATTTTATGACTGCTATCGGAAAGATGGCCCACTTAGTGCTCCAGAATGTAGGGAAAGTTTTAGAAAGAGGCTAGTCACTAAAATGTCACTCATACACCAGTGACAGTCTAAAAAGAGCACAAATATCAAACATGAACCTGTTCACTACACTGGAGTTTCTAAACATCTGAGCCAAGGTGTAAGCTCAAGTAAGCAGAGGAAGGTGCAGAGTGTTGGAGCCTGTCTAACCTACCTAGACAGAAACACACATGATAACATAGTCTGGATATCTAGACAGTCACTGTGCTTTATAATATTGTAGAATTATCTGGATTCTTTCATTTCAAAATACACTTTTCGGTCTATCCAAAGTGGACATTTTGTGGCATTACCAGGAAGTTTTAGCAAAAATGCAATAAAATTTATATCACAAATATCAAAAGTATACACATTATAATCAAACTAGAACAAAGAGATTACACACACACACACACACACATCAGTTCATGATAATAATTAAAAAATATGACGAATTATATTTCCATGATGCTATTTTGGTTTTCAAACTTCTTTTACATGTAGCAACTCCGTTTTCCCTCCTGTGGTATGTTGCCCCCGAACAAAAGATTGTCCCTGTCACAGTGTGTCACTGTGAGGATGAAGCTTTGAGGTTTCATATGCGCCTGCGCTCTGCCCAGAGTGCAGTCTACTCTCCTTCTGCTGCCTTCGGATCGAGATGTAGGACTCCGGCTACCACAGCTACCACAGCGTGTCTGCCTGGATGCTGCCATGCATCTTGCTATGGTGAGAATGGACTAAACCTCCGAAACTGTAAGCCAGCCCCAATTAAATGTTTTCCTTCGTAGGCAATAAAACGTTTTATTGTCATGGCCATGGTGTCTCTTCACAGCAATAAAACCCTGACATGACACGCTTCCTCTGACAATGTCACACCTCCCGATAGTGACACTCCCCAGGGGCCAAGCATTCAAACACATAAATCTATGAGGGCAGAATCTATTCAACATTCCTAAGGAAGAAAGAACTGAGTAGCTATGTGTAAAGGAAGTCTGAAACTTAAGTAACATCATGGGAATATAATTTGTTACATTGTTAATTATTACGATGAACTGACAAATTGTAAATATATAGGAAAGATACTTCCTGACAACCTTGGCAGTTAAATATTGTGAAATGCCTTGTCCTTGCAGATGTGGAGCGAAAGCCCTTGTATGGGATTGCCCAAAGTCACATACTTGGTAAACAACATGGTCTAGACTCCAACTATAGCTTCCAACTCGTTTATTGACAGCAAAAGTGACTTTGGTGGAAGAAAAATAGGCCAACACAGTGAGCTCCTTCTAATGTCCAAATGTTATTTTAAGTCCTTTGCCTGTATTTTCTTATTTGCAGCCACGGTGGCACTGCACTGTAATCAGAAATATCTGGATTTTAAAAACGGGGAGACTGGACTTAAGGAGGTTACCTAGAATCCCTAAAATCATAGTGATGTAAAGTAACATTTGAACCAAAGCATAGAGCTCAGGAAATGCCTCTTAGCCACACTGTCTCTTCTGCACACAGAGGAAGATTGAGGTCACCCAGTCAGCTGCAGCGTGCGTCTCTCATTTCCTGCCATGTCACAGGTGTTCCACATCAGCACTGTAGCACCAAGTCTGCAGCCTGGACCGACTCCGGTCTTTTGTTTACGTTTCTTTGTCTCACACATCTGTGTGACTCTTTACTAAGGCGACGTGTATGGCCTGACTGCACATAAAACTTCTTGTCCTCCCTTGTAGGATTGTCATACAGGTGAAGGCAGGTAAAGATGGAATAAGGCCTGTCATTGGATGAGAAGGAAGGATGGGAGGGAGAAAAGTTTGAGGGAAGAGAAGGAGACTGGAACAGAAGGAGACGGGAGATGGGAGGAGACTGCAGGAGAAGCCACGGAGAGAACACAGAGGCTGACGTTAAGATTCCACTCTATGTTTTTACAGGTTGTTATGAATATTCTTAAAAGATGAATGTGTATAGGGCTTTGTATGGTTAGGTGGGCAATTATAGCTTATCAATTGGATCAGAGGTTATTGTGTTGTGTGTTCTTTCATGTATCGATTTAAGTTTAAGAGAGTATGTGGTGGCTGGAGACACTGGGCCGACAAGGAGTTGGGATGTGTGTTTCTGGCAGTGTGATACGGGATGGAGCAGAGGGGGTGAGGCTTTGCTGACTGAGATTAAGATATCTTGGGGCACTGCAGTGCCGGACCTAGTGGGGATAAAAGACAGCATTTTATTTTTTATAATTATACAACAACACTCCCTTAATCAAACTTGGCCTCTCCCTTCACTCTCAAGTCCTAGCCTGTGAGGCAAATGCAGCAGCTGCTTCCTCCTGACCCTAGATGCCAAGACCTCTGACCCTTTAACCAACTTTAAGCTGCACAGACTGCTTCTGATCTGGTCATGGGTCATGGGGCGGTTGGCCAGCCATGCCTCCCCGTCTGTGGTTTGGGTGTGACAGAACAGATCAATGCTAAGATCGGCATAGGATCCACAGTAGAGTAAAGAGCCGCTGGATGAGAGAAGAACCTACTCTCCCCTCTCTCCAAAGTGACCGTTCCTCAGGACCAACGCCTCCAACACAGTCTGCCATCAAGAGTGACTTCTTTTCCCCCAGTCTGGAGTTGATCTTGCTCTTGGCCAACTTCGATACCTCAGGTCAACGACACTGTGATTCTATTACTCCAGACACAGGGGAAGCTCAGCCCCACGGTTTCTTTGTAAGCCTGGCAACTTGTTTGAGTTTGCCCTTTCCTTACCAGACTCAGCTGCGAATGGCGCATACAGCTTCCCTATCATAAGATCTCACCAGGGAGCAGCTGGCCTGGGGGATCTGAACTGGGAGGGACTGAGTCAGCAAAACGCACGGTCAGAGCAGGCAGGGTGGAGGCGGTGGAAGGGGAAGTTGTGCATGCTGACATCAGCAGAAAGTATGATTGAAATGAGGCGATGCATTTTTAAATGGTGCACTTGCCTTAAAACTGGTGCATGAAACAAGCAGCACCTAACGTCCTCCATCGACCCACTTCAGACCTCTCAGTCTAGGGGAAATAAATGCTGGCCAAGGGCAAATGTTATAGAAGTAGGGGGTGAAAGCAGACTAATATTTACAGTATGTCTGACATTAAACACGTATTTTCATATTTAGCTTGGAAAAGCAAACCTCTGCCATAGGTATCCCTAACCCCTACGTTACAGATAAGGAAAATTTTGCTCAGAGATAAAGCTTTAGGTCCTGTTCCTGGGAGTGGCAAGATGAGATTCAGTCCTGGGTCTCACTGGAAGGCATAGTGCACTTCCCTGAGTTGTATTAGAGGGCATAAAGCTCTACCTACCGAAGGGTTTCTGAGGCAGCCATTGTGGGAGACAGACATTTTAGGGAGATACAAACTGAGATGTTTGGATACTCCCAATTATCCCCAAAATATAATTACTTTAGCACAGATTCTCTGTTGGCAACTTGTCTCTCCCAAGGGAATACAATCTCATAAGCTTGGTTTAGAGTATTTTCTAATATATATGGCATAAATATTTCCCTTATGGCCCATTTCATGCTGTCAAATTCAACGAATGTCTCGCCAGATTCAGAAAAATATACTGGACAGTCAGTTCACAAGAGCTGGGAGATGCCTGCTGTCACACTGCAGTGGGATCCCTGAGTTCCACTTTGCAGTGGTTGGGGACATAGAATCTCTGGCCTGAGGGTATGTGACACTGTTAAGTGCCATCCAGATTAGAGGGCTCTCTCTAGTGAAGACCTTGCTGCTCCTAATGCCAGGGGTGTGATCAATCTATTCAATGGCTGCCAAGGCTACAGAGTCACTTCTCCTAGGGTCACACCCTTTCCAGAATGTCTCCCATCCAGACACAGAATAAGGTTTGGTTTTGAGGTTTGGTCTGTTGCTATGTATGGTAATACTAACTGTGGGCTCTCCAAGGACTGGTTGCTGCAGAGATGAGAGAGTCCACAGGTAGACCCAAGTGTTGCTATGTAATCTTATCCCGCAAGTTATCCTTGATTGGTGACTGAAGATGCCTACAGCCAATAACTGGAGAGAATAGAGATAGGCGGGGTCTTGGGTTCCTGGACTTGGGGTTGGTTGGAGGAGACCATGAGGTGGGAGAGTGGAAGGTGAGAAAGAAGGAAGATGCCATGAGGTGGGAGTCAAGAAAGCATGGCTATGAGGCCTGGCCAATTGGAGTTAAGAGAGGGTAGATATCTGCCCAGCTTTAGTGCTGATAAAGGCTTATTATAAATTAAAGGTCATGTGTGTCTTATCTGCGAATTGAATAATCAAAGGCAGGGTAGAAGTCCCTGATAGGGATTAAATATTTTCTACAACAGTTTGGTCCTTTAGGGGCTGGGCTGCATGGTTGAGGTGAGGTTGGCTTTGAGGACCCCACTCATTGCAGGCCCATAGCTTCCCAAGGAGACAAACAAAATGCCTGTTTCTCCTCCCACATCCTTCTGCTCCCGCCCCTCTTCTTCCTCTAGTCACAAGTGCAGTCCCTAAAAACTGATGCCCATTCACCAAATGCTGCCTCGGTCTTGGGCTTATGCCTCTCAGGGAGCAAAGTAACAACAGGCGGAAGGAAAGGCAAGATTAACTTGACTTCTGGTATCAAGCTCAGCCTGAGGCAGAACTCAATCAGGACCCAGTAGGCCTTGTGATAAGAAATTACCTGAGAGGCACTGGGGTGGAGCTCAGGGGGCAGAACACTTGCTTAGCATGAATGAGCCTGTGGGTGCTATCCAGTACCAAGTACTACTACTACTACTACTACTACTACTACTACTACTACTACTACTACTACTACTACTACTACACTACTACTACTACTACCACTACTACCACCACCACTACTACTACTACCACTACTATGACTACTACCACTACTACTACTACTACTACTACCACCACCACTACCACCACCACTACCACCACTACTACTACTACTACTACTACTACTACTACTATCACCACCACCACCACCACTACTACTACTACTACTACTACCACCACCACCACCACCACTACTACTACTACTACTACTACTACTACCACCACCACCACTACTACTACTACTACTACTACTACTACTACTACTACTACTACTACTACTACCACCACCACCACTACTACTACTACTATCACCACCACCACCACCACCACTACTACTACTACTACTATCACCACCACCACTACTACTACTACTATTACTACTATCACCACCACTACTACTACTACTACTACTACTGCTACTACTATCACTACTACTACTACTACTACTACTAATAATAATAATAATGGTGGTGGTGGTGGTGGTGGTGATGATGATGATGATGATAATAATAATAATAATGTTTATTCAGAAAACTTCTATGAGAGGAGCAGTAGAAGGTCCCCTCCATCCCAGCTTAAGCCGAGCCGGCTGCCTGACTAACTGGCATGCTTCAGTTCAGCTGGCTCTGTGTCTACAACCCCAGCTGCTGAAGTTATTAGGGAGGAGCTTCTGGCAGGTGGCCTGAGGAGGAAAGTGAAGAGTGTCATGGGACAGAGCTTTATGTAACTGCTCCCTGGACACCAGCGACGATGAACGCACAGCTCTGTCACTTTAGTGTTTTCAAAGGAGCAAAACAAAAGGAAAGACAGTGAAAGATCCATCTTCAACCTCATCTACTGGGGCTTGGCCTGTAATGGGAAACCTCTTTCCTCCCCCTGCTCCTTCTCCCTTTCTCCCTGTCAGAGTATTTGGAGGTGAGACTCATCCAGTCCTTTGAGTAACAAAAAGCCATTTCAGAGCCCATGTATTTTACCCCGAGGATAAACCTATGACACACATTACTACAAAACAGACAGTTGTTAAGACAGGACACGGTGGCAGTGACAGATAGCACGTCACAGCAGAAACTGACAGATATCTACCTGCACCATCTATTCATGTGCCAAGATCTACAGAGTATCCACCATGTGACAGGCACTGGGAGTGCAGTGGGACAGGAAGCAGACCTGGGCTCTGACTTCCTGGAGGCTTTGCAAGTTTGCGGATGAGGGGCATTAATCAAAGCATCATAGATTTAAATACTGACTTATGAGACTCCTGAGTATAAGGGGATAATGAGTGGTGGGTCTGAGAATGTGTACTTGTGACACAACTTGATTCTGGATATAGTGGCATAGGGTCATTTATGATAGGGACATGCACTCCTCAAAGGTTTATCTGTTCCTGAGAACATCTCTTACCAGGCCAAGATCCCCCCACTCCGACTCCTCACCATACCGTAGATTTCAGAAGAATAGAATTTCTGAAGATGTTGCTGTGGTTTTCGTATGTCACCCAGAGCTCTGAGTTAGAAACTTAATTCCCAATGCAACTGCACAGCTAGGCAGGGCCATGAGGGCTCTGCCCAAAGAATGGACTGGCTTTGTTCTCAGAAATAGACTACTATAGCATATGGTACTGGTTACTTTCCATAGCTATGCTAAAAAAGCCTCCTAAGAGAAGAGGAATCCACTGTGGCTACTAAGAGATTTCAGCCAATCATAGAGTGGAAGGCATGAATGGAACATGGCAGCATTTGAGCCACATACATGAAGATGCAGAAAAGCAGGCTGGGATTGGACCACTTCTACTTGCCAGGCTCTGCCCTCATAAAAGTCTCCTCAGCTGTCAATAAAGCCAGGAGTTAGGGACTATATATTCCAAAGGTGAGCCTCTGACGGACCGTTCTAGCTTCAAACCCTAACAAGTGGGTTCTAGGAAAATGAATGAGTTGTGGTCTCTTTTCCTTTCTTCTTGTCTCTACCACTCGATGGCTTTCATGCTGACCCTGCAGGAAGAGCCCTCACTAGGTCGGTGCCTAGAGCTTTGGTTTCCAACCTTCAGAATATGGACCAAGTTTACCTCTATTTATAAGTTACCTTATCTGGTTATCTGGTTCTGTTCCATTATCATGGATGAAGACACAACTGGTTAAAGTAAAAAACACAGTTCTTGTAAACTATGTGACATTGCTGACCCCTAAAGTGAGGTGCCCCATGTTCTACGGCGTCGTAGCAAGGAGAGGGAATTTTGTATTTTGCTGTTGGTTAATCCCCTTGAAAATTTTTACTTTTTTTGTTTGTTTTTTTTTTATTTAGAGAATACTTTATTAGTTTTTGTAATCAAACCCACGTAGATAAGACCTGACATATTTAATACAGTGCGTGAAAATTTTTACTTTTATATATGTGTTACAATGTGGGCCGTTGTTTGCATGAAATTTGTAAAACATATAGGGTTAAAGTAGGTGCACCGCAGGGACATTTTACTGAGTTTGTGTTACTGTGACAGTTTGGGTTTGGTCTCATTGTGACTGAAGGCTGTTCCCCAGGGTCAGTTCAACAGAACGTGGATCCTGTGGAAAGTGGAGTCTAGGTCCTGAGGTACTTCTCACACAACCCCCTTGAGTTCTTTAGAGATGTCTGTTACAAGAAGAGGAAAGCCTGGTCATTTGATGCCCCACTCCTTGTCCTGTTTGAGACGAAACCATCTTTTCCTGAACATTGTGCCACTGTGAAGTGACACCATCTGTTGCCCTCACCTCAGACCAACCCAGTGGGACGGCTTCTTTATTTATAACAATTTACAAGTTTTACACTTTGTAAATCAACTTGCTTCTTTATACTGTGTTCTCTTAACTAAGGGTTAAATGAAAGCAGCCAAGTGTCCAGGGAGCCTCAGGGCCCTCTCTGCAAGCTTGAGTTGCAATGGGGTCCTCTTATGCCAAGACTGGTCAAGATGGAGAAACATGAATCACCATAGCCTGTTTCTGCAGAATATGAAGATCTACTGCACTTCGAGTAGCCCACCAAAGCTTCTCCAAGCCCTGGGTAATTAATCACCCAGGGGCTCTAGCACTCCCAGCACGTCTAGAAAAGCTTACAGGAGATTGTCCTCCAGCCTTTCTTTATCCTTCCCAAGAGCGCCCCACTGTTAACTGCACATATTTATCTCCTGGTCCAGCCACTTTGCCTGGTCGAACTGTTCCTGTTGCCAGAAGAGCTCTGGCCCTGGCCTGTATGCAAGAATATTCAATCACATGGTAAAAGACTGGAAGGCTTGCAGATACACGTGTAAGGACCAAATGAATATGTGGACAGTGAGAAAAACAGGCTTAATTAACTAATTCACTTACAGGGAACAACTTTATGCCAAATTAAAGCCATGCAATTAGCTGTGTCGATAAGTCTTGTTTGTTTTTAACATTCTTAAGAATCCTAGTCACAGTAGCTCTGTGACCTACTGGGAGAGGATCAGATCTCTTTTTTTTTTGAAACAATAGGACATTTTTTTCTCAGCAGTACACAGGACCCCAAACCACTTCCCTTAACCAACTGATAGTGTCACTTTTCAAACAGGAAGTGAAGACTTAGCAGAATTTTCACTGAGGAGCTTCCTTTGTCCGTTCACCTTAGTCATCTGATTTATGAGGGGTAGAAGTGATAAATTTAACTATGCTGACAACTTTTGAAACAGGACTAGATCTGCCTGACAGCCCCGTTGAAAGCGCAACGTGCCCTTCCAGCTCAGCAGTGTAAGTGCATTCCATGCTAACGCGCATGAACGTATCCGTGACGAGATGTGTTAAAACTGCAAGTTTCCCCTGTAATCCAGCTCCTTGTCCTTTATTCAATCCTCTCCATTTCTTCCCATTCCCCTTCCTATGAACTCACAGGCGAACACCAAGTAGCTTCTTCCCTTCTTCTGAGCCCCACCTGTCCTTCCTCCCCACCTGCCCCTGGGTTGCAACCCAAGTGCCCTCTCTGTTTTTGCTTTATTTCCCTTCTGCTGAAGCCAAACTAACCCTTCGCTTTTGTAAACACCACCTTCTCTGCTGACGACAAACAAGAGTGAACACTCGCAACCTGGCACCTCGTGGCTTCCTCAGTCAAGATCTGCCCTCAGTTCCATCCCCATACGTCCAAAAGACAGGAGATGTTTTGTTTCCTGGAATATTTATTGCTTTTCCTACTGTATACCATGCCCCTTCCTCTGGCTGGGATGTCTTCCCACCTTCACACCATCCTGAGTTCAACGGGATGCTCCCTTGTAAGCCTCCCTGACAGCCCTAACGCCACAGGACAGCAGCACTTCTGAGTGCCTGGGGTTCCTGGTACCACTGACCCTTTGGTACCTGCACTTTAGGATTACTTATTGGGTGTTACTCAGGTACCATTTTCCTCTGGCTTGCTAGTAAGTATCCTCCTGGAAACCTTGTCTATTTCAGAAGCAAAACAGTGGGGCCTCAGTCCATTGAGGACCGAGAATAAATGAAAGAAACCATGAGCAACAGACGAGGGCCGCAGCTGTTCCTTTGGATGGTACTGAGAATCACATCTGGCGCTTTCACACGCTGGGCGAGCCCTTTACCACCAAACTACACCCCCACCCCTGTGGTTTGTTTGTTTATATTTACTTTTCAAATGTCCATCTCCTTTTCTTTTATTTTAAATTAATTTATTTATTTTCTGAATCTGAGTATACGGTTGCTGTCTTTAGACACACCAGAAGTGGGCATCAGATCTCATTACAGATGGTTGTGAGCCACCATGTGGCTGCTGGGAATTGAACTCAGGACCTCTGGAAGAGCAGTCAATGCTCTCAACCACTGAGCCAGCCATCTCTCCAACCCGTCATCTCCTCTCCAAAGGAAAAAGAAAATTAAACTTCCTATTTATATGAAGGTCGGGAATATTTAGTCCTAAATATTCTGTAACAAATTCACGTTTGTAAAGCCATAATATAATATAATATAATATAATATAATATAATATAATATAATATAATATAATATAATAATTTTGGCCCCACAGGTTAAAATTAAAGATACTTTGGATCCACAGAAGAACTTTAGCATATGGGGTTGAGAGTCAAATGGTTAGCTACAGAGCAGGACAGGACAGAGGTAGCAGCTGCCCTGAGTGCACGTTTCTCAGAACATGGGGCAGCACTGGTTTCACTTGTCAAATACCCATTTTCTGTCCTACATTTTTACCTGTGTTGAGCATGAATAGAACAGGCTTCACCTATGGTGCTTCTTGAAGTTTACCTTTGGCAGAAGCACACAGCACACCCCTGCTGCTCTAAGTGCAGGTAGCTCCCAGTTTTCCAGCTTTACCCTTTCCTGTTGGAAGGAGCTCCTGAAGGCACGGAGCAGTGCACTGTTTCCAAGAGCCCAGGGCCTCACCACCCCAGAAATTGACGTGCTTTTAGAAAACCTTCTAAGAGGTGGTGGCATTGCGTGGGAATTCCTTCTAGACCCCACCCCCCCAACTCTGTGGCATTCCATCTGGGGTTCAAATTCCATTCTCTGAAGAGTAAAATTGACTATCAAGTCCTACTGTGTAGAAAGAAAGGCTGAATACTCATTCAACACAGGCCAAGAGGGAGGGAGATCCAGAAAGCTCTGTGATGGCTTCTGTAGCCCACTGTGAGAGACTTCTCCTGAACTCTTCCCAGAGCTGCCCACCTCCTGCCTGAGAAACTGAAATTCCTTGGGCTCCAGCCCCTTCTTTATGGGTACTGTGGAGAGCCTGGTACAATACGCAGTCAGGATTCAGGATCAAGGGCTGAGTCCCGGTGTAGCTTCTTCCCACCAGCACCCGAGTCTAGCCCATCATGTAATCTCTGTGGACACTAATTATTTGTGTGTCTTCATATGCACAGCCAACATGAGGGGGTTGATTTAAGATTTTAAAACGTTTAGTATCCAGGAAACCACACCTCTCTCAAATTCAGGATGATAATTTCCAAACATTGCAATGTTTCTCCAGATGTGTACGTATTAGCAAGTCTTTAGATTTATTATTTATTCATGTGTCACTCGATGACCAGGCATTTATTTAGCATGAGGCACATAGCAGACTTTCAGGATTCACTGGTCAGTAGATGCATGGCCTCTGTCATTGTCATTGCAAAGTTTGCTATCTTTGGGTGGCATACCTCTCCCAAAGGTTATTGAATATGTCAATAAAACAGCGTCACAGATTACTAACTCTGACACGTACTAAGCATCCAGATGTTGCAGTACCAGTGTAGCACCGTTGTTGGAGGAAGTAAGCACGGCAGAGATGCTGGCAGTGTGGCCCTGCAGTGTCAGTAGCCGTAAGAGCGACTGGGTAAAGTGGGAGCAGTAGGTGTCAAGGTGCCATATCATAAAATCTCACTTAAAATAAAACAACCTTAAAGACACATCTCTGGCTGGAGAGATGGCTCGGCAGTTAAGAGCACTGACTGCTCTTTCAGAGGTCCTGAGTTCAATTCCCAGCAACCACATGGTGGCTCACAACCATCTGTAATGGGATTAATGCCCTCTTCTGGTGTGTCTGAAGGCAGCTACAGTGTACGCATAGACATGAAATAAATAAATATTTAAAAAAAACATGTCTCAGTCTCTCCATTTAAGAGTAAGAGTCGACCTCACAGAGGTGAGGATAGGACAGACCCTACCAAAAATTCCAAAAAGTAAGGGGAAAGGGAGCGACTGGGAGGTTGGTCAGTGAGAGGTGTTTAGTTTCTCTTCCTGTGTCTATGATAGAATACCCTGGTGACAGTATCTTAAAGGGGAAGTGATTTCGTGTGACAGTCCATCACAGTGGGGAGGTCATGGCAGCAGGAGTAACTGGTCACATTGCGTCCACAGTCAAGAAACAGACAGCATGGATGCTCAGCTGTCTTTCTCTCCTTTCCTATGGTCTGGGACCCAAGAGCAGGAAGGATGGATCTTCCCTCCTTAATTACTGTAATCAACCCCTCAGAGTCATACCCAAGGATTAAACCATCCCTCAGGGTATGCATATAGCAGAGGTTATATGCAATGCTTTAATGCAGTTCCTTATGTCCTGGCAACCCCCAGCCATAAAATTGCTTTCATGATACACTTCAGAACTGTAAATTTGCCGCTGTTATGAATCATGGTGTAAATAGTTTTGGAGATAGAAGTTTACCAATGGGGTCGGGACCCACGGGTTGAGAACCACTGGCCTAGAGGCTCAGATCCCAGGTGATTCCAAATCCAGTGAACCCGACAATGAACACTGATCGCCCCAGGTAAGACAGGATTAAGAACTTCTCGGGCTGGAGGTGGCTCAGTGGTTAGGAACACCACTGGTCTTTCAGAAGGCCTGAGTTTGATTCCTAGCATCCACATCAGGGGGCTCACAACCGTAACTCTGGCTGTAGGGGTATCTAGCCCTCTGACCTTTAACTTCCAAGGGCACATTCACTCACATCCACATCCACACAATTTAAGATAATAACAATTAAAAAAAAAATAATGTCTGTTGTACTTTGGCTCATTCCGTGGGATAGTACAGATAACATTAATATACCCACTGCACAGTTTAATCAACTAGAAACAGGGTTGTGATTGTTTCTGCCCTAAAGGCACAGTAAAGGTTTGAGGTAGTGGGTATGCTTAGCATTATTTAAGTGTATTTATTATGCCATGTGTATGAATATGAAAACATCACCTGGCACCCCACTGGTATGTACAATTTTGGTTTTTATGTAGCATTTAAAAGCAAAGTGTAGCGATCTTAGGAGATTGATCCATAGTTAAGAGCAGCCATTGCTCTGACAGAGGACCCAGGTCAGTTCCTAGAACCAGCTTCCAACTATCAACAACTCCAGTTCCAGAGGATACTACCCCCTCTTCTGATCTCTGCAACATTAGGCACTCATACAGTGTGCATATACACGTGCATGCAAAACACAGAAAATAGAATAGATATACCTCTAAAATATTTATAAGGAAAGCTGGGACTACAGTAATTTAAATGAACCTAGGAGAAATGGCAAACCAGGTGACCCATGTTACTTCCTTATAAGCCTTCCATGAATGGATCCTTTTATGGAGGGGGGGTCTCTTTTCATCTAACAGAAAGTAACTCATTGAAATAAACAGATGCATGCGGTAGAGAACCCAAATGGAAGCCAAGCCAACATCTATACATGTCTACATATCTAGGGTCTGACCGTATTGTCACATGAGCAACAAACAGAAAGTAAGTCATACGCCAACTATTTAAGAGAAAATTCCAATTCCCTTAAAGTTATCTATTACAGTAAGGACTCTGGGACATGTCTGTTCTCCACCAATAGAGATGGGAATATTTGTCCTGGGCACAGAGTCCTACAAACCCTAGGCTGTTGAAACACCAAATACTGAACTTGACTCAAGGTTTCATGGCTTGGAAGTGTATGTAGAAGACGTTTGAGCTATGAAGTGTTTAAAAACATCCTAGGAGCACAGATCGTAATCTGACCACTGAAAGAGGTATTTTCATCTGCTGCCCCAAGTTTTCAGCAGCAAACACTTGATTTGTGGCTACTGGTAAAGAGATTACTCTATCAGAGCACACTAGCACAATTCCAGGTATGTACAGGCAGTCACGTTAGAGAACAAAATTGCTATGGCAACAGAAATAGTTCTGGCATCCGTGGAGAATCAACCTGTCTGGAGTACTGCTGTGTAGAAATACAGACAAGATTGGGTGGGAGCAGAAGGAGAAAAGTAATTTATATCCCGGAAATGCCAAATGTAAAACTGCCCAGGTGTGCTGGTATATGCCCGTGAGCCTCGTAGTACTTGGGAGGCGAAGGTGGACTGTGAATTCAAAGGTAGCCTGTGCTACATAGAGAGATATTGGAACATTAGAGTACACAGGGAGACCTTGGCTCAAAATAAGTAGACAAATAAAACTGAAATGTGTTTTAAAATTAATATACTGTATTATTAACACATTATATAAAATTATTTTTGATAATTGAGTGTATTATTTAGCTTCCTTGCTGTGTGTTCAAACCTATTTTCCTACTTCAGTGTGATTTGGTTTAACATTATAATTTTACTTTGCTGAGCCCTAAGAATTCCTTTTGCATAACTATTCTAGAAATATACTAGCAGAAGACCATGAAGAAAAAACACTGTAAATCAGTCATATTGAAAAAGGAAAAATAGAAAACCAAAACTCTCCCATACTTCTTTAAACATCTGAAAATTGCAAAAAAAAAAGTGTGCATCTCTTAAAGAGAGTTTTGTGTGTGTGTGTGTGTGTGTGTGTGTGTGTGTGTGTGTGTGTGTGTGTGTGTGTGTGTGTGTGTATGCCATAGATCCAGAAGAGTAGAAGAGTGTCTGGATTTCTCAAGCTGGAGTTACAGGCAGTTGGGAGCCATGTCACGATTAGGAAATCAAACTTGGGTCCTCTGGAAAGCAGGAGTCTCTTAACCACTGAGCCATCTCTCTATTCCTCTGTCTGAAATGTATGTTCTGTTGGTGGTAGTGGGGCTGCTGCTGCTGCCACTGCTAGTATTGTTTTGGTTTGGTTTTGGTTTTGGTTTATGGACACAGAGTTTTTCTGTGTAGCCCTGGTTTTCCCGGAACTTGTTGTCTAGACCAAGCTGACCTTGAAATCAGAATTCCCCCCTCCTCCTCTGCCTCCAAGTGCTAGGACTAAAGGTATGTGCCACCACCTCTTGGCAATATGGTTTAATAAGAAAATTAAGTCTGTATAGGATAAATTCGATAAAATTGCATTATCATCCGATCAGAGAATGTTCATCTCTCACTCAAAGGCTCTTAACTAATTCTTGCAAGGGTCTGGCTTCTACCAAATGTGCTCATTACTAATAAGAACTCACCATCTAAAAGGTGATGTTCACCACACATGTTGAACCTGACACCAGACTCTTCATCTTGAGTGTTTAGAGTATCTGGAGGATGGTCTCTTGCTAGCTGAGCTCTTCACAAGTGTGTAATACTAAGTCTCAGTCTCTCTCTCTCTCTGTCTCTGTCTCTCTCACTCTCTCAATCTCTCTCTGTCTCCCTCTGTCTTGCGCTCTCTCTCTCTGTCTCTCTGTCTGTCTGTCTGTCTGTCTCTCTTTCTCTCTCTCTCTCTCTCTCTCTCTCTCTCTCTCTGTGTGTGTGTGTGTGTGTGTGTGTGTGTGTGTGTGTTACTGGGAATCAAACCCAGAGCTTCACACACCCCAGACAAGTGTTCTACCACTAAACTACATCCAAGCCTGAAATTGGCTTTTAAAATGGGAATCATTTTGCAAATTTTTAACCTAAATTCATTAGCCGAGCCACTATGGTGAAGATCTCTTGGGTGGACTGTAGGGGAGCATGTTTATAAACAGCCAGAAGGCAGTACCTTTTCTTGTCAGCCAGAAGCCATCCTAGAACAAAGTTCCCAAATGGAAAACTTGTCACTCCTCTGTTTTCTCCTTCGCTTGGGGAGATTTGAAGCAAATAACCAGCAGGTAACAGGTACAACACTAAAGGCACACATATGTGCACTGGGATACATCTCAAGGAAGGAAAAATGGCTGAAAGATTTTATCTTTAGTAGAAATTAAATACTTTGCCCAAATGTTATGAAAAATATCGACAGCTGGATTTACATAGTCAACTAAATGACCCAAGATTACAATGTGAAAAACACTTGGTGCTCAGCTGCATACCCATGTAAAGAAGCTCATAAATGACGCCATCAATTATGGAAGACAAAGCTGCCTCAGCTCACAGAGCCCTTACCTTCTCCAGTATAGCGTTGCCTTGGTGGGGGCTGATGTTGTGCTGGTTGATTTCTCTCTTGTACTTGTATTCATAAACTTGGTCAGTGATGTTGACTAGTAGAGTTGATGGGCTGAAGAGTAACTTTCCACAATTGTAGACGGTGCCGCTATCGATATCAGTTGGCGCTGTGGCATATCGCAAAATTAATCCCATTATGAGGCCTAAAATAAAGAACACATGGTTGTACTAGAAGAAAGCACTCTACATCTCCTATAGTTGATTGAATCAAATGTTTGGATATGGAACCTGTAGAAGTGACCTGAGAAAACACAGGGCCATTTCTTGGATAACTCACAGTTACTAACTCACTGGGATGTGTTGTTGGAATAAGTCATGAACATTATTGACAAAATACTTAGAACACATTTTCATGTTTTTGTTCTTCTCCCTTACCCACCTCTCCTAGCCATTCAAAGTATTTAAGAGAAACTTTGCTCTGTGGTCAACATAGACTCGATGGCTATTCAGGAGACGGCTCCCTGAGGAAGCCTCTTCATCCTGACAGAATTTGTTTATATTTCAGACCCAGGGGGAGAGGTGGCCTTGCTCTCTTTCTGGGGGTATGATACAGCAATTGCTTCTCCAATTTTAATGGTAGATATTGGGGACCAGCTAGAAGGGAATTTGGTCCATGGACACAGATCCAAGGTAAAGATGAACTTTAGCTCCCAAGTAATGTCAAGAGTCTCTTATACATGATCAATCCTTGACGTCTAAGTTTCTAAATTATATTAGTCATGGCTGTAAGATCACTATAAATCTTTTTAATATGACTTTATGAACAACAGGGGAGAAAAGAGCTTTTGAGACCCAAAACAGCCTTTGATTCAAAATGTGTGCTCATGTATGTGTTTTGGGAAAAATAATCCAACTTTACTCTTCGAACCTCCATTTTCAGAGGTTTTACCTCTTGCTTGGGAGTTTTATAATCTAGTAACATTTCTCCTCTTTTCTTTTTGACTTTGTTGTTGTTTCATTTTTTAGTTTTTGAAACAGAGTCACAAGAAGTCCAGGCTGGCCTCAGTCTCACTATGTAGCCCAGGGGTGGCCTAGAATTCCTAATCCTCCTGTCTGCGTCTTTTAAGTGCTAAGAATACAGGTGTGCACCGCTTTACCCAGCTCAACACTTCATTTTTTGGTGAGACATTTTGCACTAAATATTTTGCTCCATGTATCTGTAGGTCTAAGATCAAAATACAGTTTCAGGACTGGATGAGCTCGAGTTTGTTTACGTTAAGGAGTCATGTGCAGAGAATGCTAACCCAGCAGGCCATGTGGGAGTGCAGCTGGAAAGCACACTGTTATAGAGACAAGCACTGTTTAATGTAAAGCTGGGGGAATAGCCGAAGGCTCACACGAGTCTTTATCTTGATGAGCTGACCAGACAATGAGCAGGATCCAGGCTGCACATCTGGGTAGCAGTGGGAATCACAATCAGTGGAAAGTGAATCTGGATCTAAGCTTTCTGTACACTACAACTCTTAGTGGGAGGTGGTTACTCAGTCAAAGACTCTCTCTTGGCTGCCTTGTCTCTGGCCAGATCACTTCAAGAGCATGTAAGCAAAAGTGACATGTTTCACTTCCAGGTTGGGGCAGAGAATAATCTAATGAATTCTCTCTCTTCTTTTTCTCCTTTACTGGCTGAATGGGGAGAAATTATAGACTCCAAAGACAGACTGGCCAAGTGAAGGCTGGGCCCTTGAGAAACCAGGAGTAGGAGGGACATCTACCAGCCAAGAGCACCTGCATTGGGCTGCTATATGTGACAACTTCTGTTCTGTGAGTTGCAAATAGTGTTTTTGTGGTCCCAATCTGTAGTAATAACCTCCTTAGACCAGTATATCAATACAAAGGGACTTAGGAGAGCTATTACTTTTTAGGAAGTCACTAGTGGTGTAGAAAGAGAATATATGAGGTAAAGGAGAAGAGAAGAAAAAGAACAGAGGATAGGAATGAAGGAGGGGGGGGAGTAGACCAAAGGGCACCTCTGAAATGCTAAGAAACTTGGATCTTTCAGTTCAGAGGTGATGAGAACTAG
Organism: Rattus rattus; assembly: GCF_011064425.1. Taxonomy (NCBI): domain Eukaryota; kingdom Metazoa; phylum Chordata; class Mammalia; order Rodentia; family Muridae; genus Rattus; species Rattus rattus. The sequence goes on along the minus strand of NC_046161.1, from coordinate 86,189,360 downwards.
TGAAAGCTTGTAGGCAAGAAGGCAAAATAATGAGATTTTTGTGTAAGAGTTATCACTTGTAGAGAACTGATTAGAATGAGGAATAGGAAAAAAATCCAATTAGCAAACTTCTTTGAGAATTTTGTTTTAAATCTCATACTTGCTTCAGTTTAACCTAGTCTTCCATAATAAAAAATATTGCACACAATCTTCATGAATAAGAAAAGACATTTAAGTGTTATGCTTTAGACCTAAAGGGTCTAGCAGACAGGTCCACAGATTGAACATTTGTCCTTAGCTACTGGGTTCAATTATTGAGGCGGGATTAGATCAAGGTCACTGGGTCCCTGAAACTATCCCATGGCCCAGCTCCTTCCTGACTCTCTCTGTTTCTGCTGAGATGTAAGCAGCTCTCTGCAGGATGCCTCTACTTCTATGGTGCTCTTTATCACCTCAGGCCACAGAGAGGGGACCAAGAAGCCCTAGGCTGATGGCTCTAGAACCAGAATCAATCCTTCATGTATCTTCAGCTATGTGAGCACAGTAATGAAAGGTCATTTGGGCACATTGACCTTTATTGAGTATATATGATCTGCCATAAAACAGAGGGAGCCCTGCAGGCATAGTGCTGAGTGCGTACAATAAAACCACGTAGAAGAGTGCAGAGGGCGCCTCACTCACACCTCACACCCTTAGGTATAGAAGGACATCACTCTGTCCACTCGCTTCCTAAAACTGAGTCAACTGGTGCCGAGAACGATAGTACTCTGATTGCTCTCTTTACTCAAGCGAGACACAAAATTAAAAGAAGCACAAGACAGACCCTGCAGGGGTCTAAGTGGATAGAACCTAAATTAATGTCATTCCCAACTCCCAGTAGGTTAGCTACTTAGCTTTGACAAATGCTCCAATGAGGTAACCAGAAGTGAACGAGAAGCGTCTGCCCATAGTCATTTCTCAAGTATGGAAAGCAAGCCCTTGCCTTAACAGCAAACACATGCTCACTGGTGTGGCTAAGGTCACATGAGGCGTCAAAAACTTAGTGGCCCTGCCTGGTCTTGTTCCAGGTTGGGTCTCAGACTTAAAGAAACACTGTGAATGGAGGATACATTTGCAGACAGAAAAAAACCAGCCAAACAAACAAAAAACAGACATATTAGCCATGAAAATACAGCTCTGAGAAGAGAGCAGTTGGCATGGGCTTAGCTCCTATATCCCATGATCTATCAGCGCATCCATCCAGCCTCATTCTCTATCCAGCCAATGGCTGTGCCCAGTAGTTTATTTACTAAGGCAAAGAGTTGGAGACCTCTCTGAAGGCAATCATGGGCATGATTCCCCCATAACTTTTCCAAACCTTTCTTAGAATGGTAATGTATGCTAACAGTCCCCTGAACAACCTTTCTTTCTTTTCTCCATAAATATTGGTCTAACATCAAAGACAGACAGCTATTCTGGAGTTCTCATGCCCCTCCCCATTCCCCTCAAAGACGCTTCCCGTAGTAAATTATTTTCTATAGTTAATCTCTTCCAGTGCTTCCTCTTTATAGGAGCCAACTTAACACACGAGCCAAAAGGTTCTGGCCCTAGTTTGCTCCAAACCCCAAGTGTTGGAAGGAATCAAATCTTGGCGCTTTGCAGAGGCTTCATGGCTAACACACCCAGGCTGCAGGGACAGCAGCTGGACAGTCCTTGCTTGTCAGAGGCCGGGCGCTCCCACACGGCCTCCCACAGATTTTCACAGGCAAACTCAGTGCGTTGCGTGGATGCTGACATAAAGCTGGGGTGATGAGCTGTCACACAGGCTGTGCTGGCAAGACTATATGGGAGCAGATAAGAAATCCAGGCAGACTGCAAGAGGAAGAGAACTCTAAGCAGAAAGGATTGTTTTCTTATCCACACAAAGTCACGGGATCAGGAAAGTCCCCATCACCCTATCACAGATAAATAGAAGACTGGCCACCAGGGCAGCGGAACACAAAAGCACCATTTCCATTGAAAAACAAGAAAAGCAGACAAAGCAAAGGCCCAGTCTTGCCTCAGTAAGGGCCTGCCTTCCAGAGCACGTGCTCACAGCCACAATCTAGGTCTGCCCCGGCACGCACTCAAAAGTTGTCTCTGAGGCCCACTTCTTTGGTATTTCCTTCGCAGACAACCTATAATCAAGGAGCATGAGAGCTTTGTCAAATCTGAATGTCTAGGCCCCTAAGGTGGGGAGAGGAATCTTGACCTCCCTCAGCTCCACATGAGCCCCTGGTAGAGATTTACTCTCAGAGCACCCCGTACATGAAGAAAGCCGTTGGATTCCGCCTTGGCAAACATATGCTCTATCAGAGCCCATGCGCGCAGATCTCGATTACCTGAGTACAGCTCATATAGTGTGAGCCACACAGTATCAGGAGCCAGTCCTGTGACAGCCCGCATTGTACAGACCTTGGACGTACAATGAAACCGTTTAAGGCAGAGGCTCTGTGCTGTGATTCAGCTCCTCTCCTCCAGAAAAGACAGACACTTTAGGCAGAATTGTAGTCAGGTATTTCCAGTGGGCAAGCTCCCTTGAAGTCAGGAAGAAAGGGGTCTGCTACGTAGTTACCGGTCACTATTTTAAAGTGTCATAGAGAAGGGGGACCTCAACAAATGCTGTTATGTTCCTGTCCTTTAGGGCTTTCTCTATAACTGTCATCCAGAAGATGTGTGGCAGGCAGCTACACCATGTCAGAGCATGAGAGAGCAAAGAGGTAGTGATGTGTAGTCCCAACACTTGAGGGATGGAGGCGTGGAGAGATGAAGGGTTCAAGGTTAAGACTAGGCTCCATGAGACAAAGAGAGGAGAGAGCCCAGAAAGAGCAAAGAGCTTCAGGGGTGTCCTTGCCAAGGAGCATTCAGAAACACCAGCCCTGACATTTAGATTCTCTCCTATCTCATTAGCCACTTGATCCTATTTGCCTGCCACAGACGGGTAAGATGTTCTGAAAGAAATGAGTATAAAATGTTCTTTCCCCAATAAACCTTAGAATATGCCAGCAGCCGACTGGCCCTTTCCTCCTTGGGAATCCTGGCATGCTAATATCCTCTAAGAATAAGGTACTAGAACTGTCTCACTATAAACCTCACTTCACAGCCAAGTCTCTTGAATCTTACTGACAGATAGTCAATATGGTACAGAAACGTTTCTCTAACAGGGTTTTGCTGAGAGAAATATGGACAGGGCCTTAATATTTAAAAAAAAAAAACCATAAATGGCAGCAGATGGCAAGTGGCCTTTAAAATACAGACCTAGCCCAGTCTATTCTGTGTTTTCATGGCCACACACAGTGCCCTGTAGCAGGGCGAAACACAGTTCCAGCTCCCTTGAGACTTCCTTTTGTAGGGATGGTGGTTCTTTGAAGACGAAGGACACAACCATCCCAGCCGTGGGTGTGAGTTTTTTGAACTATATACAGCATTCACTCAAGGGCTACATGGAGTTTACAAGAACTTGGAAGCCACACACGCATACAGCTAATACGTGAGACTGCAGGACAGCCAGGTGCCAGAGCTGATCCTCCATGTGCTGAGCGATGACACTGTCCCCTTCTCTAAACCGAGTAGGTGAGCATCTCTACCTGTGATGTCTGCTAAAACTATCTTTGCATGCTTTCTCTCTCTCTCTCTCTCTCTCTCTCTCTCTCTCTCTCTCTCTCTCTCTCTCTCTCTCTCTCTCTCTTCTCTGTTTGTTTGCTTGCTGTCTATCTCTCCCCACATAGCCATGGGCTCCAGGTAAACTAATTTCATGGCCAGTTCCAGGCACCTTCTTTTTTTTCTTGCTGACTATTGACTCTGGAATATTTACCTAAGCTCAGCCAATGACATGTGAAGGGATCCTTGACAGGCAGCTTCATAGAAGAAGAGACAGGAAAACAGAGAAGTATCTGTGTGTGTGCGTATGGGTGTGTGCGTTCAGAGGTCAAGGTTCCTGTCACTTGTTGTTGAATAGAACCCAGGTCCCGTACATGCCAGGCAAGCACTGATACCTTCATGCCCAGCCGTGAAAACAAGACCCAGGGAATCTAAAGGAAACACCGCTAGCCCTGTCCTCACAGCACTGGAGGGAGCTTCTCAGAGACCTTTAAGGATGTGCAAGAGGTCAGTCTGAAGAGAAGAGGAGACACAGAGCCATCAGAGAGAATATGCAAGCACAGACAGCTCAGCAAGAATTGGGCAATCGGCAGCGGGGGTGACCGGTGAGGTCAATAATGCAGAAAAGAGAGTGACGGTGAAAGAAAGCCAGCAGTGGGCATTTACAAGTGCTGGGGTTGAACTGCATCTCTGATGCTTTTAACTTCTTATTTGATAGGTTTTTTTTTTTTTGACAGCCTCCTAGTATGCACAGTGATTTAAAGAGAGGACAAAGATTTGGATATCAATGTCTGAATGTGTTTCCCAACAAGTTCTAGTTTTAGCCCTGAGACTATTCAGGGACAAAAGGAAAATATATGTATATGAGTGTGTGTGTGTGTGTATATATAATGCTTTCAGTTATTTAAGGGTTTTGTTTCTTTCCTGCCCTCCCACCAACCTTCTAAATTTGAGAGCAGAGTGCAGAGTGTGGGTGTTGCTAAAAGGGACACAATTGATTGCTTCATGCTCTTCGCTGTAGACTTGCCCTGGTGGAGAAAACAGTTCTATAATAATGTCAGGACTAGAGCGGTACACGTGCCAGCTACAGCAGCCCCCACATAGACCCAGGTAGAAAGCCATTCATGAAGCTGTCCACCTTGGGACAACTCCAAAATACTTATCATCGTGTGGAAGAGAGACTCGTGGAAAATATCGGAGATCCAGCCATCACATTCTCCCAGTGTAAGATACCTCGTGTCTACATCCATCCTTGGTACACATTAGGTAACATTCAACATGCCATGCACATGTACATACATACCCACCTGCAAGACAACACGCACGTTTCTGGGGTTTTGGTGTGTGTGCGTGTAGGGGGTGAGAGAGTTTCTTTTTGTAGTCCTGGCTATTCTATAACTCACTCTGTGTACCAGGCTTGCTTCAACTCACAGAGATCTGTCATCCTCTGCCTTCCAAGGGACAGAATTAAAGGAATGAACCACCACCGCCCAGCTTGGGTTTTAGGACTTCTAACATGTATTAAAGATGATTTTTTTTTCTCTGGAAACTACTTCAGGCACTGGCATTTTTGTAGCTAACATGCCTGTTACCATCCTTAGAGGCCACCAGGAGAACTGTAGACAAGAGCTACATATATGAACTATATCAATGGGTTCTTATTTTATAGCTTTACACAAAGCAGCCTACCGTTTCCCCATTAGTAGACTCATGTAGACAGTGAAGGTAGCTCCCCAGAAGGAAGATGGTTTGCACCCTAACAGGTGGGGTAGATGGTAGGATACAAACCCAGCAACTGACTGTTGAATTCCTTCCCTAGTGAAGCACTAGACAGTGTGAAGACACGGATGCCACCTAGAAGGCTGTGGACACACAGCAAGGCACCTAGAAGGCTGTAGACACACAGCATGATGCCTAGAAGGCTGTGGACACACAGCAGGGCTATGGCGGTGCTTTTGATCCCAGCTGCTTACTTCTGATCACTGATCTTAAGCTGATGATGCTATCCAGACCATTAGGAGCACTACACAGAAGACAGTAGAGACAGCAGTTCCCTCCAATTGCCAATAGGATTAAGACTCCAGCCTTCGAACTCTATCAAGATCAAGTTTCAGACTCACCAGAATGCTTTCAGGGTTCTGAGACCCCAGAGATAAAAGCTACCATCTTTCAGACTATCCCAACAATTAAATTCATTCGAACTCACATATGAAGAAAGCTTCGCCGACACCTTCTTTTTTATGATTCACATAAATCCAATCTCCTTTCTCAAGCTCCGTAAAGCATCTGCCATACACATCCTGACATCCACGGATATTTAAAACCCAATTGAGGCAACAGGCGAGGTAGCTTCCCGGGGTGTGGGTGGCTGTTTCCGGGCAGCCTTGGGATACTTCAGGTCCAATCACATAGCATGAACGGGAAGTCACAATATTGCTTCCACTGGATTACACCGGGCTTTTTGTCCAGACACTGCCAGTTCTAAGAGAGGAACCGAACTGCCCCTGCCAACAACGCCCTACTGACTGGGGACACTCTGATAAGAGCACAAGGGTGACCCAAATTCCAGACCACAGACTTTGAAAACTGTTCCCACCAACTCTGTGCAGCATATACATTTCCTAACTCTCTTTTTATTTATTTAGTAAACTTCCAAAGGTACTGTTAATTACAGGTTTTATTGATGTGATGAAAGACCATGACCAAAGTAACTTGGGAACTCGGGGTTTATTTGGCTTACACATCCATATTGTTCTTCAACAAGGAAGCCAGGACAGGAACTTGAACAGGGCAGGAACTTGGAGGCAGAAGCTGAGGCAGCGAGTATGCAGTGGGCCTGCTTACTGACTTCCTAACCATGGCTTGCTCAGCCTGCTTTCTTATAGGACAGAGGACCAACCAGCCCAGGGATGGCACCACCACAATGGGCTGAGTCCTCCCCATCAGACACTAATGAAGATAATGCCCTGCAAGCTTGCCTACAGCCTGATTTTAAGTTGAGGTTCTGTCCTCTCAGAAGACCTTAGCTTGCCTCATATTCAACACAGGTACCATTGCCTGGAACAGAATAAACCCTGGCTAAATAATAGCAGGTACTCTAGAGCGAGTGCTCAAGGCTGGCGGAATAGCACAGGTGTCCTGACTGGTTACTTTGTGTCTCTGTAGCATGAAAGCAATAATCTCTTCTCTATTCACGCATGAGAGTGCACACACACACACACACACACACACACACACACACACACACACACACACACACACACACAATTACATTGCCAACCACACAGAAGCAAACTGGCAAGCTTTGAATCCCAGACCTGGCCTCTAGTATTTGTGTGACATTAGGAAAGTTACTTGATTCTCTGTTGTCCGATTTTCTCTATCTAAAAAATGACTGTGATAAGGATTAAACTGGTTAATATGTGTAAAGCCTAGTTTTACATTATGCGTGTTATAATGTGTTAGCTAGTTATTATTATATATCTACTTTTGGGGATAACAAATATTAATAGTCTCTGTCACTACCCATATGAACTTAATTCCATTAGATTTAGATAATAGCTCATAAATAGCTTGAGACATAAACTTCTTCTCTTGGTGTGTCCATCAGTAACCCTTTAGAACCTTCAGAGAGAAGCCACAAAGAGGCACCGGGGCAGCCAGGCCAAAGCCATACAAGTCTAAAGGTTCAGTGCCCCAGCACAATGCACAGATTTATTTAGAATACTGAGGTGACTTTATCAAAAATAAATCTTCCCCCTCTTTGTTGTTTTTGTTTTTGTTTTTGTTTTGTAACAGAGCCTTTGCTGGCCAATAACTTAATATGCAAATCAGGGTGATGGGAAATGAAACTTGTGTTGATCCTCCTGCCTCTGCCTCCCAAAAGCTAGAATTACAGGGTTCAATTCCTCCACTTATTTAATTTAGCAACACTATACAGTGTGAAGAAACCTAGGCAGATCTCCACAGCACCTAAATCAAGCATTTTATATCACAATCGAGAATAAATGGAGTTCATTGGAGTCTAGATCCTAACTACCCTTCTTGGAGATCCTTCAGGTTAAGGCAGAGCCACTCTGGTTTGGTGAGAAAGGATCCAAACCAGGATCATGATCAGGACCAGGAGATGTGCAGCGCCATCCCAACTACAACGATGAAGTCACTTCAGCGCCTCACTCTTCCAGTAGGAAATTAGCAAGATTTACTGAGCACCCAATTAAAATCAACACTGGCTCAGAAGAACTAAGAATGGTGGGTCAATGTTAAGCAAAATCGTGTCAAGGAGGAACGACTCGGTTTCATTATTGCCTATTTGATTCCTAGTAGGAAGCTACTGGGTTTAAGGGAAGAAGCTCTAAGATGTCTGACTGATGTCTGTAATGGCTTGAATTTTAGAGACGTGTTGAAGCTAGAAAGGAGCTCATTTCCTGCCCATTTCACAGATGAGAAAACTCAGACCAGAAATTAAGCCATAGAGGAGTACAGCAATACATCCTGGTACTGAGGAAAAAAGAATTATCAGCCTTACTTAGGGCTTTCTCTAAAGAGTTTGCCAGGTTTCAATAGGCAACGTGCCTAAGAAGGACAGCTGGGGCAGGTGCAGGGTGCAAAGGGGGGATGAGCATCCCCCACATGTCTGGCTGTCAGCTGGGGGTGCAGGCTGAACTGGGGGGTGCAGGCTGAGCTAGGACAGAGCAAAACTGGACCAATAAAGTGGAGACACATCATGTCCAGCAATCCATTTTCAGCTGGGAACCTCTGAGAAGGGCTAGAATGAAGTCAATACCTCTACAAGACTTGGGGAAAGATGTTTTTGTAACTATAGTTTCTTTAAACCTGGGGAGAAAAAAAAACCCTAGCTGTTGATTAAATTAAATTGCTCTAAGAATAATAGAATTATTCTTACTCAAAGGACCAGAAAACCTTTGAATGTGACAGAACTTTGGGTAACCTCAAAAGTCTACCTATGGAGACTTGGTATTTCTTTGGTCCCTGCCAAAGGATGAACAAATTTCTGTGTGACATCAGGGCAGTCTCTATATTAGATGATGGTAAAAATTGAAGGTAGAACTCTAAGATGTCTAGGTTGTTCTCTCCTTAATCTTAAATCCCGGCCCTCAAAGGGACGCTATTACAAATGTCCTACAGGAAGTGACAACCCCCCAGGGAGATAAAATGGACTCCTCAATGCTTTCAGAAACCCAGGAGCAAGCGCTCTGTAATGAGCCCTGAGAGGGTGAATCTGGGCCCCGAATAAGCAGCACTAAGTGTCCCAGCTGCTGTCAATTAATATTTTGACCATTAATGCTCCTTCTGGCTTTTAGTTCAGTTTAAACGATTACATCATTGCTTCGTCTCTCATTGTGAAAGAACCAGAGGCATGGGAAGTCATGAGAGACAATTACCCTTTACTATGCCTGGCAAAGCAAAAATATTCCTACAATGACACGGCTAATTTACAAAAAGCACCCATGACCCATAATAATGAGAGAAGACCTTTTTATTTTTATTTTTTTGTATAAGCAATTACTTGCATTTGGATCTTCTGTTTGATTTCCAATCAACACAGAGGAAACGTCTTCACCCCTATAACCCTGCATATGATATTTTAAGGTTAACGGCGTGAAAATTGTTTCTACTGATAATTATAAAAGAGCAGTTGAACATTCTACTTGGTCACCTTGCTCTTCATTTATCCTGTAACTGCTCATTTTCTAAGCCTCTGATCCCTAGAAAATTTTTAATTGGATTCCCAAGTACACTGATTAGATGTATCAACATCTATTACATCTTCTAAGGGACATTTGGCACAGGTTGCCAGAATGCCGTCAGAGAGGCATGTTGGGGACTGGGCTGAGAGAATACAGATACTGTGGTTCCTGAAGAAAATACTGTTCTCAGTATAGGGGCAAATGGTTTGTGCAAGCAGTTGATAGAGGCAAAAGCCACAGCCCTCTGGTTGGGGCAGGTTGCCCAATTCATTGACGAGCCTGAAGCGAAAGGCAGCTATCCAAGGTGCCAAGATTGGAAAGAATAAGGAACTGTAATAATCACTGAGGCTAGACTAAAAGCCTGCACACACATTAATGGTCAGCATTTTGATTATCAGCAGGATGGAGACAGCTGCCTCAGTCTACTCTAAGGTGTCTTCGGGAAACAAGAAAATGTCTAAGTTTGTCTTCTTTTCCATTGGTCTTCATTATGCCTTTAGCCAGACTACTGTAGAAACAATGGCTTACTTCCTCAGATGGAGAAAGGGTTTACCCTGGAATTTTAGTTTGTCAGACCCCCTGAAAAAGAAACTATATGGCCAATCCTTAAAGGTTTACAACAGGAACATATATATATCTCCACCATCCACCCACCCCCTGCTCACAAAGACATACACACAGTCCCTAGAGTATCACTGAAGGAGTTTACTTACTACTGTCTCCTTAATTAAAAGATGTGCTGAACCCCAGCTCAGCACCAACTGCCACCATGACCTCCATCTAAGCCCCACCTCCTCTGCAAAATGAGGACGCCATTCTCTAAGATTCCTTTTGACTGTCTGAACTTCCTATTCATTTACAAAGACTAAACATTTGGGATTCTCTCCCTCTTACTATTGAAAGTTGTTTCTTACAGTTCCTCTTTTCCCTGGGTTTTAGTTTGACTATTTCATTACATCCCCGACAGAAAGCTTACATGAAGCACTTCAGTTTAGCGTTCTGAAAAAAATGCTTATCCTAGAAGAAGTCTGTGGAGGCCATCCTGATGAATAACTTTCTGAGTTCACCCTTAAAAATGAACAAGAACCTCCTTAACAGCTTGAAATGCATGAAAACACATGGGGAGGACCACCATGCTTGACTGTTCAGCTTGGGGAGGATCACCATGCTTGACTGTTCAGCTTGGGGAGGATCACCATGTCTAGCTGTTCAGCATGGGGATGACCACCATGCCTAACTATTAACCAAATCTAATCAAGAATTATTTAAGCCAAGTTTAACTACTTTTATAAAACAATATCCCTACCACAAAGAAGGACTACTTTTATAAAACAATACCCCTACCACGAAGAAGGAAATTGGTAAAAATCATTATAATTCAAGCACGTTTAAGGCTGTGGAGAAATCTTTCCTTCTCATAAAGACTTAATCTTAACTCTGTGTCATATCACTAAAGTATGCACAGCCCTTTGATCTGATGCTTAGGGTGACAGTGTTTCTGGCTTCTCAGATTACATCCTGCATCTTTTTGATTATTTATTACCCAAGACAGTGAAAGATCCTGGTAAATTGATTATGGAGAAAGGGAGGATGACTCATGTCTAGGGCTCAGCCTCTGAAAGTGCCGTGCCCTTCTCTTTTGGTCCTGTCTCTTCTACCCTGAAAAGTTTTGCTGTGTGCTAAGTGACTTTCAGTTCCAAGGAACTTAGCTGTGCTCGGAATTGACTGCCCCAAAACAAACTGCACTGTGTGGCCTTAGACATGGGTCCTAAAGCTCAAGGGTCTCACAGGGGTCAAGGATAGGCTATCTCAAGCCTTCACCTCAGTGCCATACTTTGTTGACAACAGTCATCACATGCTTAGCACATAAAATGTGCACTCATCTCGTTTCCCTGGACCTCAGATATATAATAAAAGGGCCTCGGGGACTTCCAAAAAGAAGGGAAGTCAAAAAGAATGTTCTTTGCTCTGCATTTGGCAGCCCCTTGACTGTTTCCACTATGTTCAAGGCTGTTACTTTTTTACTAGGTGGGATAAGAGTAGTGAAACCCATTGGTAGCGAGGCAATTTGTCTCAGTACTAGCTCAGTGCTGGTTCCTTGTAGCTCGTCTTAATAAACTAGATAACCCAGGCTAGTCTGTGTAAACCAATAATCCCATTTTATTAAACTTCCCAAAAAGGATGGATGCCATGGTAACTTGCACAGAAAGAACATCACTTTGGAAGGTTAAGTCTTAACACCTTCACCTTCCTCCCCGCTCCTCGAAGTCTAAAGAAATGGGCGTGCTTACCGACACCTATTATTCCAGCATTCAGGAGGCTGAGGCAGGAGAATCACTGTGAGTTTGAGGCCAGTCTAATGAGTCTCAGGCCAACCTTGTCTATAGAGTAAAACTTGTCTAAAATTAGAGAGTGGGGGAGGAAGAAGAAGGGAAGGAGGGGGGAGGAGGAAGAGGGAGGGAGCAGGAGTGTGTGTGTGTGTGTGTGTGTGTGTGTGATGTGAGAACATACTTATTAAACATATCAAACCAGGCTAAGCAATGGAAATGTTGCCTAGGAAATTCTTGGTTTAACACTTTTATTATCAGAGGCTAAAACAGTGTTCATAGGATGAAAAAGGATTTGGACACAATTGTTCCCACTACAAGGGCGGGGTCTGTTTCTCTGAGTATTTCTTCTTGAAAATAGTTGGAAGGATATTTCCTCCATGCAGTCTGAAGCTATTCGGTTAACTTTGCCCTGCTCCTTTGGCTGCCTGTGGAAGTGGCCGCGCTGACTGCGTTGCCACCACATCTTACCACCGGGACTAGCAGCGCTCCATGACTCTCTCCGCATGACAAAGGACTGCAGCTGTCAACAGACTCACCTACTGTGCTGCCTCTGAGCAGGACAGTGACACTGTGACAGCTGCTCCGTGGCCAGGCGAATTTCTGCCACTCCTCTGGAAAGAGGTTGGCATTCACAACACGGCGGCGCCTCTCACTGAGCTAATGACACTTCAATCAGCACGTCCCCTTCACTTTCCTGCACTTTGCCATCTGAGCACAAGTCTCTAATTACGCCCAGGCAACAAGTTTCACATCGACCCCACCATTTACACACTCACCATACACCATCGCCCCTCCAGTCTCATGCAAGAAGCGGAATCGATGATTTTTAAATAACCAGATTGTTAAAATGGTAAGGATGAGCAAAAAATTAAACGCGAGTAGCTCCACTGCTCCCTGGTGTTGAAAATGATCTTCATCCTTTCCTGACGTAAGCCGAAGCTGCCCCGCCATTCTCCCCTCCACCGTGATGCTCAGAGAAATCCCTGGGCGAGGGATGAGCACTTCGATGAGGGTTGCCTAGGACAGACTGGCGCCCACAGAATTTCAGAATAAACGCTGCTACTTTGTCGCTACTTCACAAGCATTCAGATGGCTTAGCATTCAGACGGGCTTCTAGTTACAACTTCCTGTTTCTCTCTTAAAGCAGCCTCGTCTCTTTTCAAACTCCAGAGGGTGGTTTCATCATAGAAGACTCTGTCTTCAAATGGTTCTCGCTCTGGGAAGAGATCTTCCACAGAGGTCAAATCTGCCAGCAGGATGCTGATGTCCAGACTCATGGCCCTCCTGTTCCCAGCATGATTTCTTAGGCTGTATATAACTGGCAAATTGTACATTGATAATAAGACAGTTCGGCTCAGCACATCAACAGACTCAAAAGGGCAAGTCCAGACCCTTACCTTCACTCACTCAGTTTTCTCCCCTCCCACCAGAGCCTCCCAGGGGAGGAGGATTGGCAGGTATGGTTTCACAGGACTGTTCCTGCAGTTGAGAAACACAGATCCAGTACACGAAATTGTCAGTCACTCAGTAGAACGTCAATTAAAATAATCAAAAGGAAAATTCCAGCCCCAGTCCTTTCACTGTGGGATCTGGCTTTTTTGAAGATAAAAACAGAAGAGAGGGAGAGAAGGAGGGGGATGGAGGGACGAATGGAGGAAGGGAGAGAAGGGAGAGGGAGGTGTTTAAGACAGTGGCACCTCCAGTTTTTCTGCTTCCTCTGGCAAAAGAATCAAGATTTCCTTGATTTACCATGCAGCCAGGTCTGCTGCAGAGACCCCACCTCTCACCACATGGTAGAAATGGAGGAGTGTTAATGTCTGGTTTCTATTCTGATAGAATTAGGATTTCTGTAGTGTAAGTCATCGAGTAAGCAGAATCCAAGGCACCCTGAAAAAAAAAGCTTCGGGACAAACACATAATAACATATGGTCTTGCAGAGCTGTAATTCTGGCGTCCAGGAAGCTGAGGCAGGAGGATCACTGTGATTTCAAGGTCTCCCCCAGCTACATGGACGCTGGAAGGTAAGTACCCATCAAAAAACTAATTTCCCACGCTGGGAGAGTTTATCAACCCCTCCAGTGCCTCAGCTCTCTTTGCCTCCACATCTCCAGAGCTGGCTTTCTTCGTGCGCTTGGCTCAGCAGGGGGCGTCTGTGTGCACTGCAGATGTTCTTACCCATGGTCCCTTTTGGCAGGCGTCTCTGTGATGACTAATATTGGCGCTGCCGTGAAGCCCAGTCAGCTCTCTCGCTTGCGAGCTTTTGCCAGCAGCCTCACCTTCAAGATTCGAAAACCCACACAGGTGAGTCGCTAGATTTACAAGATAATACAAATTCGAAGCCAGAGAACTTCCTCTTTTTACTGCTGTTCAGTCAGACGCGCTCTTTGATTTTTCTTACCACATCCATTTCGCTCCGGGAGAAGTGGGTGAGAAGGTGTTTGGCTAGCTCTACAGGCCTTTCAAAAGCTCTGAATTTGATGTTGAGATAAGGCAGCGTAGAAAGATGAAGAAGGAAGCCATGGGTAGAGAGGAAGGGAGCCCTCACCGGAAGCCTGCTCCAAGCCTGTTGCTCCCTGAGCTTGGAGAAGGGCAGAGTCGTCAACAGTAGTTGGCTGCGACGGTTTTGAGCAAAAAGTATTTAACAAAAAACGGTGATTAACAAAAACGTCCGTAGAGATGCTGAAGTGGGATAAATGGGAAGGCGTTGTCTGGAGGCATCAGGGCACATGGCCTCTCTGCTTTTCCACCTGCAAAAGCTAAGAATCTAAAAACCTCATTTACAAGCAAAAGAGTCGCTTCCTTATTCAACTCTGTAACTCATTTTCTTTGTTTTGTTTTGTTTTGTTTTCCCTATTATCAGTTTACAATCCCATCCAAGGCACCTCTGGGAAGACCTCAAAATTTCATTTGTTAGAAGGTGGAAAAGGGCTGGCAAGATGGCTCAGTGAGTAAAGGTGCTTGCTGCCAAACCTGATGACTTGAGTTCAATTCCCTGGGTCCGCAGGATGAATGGTGAAAACTAACTCTTGCAAGTTGGTTCTTCTGATTCTAGTGAGTGCTGTTATGAGGCCAGCTGTCAGTGTTGATGTGTCTCCCTCAACAATCTGCACTATGGCTTTACTCCCATCAAGCTACCTCACTTCCTTTGTGAGTCTGTGTGAGCCCTGTTTTCACTTCTTCGTATAAGAAGCCTAGTAACCAGAACTACCTGACCCCAGACCCTAACCAACAGTAACAGTTCAGTGTCCTAGAAAAACGAGGATAGCTAATTACTGGAATAGCCAAGATTCCCAACATTCCTGAATGCTGTGCTGTCTATATTATATTGACAGAAGGAAGATTATAAACTAGAAATGAAGGCATTGTGCTGGCACCCAATGACTATAACCCTTAATGTCAAAATCTCACGTGAACCTAGGTTGGAACCCCAAACAAGGCCCTGACTCAGTTGGCTTTGTATTGTGATGATCAAACTTGGTGAGGGAAGTTTATTTGACTCATAGATCCAGATCAGAGTCTCTCATAAAAGGAAGTTGGGGCAGGAACCTGGATCCAAGAACTGATGCAGAGGTCACAGAGGAACCCTACCCATTGGCTCACCCAGCCTGCTTTCTGATACCACCCAGGACCATCTTCCCAGGAGTGACACTACTCTGCAGAGGGCTGGGCGATCCCTCATCAATGATTAATGGAGAAAATGCCACACAGACTTCCCAGCAGGCAATCTAATGCAGGCACTTCCTCAACTTTCCCTCTTCACAGATGATCCCGGCTTGTATCCAGTTGACAACAAAACCCCACAAAAATGAAACAAAACAAACAAACAAACAAACAAACAAAAAACAAAACAAAACAAAAAACTAACCGGCCCAACCCTGGATTGCAAAACAGGGCCCTGAGAGAAATTACAGAAGGCTTTTCAATCCCTTTCTCAAACCCTGCTGTGTGAACGGAGTTGGAGGAGCTTGTTCTGAGATGCTCCATGCAAATGAGATGGGAAAGAGAAAGGACAGAACTACCTGACTCACAGGCACCATCTGGAGGTCCTGCCTCAGCTTGCCCACAAAATGCAATGGCAGCGGGCGAGAGGAAACCAAAGAGAACCTGTACTGTCAGGGTGACTTGGGGTGGAGCAGACGTTGCACGCTGGAGCGAATGCCACCGAGTCAGTGACGCAGAGTCTCCAGTTATCGGTAAGCACCGCTGACAGAAGAGCTTGCAGATACAGGCTGTGGACGCAAGCCACAGGTGAGGAGACGCGGAGAGGTTTCGTGTCAGGCTCTAGGAAGGATCCAGGCAAACCTGGCACCACACCTGTCATTTAGCCTTGTTGTCCCAAGCCATCCAAGGGCAGGTAGCATTCTATCCAAGTCCCTAGGAATAAGGGCGGTTGGGGCTGTAACTTTAATTTCAAATCCTATTTTTAACAATGATCCTTAAAACGCTTTAACCTCCCTTGTAGCCCACCACCCACCAGAGGTACTGGTAAAGCAAGGAAGTGAACCTGTTTACAAAGTTTCCTTAGAGCAGCTCTCACCTGTGATGTCTGGGAGTGGGGCAGTTCAGTTCACAGGTCAGCAGAGGCAACTCGATCCACTCACAAACGCTTCGTGGGTACATCAGCTGTCCAGTTCAGTAGAGTCAGGATAGCATTCAGCAGGGGTGGCACTACGTAACGGAGACAGCCAGGCCTCAGCCTTGCAGCAGGAGGGACCAGGAGGAATGCCAGGAGAAGTTCTAGGCTGTGCCTCTCTCAGTAAAACGAAGCTCACTGAAGACAAGAGGTCAGCAAGCATTATACAGCGAGCTTTCGAAGCAAGCCTAGCTGAGTCTCCACCACAGTCCCTGGGGTCCTATTGAGACCCCCCAAACATCACAAGTCCTCCATGGGTCTTGCTTTAGTGTGTATCTTGTCTTAGCACGTGCATCCGTCTCAGCTGATATCACTCTGCCCATCGAGGAAGCAGCAGGAAACTACAGCACACCACCAGAAGTTTTTTGGTCCATTTCTCTCTATGGAGTCCTGACAACTGGAGTCAGCTCAACCACACAACGTAAGGTAGACCAATGCATGTGTGTTGTTAGCAACGAAACCTTCACCACGTGTCCTTTCACGTGCTTGCTTTAGCAGAACATCCTTTACCTGTGTCTGCTTCAGCTAAACATTCCTTCATGAGTCTGCCTCAGTAAAAACACCATCCAAATAACTGACTTTCCAAAGAACTCTTAAGGTACCCCTTGATTGCCATCTTGTCTATTCTCACCTTGTTTTCTGGAGTCATGTCCCTTTTGGCTAAATTTTTGGAGGGCCCCTCCTCAGTAGAAACAGCAAGCTTTGGTCCATTGGCCCCTCTTGTCCTGCACATGTTGAGAGACCAGTCCTAAAGGAAGATGGACTCACTGACTTGTTTTGTTTGATCTCCACAGGCGAGACAGACATGGTATAGGTTGGCCCCAGGACCTGTAACTCCTCCCAGCTCCAAATGCAGGCTTCCAGGTTGGGGTGAAGCAGGAACCCTGGAGCCAGGGTCAGGAAGGAGACAGAGGTGCCATACTGAACTATACTACAAGAACCTGTCCAGTCAGGTTAACCCTGGAGCCAGAAGCCTGAGAACTTCCCTTTTTTTGTTCTCCTTTCACTTGTCCACATGATGAATACAGTTAGCCTCTTTCTGCAAAGCCTAAACCCTCTGTCTTCCCCACTAACTACGCCAATTCCCTCAAGCCCTGTGATTTCTCTGGAATAAATTCATTGTGTATGGCTGAAAATAGCAATCTGAAGTCCTAAGGAAGAGGAATGCGGTGAACTTGAGGATCATGTAGTTTGTCCCAGGCCGTTCTGAGGTACAGACTGACACCGTCTCTCAGCAGAACAAAGCAAAACCAAAACAAAAACCTCAATAAGGAAAGAAAGGGGGACGGGGGAGGAAGGGAAAGAAGGAAAGAAGTTAACTTGCTTTAGAATTGTGCCAGGTTCCCCACCTCTCCCTAGTCCTGCCACCTCTCCAGGAGAGGAGAAAAGATGGCGTTCCGGCTAGGGATATATGGACAGTGTCTGAAAATGAAGTCTCAATCAAAGCTCACTGCTACAGAGTTGCCTCTTTGTCTCACCTAAGTCAATCCAAACTCAAACCTTTGAGACAGCCATATTCTAGTATGGGAAAGAATTGTCTGTCAGACCATAACCAGGACCTGAGAGTCTCAATTAAAACTGCTGCTGAGATATGCCACTGTCTTAGCCACTGTCAGAAAGGCTTTTGTGGGTCCCCCCCAAATCACTAAACCCCTCCACCCATCACTAAAAAAATGTCTAGCTGTGATTATTTGTCTGCCCTTTGTGCCCTTCTTTAAAACATAATCTAAATGACCTCTCTTCAGTAATATGGACTTCACACTTAAGTCTGTAAAGTAAGAGTGTTAAAATAAGGAATCTTTGGAAATCAAACATTTATTCCAAACTCTACTTTGAAATTACTTCAACCTTGCCTGTGAAGACACTATCGCTTTGAGGACCCTTGAATTTGAGAAAAAGCAGAACCAAATGATTATCAGCAATTTCAGAAACAAACAATTGCTAGATGCCCAGAGCCCTGTCTTTAAGCTGGATTTCTCTCTATGTGAGAAACAGACTTGCCTTGTTAGAGCCTGAGCAGGTCAGAACTCTCACCGCTTTGGCTGCTGTCTTAACAGAAGAAATGTCAGACTTTCCGTGAGCGATAAGAATGCGGCCTACAGCAGAGACCTCCTGATTTCACTTCAACTCCACCAGGAGGCTGAAGACCAGACACACTGAGATGCACCTACGGTGGGAAAACCTGGTCTATAGAACAGCACCCACCATGACCTGAGGTCCCTTGGAGAGCTGTGTCTATGTGAAGGATCCTGCAGACTGCCTGCCCTGGGCTGGGGAGACCATCGAGACTGGATGGAACATTGCAAGTAAACTGCTAGAATTATCTTCTGTTCTCTTTAGCTCTTTGTGTAGATTATTGTCCCTTCTAGCCATCCTCTGCCTCTCACTTAACATCCTTACTTAGCATCCTTACTTTTATCATTTAACTATTCTCTACCAACCTTAAAGCTAAAATTGTGCTCAAAGAGTTGTCCTACCTTGCTTCCGTGTTCTTGCTACCATGTTGCTTCTACTCAATGACCCACTCATGTATCCTTTAGGTTCATGAATTTGTGACTTCCTTTTACTCTGTGATCAGATGAGCTCATGCAATCTCTTCTAATGGTGGGACAAGTCTTTCAAGGAAATTTGAATCCAGGTCCCCAAGCCACGGTCAGTTATATCATCTGAACCAGTATAAACCAGTTTGTTTACTTCTGTTTTGTTTTGTTTTTATTTTTTGAGAGAAAGAGAGGATTTCTCTCTAGGATGTAGCCCAGGTTGGCCTGGAACTCACTACATAACCCAGACTTGTTTCTAACTCACAATCCTCCTGTCTCAGCTTCCTGAGTGCTAAGATTACACTTCTGCGACATTATGTCAGGCAGGCTAGTTTTCTATTTCTTTGAAGCATGGTTGTCATTTTATGCCAGTAACATTTATATACTTAACCTATTTTAAAAGGGGGCCTGGGGCTGGAGAGATAGATGACTTAGTGTCTAAGGGTACTGATTGTTCTTCCAGAGTCCTGAGTTCAATTCCCAGCAACCACATAGTGGCTTACAACCCTCTGTAATGGAATCCAATGTCCTCCTCTGGTGTGTCTGAAGACAGCTACAGTGTACTCATATACATAAATAAATAAATAAAATCTTTTAAAACTAATAATAAAAACAAAAGAGAAAGGACTTTAGGGCTCCACCCATCATGCCCTAGCATTATACATAGGCTCACTGACTGTTGGCCCAATAAGGAGAGGAAAAGGGTCAGCCTTTGATTACAAGCTTAGGAAACTCACTTCTATTGAAAGGTTGTTCAATCCGGTGATGCCTTGGTCCCCTCAAATGGTTCCTGTTCCAAGGGATCAAAAGTGGAAGCCAAAACAGTCAAGGCCACTTCCAACAGGTCACAAGTATAAGTAAACATTCTGTCCTGCATGGACCACTGTGGAAATGTAGGAATAGGAACAAAGGGACTCTCGGTTGTTTGTTCTTAAAGCCTTTGTGCCTTGGGACAAGTTGGTCTGAACGGCTGCAATAGTGAAGACAACCAACTCTGTGTCCTTTCAAGTTTTGTAATCGATCCCACTGGAACTACTGACAGGAGTTACGGGAACAGAAGGGGCATACAAATGCACTCAGTGCAAGCGTGTGGGAGGGGCATCACGGGAATGCAAAGTGAGGCCTTAGCGATGTGAAGGAGATTTAGCTTAAGTGCCCTCTTCATCGAAGAGAGAGCCAGGTGTGGAGATGGGGCTGTGAGCACATCTGAGGCAATAGTGACAGATCCCCCTCCTGTGTCTGTTAAACATACTTGAAAATAAATAGGCTCGAACAAAGTAAGCCCTAGGAGACATGGTGACAAGTTAAGGGAAAGTAGGGGGTCCATGGTGGAGTCAAGAGGTGAAAGTACAAAGGCTGCCTTTGCCATGCAAAGTCTCTCCTGGAAGAGATGTCCGGAGAACACACGCAACATCTATCAGGGCAGACGTGAGATGGTGAAAGCATTTGAGTTTCTCAGACAGTGATTAATCTTCCCTGTTTAAGAAAATTTAGGGAGCTATTACTTTCCTTCTGAAGGACATCCTCTGCAATTTCAGGCAAAGCCCTACCCAGGGCTTCACGGGGATAGGATACTGGAAAACCCTAAGGCTGCCTCTTACACTGATGCTAAGCAATGCACACTGGGTACCATTTTCAGAATTCCAACAGTGCCATCCATAGCTGGAAGCCAGCATCGCACCAGAGCAGAGCTAGCTGCTCTTGTTCTCCTGAGAACTCTCTCTGTACCCTGCTGAGACCACTGTGCTCTGTGCTCTAACTCACGCCCTAGATGGGTGAGAAGATTCCCCAACTCCACCCACATCAAAAGGGGAGCATTCATTTCAGCTGAGCTTTTTAAACTTCTAAGTGATGTTCCTCACCAGGCGCAGTGACTTTTTTGCATAAGTAGCTCAGCTCGAACTACACCACTTTAATGCCAGCCTAGATGGACTTAAAAAGTATATCATGAAACAATATTCAGAACTTAAAGCACTAATTGCAATTATATGAGAGTCTCGTTTTGTTTAGTTTTACCCTCGAGAGACAAAGTCTTGCTATGTAGCTCTGGCTGGGCTGGAACTCACTGTACAGCCCAGGCTAGCCTTGAATTCTCCTGCCTCTGCAGCTCAAGAGCTGAGATTGCAGGCATGAGCCACCATGCCTGGATGTCACTGTTGAATTGTGAAAATAAAAGCACTTCCCCACCCCCTTGTAAACTTGTTGGTTTTTTTTTTATTTTTAATCTTTTGTCTCTATTGCCCAGGTTCTGATGTGTCTTCCTTACTTGTAAGAAGAGCTGGTTGCTGGATCAGAGTTCACCTTCTCCTCTTTCCTTTCGTTTTGAAATCACTCAGTTTCCCAGAGTCCACCATGTCAAATCCATGACTTGTAGGTCAGACAAACGCTTGCTTTGTTCAGACACATCCAGTCACCTTCGCCGTCCTATGTCACCCTGTTCTACACAGGAGATGATTGCCAACTGCTGACTGGTTTGGATCTGTTGGTGAGTTTTTGTTTTTGTTTTTGTTTTTGTTTTTGTTTTTGCTTGTTTGCTTGCTTTTTCTTTTTCTTTTTTGTTTTATTTTTAACCTCTCACTGTGTTTTATCTCACCAGAATTTGAGTCGAGTCACCGAAATAAGGCCATGTGAGTTTTGCCACCTGTAAGGTGCCACCTTCCTCCGTACCTAGCAATCTTAAACATGTACTCTGTGGATCTTTCTGGTGCTTCTCACATCAATGATGGTCAGACTTCTGAAACTGCCATGTGCAGTGACTTCTAGAAGTTTGCCAGCTCCTCTCTTATTGAAAAACTAAGACAGCAGCTCTCAAAATGCTAGTTTCAAATAAACAGACAAAATGGGGCAGGGCTGCTAGATGAAAAGCAGTATAGTGGGCATATGTGAACACTTTCCTAATTCAAACCAGTCTAGTTATGTGTATGTACTAAGGCATGCATGTGTGCTATTTACAAAACTAGAGACAGTAAAAAGTAGATAGACATTATATAATATGACTATTAATATTGTAACTGTACAATGATATTATAGTGCATTTTTTTCTTTAAATTTTTATTTCTTTAGTTGGCTGTGCTATCTATGCCTGGAACAGGAATATTTGGGTAGCAGGGTTATTGAGATGAAGCCAGTCTGGGCTATGCACTGAGATCCTTATCTCAAAAAGCACAAAGCAAACAAAAGCGGCTCACACAACTTACTTGTTTGAGATAATACAAATGAAACCGCAAGATGTCTGGAAGTAACGTCAGAGTTCTCCAACAGGTGCTTGCAGGGGGGAGGGGGAATTCAGAAAGTGCTTAGAGGAGGGAGGGGAAGTCCAGCAGGTGCTTAGAGGGGGTGGAGAATCCAGCAGGTGTTTACAGGGAGGGGGGAGAATCCAGCAGGTGTTTACAGGGAGGGGGAAGAATCCAGCAGGTGTTTACAGGGAGGCGGGAGAATCCAGCAGGTGTTACAAGGAGTCCAGCAGGAACTTAGAGGAGTCCAACAGGTGTTTACAGGGGGGGGGGAGAATCCAGCAGGTGTTTACAGGGAGGGGGAGAATCCAGCAGGTGTTTACAGGGAGGGGGGAGAATCCAGCAGGTGTTAACAGGGAGGGGGGAGAATCCAGCAGGTGTTAACAGGGAGGGGGGAGAATCCAGCAGGTGTTTACAGGGAGGGGGAGAATCCAGCAGGTGTTTACAGGGAGGAGGGAGAATCCAGCAGGTGTTACAAGGGAGTCCAGCAGGAACTTAGAGGAGTCCAACAGGTGTTTACTGGGAGGGGAGGGAGAATCCAACAGGTGTTTACATGGGTGGGTGGGGATCCAGCAGGTGTTACAAGGGAGTCCAGCAGAAACTTAGAGGAGTCCAACAGGCGCTTAGAGGAGAGGAGTCCTGTGGGTGTTTAGAGAGGGGGGGGGAATCTAGCAGGTGCTTACTGGAGAGGAGTTCTGCAGGTGTTTAGATATTTAAGTGGTGGTGGGGAGTGGGGGTAGGAATCTAGTAGGTATTTAAAGAAGAGGAGTCCAGCAGGTGCTTAGAGGAAGGAGGAGGAGTCCAGCAGGTGCTGGAGGAGTGCAGAGGCATAAACAATTGTATTAGCATCTGCTGAAACTAAGAGACAGGCCCGTGGAAGTTCAGTATCTTTCTCTTTTGTACACTCTTTGCATCTTTCCATAAGTACCCATTTAAAATAAGATCAATGCAAAAGGCAGTTCTTTCTCCATGGTTACCTTGGTCTGGATTTTCACTGAAAGAGTTGGTTCAGCTAGCTCTCCCAGCCCCACCTTCTTTATTTGGTTTTTGGAGTCCCCTCTTCCCAACTGAGGGTGGCAGTTAGAATCACTCCTTGATTTCTAGTTTATCTGTTTTTAAGAATTCGACATTTTACGCTTTCCTGGTGATCCTTTCAGTCTTCCCGTCTAACCCATGTCCATTCCTCTGTATCAATCACTGATCTGCAAACCTACCTTCTATCAGCAGCCTCCAGTGGCCAAACTGGGCTGAGACACAGATCAATGCCTCAGTCAACCCACATCAGAGAGGCTTCTTCTTGCACAAGATTGGAATTAACACAGAGATTCACAACTGGACAATGGGTAAAGAGTAAGAGACTTAGGAGCACTCAGCCCTAAATGAGGGTCCCCACTCCCCAAAATGCTCAAGAATCTATGCAGAAGGCAAAAGAGGAGGTGGAAACGCTGTAAGAGACAGAGAGGTGGTGGATAACTCCAAGGAACCAGTGCCTTGAATTGATACACATATGATCAGAGATTTCAGCAGCATACCCAAGACCTGCCCAGGTTCAACCATATGATCATGTTCCCCAACCTACATTTTAGAAGTATCGAAAGTCCAATTCCTTCCAGTATGCTAATGAAGGACCCCTCACAGGACAGACAGGCAAGTGCATTGCCAGATTAGAAGGGGATGTAGCTTAGACTTGACACTTTCTTTAATGTGGAATTTGCACGCTCATGGTGAGGATATGTGGTGATTTGAATAGGAGTGGCACTATTTAGAGGAGTGATCTTGTTGGAGTAGGTTTAGCCTTGTTGGAGGAAATGTGTCACTGTGGGCGTGGGCTTGAAGGCCCTCATCCTAGCTGTCTGGAAGCCAGTCTTCTCCTAGCTGCCTTTGGAACAAGAGGAGGAACTCTCAGCTCCTCCAGCCCCATGTTTGCCTGGACACTGCCATGCTACTGCCTTGATGATAATGGACTGAACCTTTGAACCTATAAGCCAGCCCCAGTTAAATGTTGTCCTTTGTAAGAGTTGCCTTGGTCATGGTGTCTCTTCACAGCAGTAAAACCCTAAGACAGGATACATTCAAACCTGTGTCTAGGACTTAGGAACCTGGCTGCAAAGGCAAGCTCTATCTTGTATATCTAGTATGGACATTGCCTGTGGAAAGATGTTGCTAAGTTAAGCCCCCTACCTCCTGGTGATATGGAGGAGTCAGGAAATGTGAGAGAGAGAGAGAGAGAGAGAGAGAAGAGAGAGAGAGAAAGAAGAAGGAGGAAGGAGGAAGGAAGGAGGAGGAGGAGGAGGAGGGGAGAGGGGAGGAAGGGAGGTAGGGAGGAGGAGGAGAGAGAGAGAGAGAGAGAGAGAGAGAGAGAGAGAGAGAGAGAGAGAGAGAGAGAGATGGTATCAGAGCCATATTTGGTCCATAGGACATAGATAGAATAGGGCTAGGGCGATAGACTTCCTTGTGAGGACTATATAAATGTAAATGTGTTCCAAATCAGGATCCATGTGGAGGCAAGAATCTATTGGAGCTTCTAAATTTGAAGTTTTAGAGCTGAAGAGGGTAGGTTGGGAAGGCTGACTTCAAGTGATTCATCTCCTTAGCCAAGTTCTGAGTTTCAGATGTTTTCTCATCACTTCCCAATCCAGGTTCAAACTCAGCTCTGCCACCCTAACCATGGGACTGAACCCACCTGCCATCTTTCTTTGTAAGGTATTCATGTCTGCAGTGTCTATGACCCTCTCCCAGATATGGAAGACCTTCACAAGCCTCAACCTTTAAGCTTCTCTCTTACACTCTTTCCCAGGATGCAAACAGCATCTATAAAGGAGCAATCCCTCAGCCAAGAGAGTGGGAAGAGCTAGCTCAGCGATGAGCACACCTCTGTTGGTACATGGGCGAGGCCAGAGCACTGGGTGCTCCAGGAAATGCACTTGAGGATGGGCTGCAAAGTCCTGCCCTCAGTTCAGAGGAAGCTCACTCACTCTTCGTTGTCCTCCAGCTCACCCCTCTCTGTCCAGCTTCTGCTCCCCATGCCAAGGATAAGAACAGAGGAGTCTTATCATGAAATCAAGGGACAGCCACCCCCTCAAGGCATCCCCCTTGCAAGACCCGCACTGTCACTTGCTACCTTCACTATATCTCCACCTTCTGGCCAAACTCTACCCCTAGCCAGTGTCTTCCTATTCTCAAATTGGACAAGGTCTTTATTTCTTTTACTTTGTTTATGTGTGAATGCAGATGTGTGCCTACCATAGTGCATGCGTGGAGGTCAGAGGGCAACTCTTTGGAGCCAGTTTCCTTCTGCCACCTTATGAGACATGGGGATTACACTCGGTTCCTCCAGCCTGCATAGAAAGGCCTTTAACTACTGAGTTAATCTCACCAGTCCAGGGCAAAGGTTCTTTTCATTACAGGGCTGTATAGTCCATGTTCACACCCTGAGCTGTGTCAGCCTAAGAACTCAGAGTGACTATGGCAGCTCCAGCCATCACACTCATGTTAAGAGAGAAAATGACACAAAGATGTTGTGTCTTTCCTTTGCAACAGTGGAGACTCCATGAGAAGAACTCCGGCTGCCTATTCTACCAGTCTGGCTGACTGCCTGCAGGCCTGTCTCCAGATACATGTCTGGAGTGTTGCAGAAAGGACAATGTACAAGTGCCACCATGAGACCTTTGCTGAGATCAAACCCTGTGTGGAATGCCTTTGCCTCATGCACATAAAGGTTCAATCCTGGGGAGAGACTGCAACTTGGAGTCCCTGAGTGGCTTGTCACAAAGCAGTGCTAGGACCCTCCTTTCTGCCTCAGACTACAGCCCAGTGAGATGCCTCTGCAGGAGCTTTCAAATAGGGTGACTCTTGTCAAAATGACAGCACCACAACATCTCAGCCTGCAACTGTCTCAGGAGCTGTTCAAGGTGGCGCATCTCCTTCCCCACTTCAGCCTATAGAAACACGAAGGCAAGAGCTGTCCCACAGGTGTTGTTCACAGTGGCAGCACCTCCTCTCCAGCCCTGACCTTCCCCAGCAGTCCTACAGCAAAAGTCAGGCTGAAGCAGGGAAGGACTTCCCACCCTAGCCCATGGGTCTGATGCAGAAGGAGGTGAAAAAAAAAAAAAAAAAACTACCAATCTCTAAGCAGGAAAACCAATCCCTGAGCTCCCCACCTCCCCCATCCCACACCCACCCAAAACAATCCCTAAGCACAAAAACCACCAATCCCTGAATAGCAACCCCCAACAACCCCTGAGCTCCCCAAGCTCCGGACATGAAATCCCACCAATCCTCACTCTGGAAATCTCTGCCCTGAGAAGCTACGCCCCCTCAGAAAGTGTAGGTTGATATCCTTATGCAGGTGAAGGCAGATACAGGATAAAGTGAGGCCTGTCATTGGCTGAGAGGAAAAGGAGGTGGGAGCAGAGGCTTTAGAAGGGGAGGGAGGAGCAGAAAGGGAGAGCAACATGGAGAGAGAAGTAAACGGTCCTCACCATGCATCTCTACATAGATACAGGTTGTTGTGAATATTTCTTAAGGGATGGATTTCTATAGGCAAATTTACCCTATCTAGGTGGGCAGTTTATATCCTTATCAATCGGTTGTAAGTTAATTGTGTGGATGTTTGTACATTGATCGTTTAACATATAAATCTGGTTGCTGGAGTACAGTTTGTTGAGTCATGACTTCACTGGGTTGTTGGGAGTGTGAGCAGAGTCCGTGACAGGAAGCCATGCTAAGTTATAGAGTGCTTGGGGCTACTGTGTCATGGGGCCACACTAGCACATCCTGCAGAGCGTGATGTGTGTGTCAGGCGTGGTAACAACCCACCAAGGGGGCTTCACAGTGTGTGAAAGTGGCCGACAGAGAAACAGCTAGAGTGCCAGGATCTGTGTAGAGTGGGAGCTCATGGGAACTTGTCATGCACTTTTTTTAATTATACTGCAACAAGAAAGCCTATATAAGCAGTGCCCCTTTGTCCAATTCCCTGCTGTCCACTCCCAGGAGCAGAGGGCAGCCATCCTTGGGTTTGTCCCTCCACACCCTGAACCTTCCAATAAATCTTTTTCCTGAGATTTGCTGTCTGATGTGACTCTCATTGAAAGAAGCCAAGAAGAAAAGAAGCAATGAGAAGAAGGAGTAGGGCTGAGGCTCCTGAGATCCTCAGCTCAGCTGCTGAGATCCTCCCTTGGGAGCCGCAATGCCTCTGCTGAAGAGGCTTCCTTTTAGAGCCCTGTGGTTCCTGGGCTCCTGTGTCTCAGGATACCCTTCCACTGGGACACCGTCCCATATCAGAGCTGTGTGGTTCCTGGACCCTCATGTCTCAGGATATCCTTCTACTGGGATACATTTTCCCTTCAGAGCTATATGCTTCCTGGGCTTCCCAAGCCCTAGGATACCTTCCCATCCAAGCAGAAGCACTTACACAGCTGCCTTGTCTTGAATTCCAGTATGGGGTGGGATGTAGACCCATAGATCTCAGTAAGTGTTGGGTGGGTGGTGTCCCCATTCACTTTCTACTGTTGTGATAAGCACCACAAACCAAAGTAACTATGGGAGGAAAGGAACTATTTGGCTTATATGCCACAATCACAGTCCATCACTGATGGATGTCAAGGCAGTAACTGAAGCAGGGCAGGAACCGGGAGGCAGGAACCTGGAGCAGAGACCATGAAGGAATGCTGTTTACTGGCTTGCTCCTTGTGGCTTTTGTAAAGAGCTTAGGCCTGCCTTCCTAGGGTTGGCACCACCCACAGTGGGCTTGGCCCACCCATATCAATCATCAATCAAGAAAATGTCCTACATAATCCCAGGCTTGCCTACAGATCAGTCTGATAGAGGCATTTTTCCAATTTAGGTTCCCTTTCCCCAGATGACTGGAGCTTGTGTCAAGCTGACAAAAAATAGCCAGTATAAGCGGTCCTCTGCCTGCATATTTAGCAATGTAATATATCAAAAACTCATACTAATTTATTTGAGTTAATTTTATACCCAAAAGAGAAGCAAGCCGAGAAAGAAATTAGGGAAACGACACCTTCATAATAGACCCAAATAATATAAAGTACCTCGGTGTGACTTTAACCAAGCAAGTAAAAGATTTGTACAACAAGAACTTCAAGACTCTGAAGAAAGAAATTGAAGAAGACCTCAGAAGATGGAAAGATCTCCCATGCTCATGGATTGGCAGGATTAATATAGTAAAAATGGCCATTCTGCCAAAAAGCGATCTACAGATTCAATGCAATCCCCATCAAAATACCAATCCAATTCTTCAAAGAGTTAGACAGAACAATTTGCAAATTCATCTGGAATAACAAAAACCCAGGATAGCTAAACTATGCTCAACAATAAAAGGACTTCTGGGGGAATCGCTATCCCTGAACTCAAGCAGTATTACAGAGCAATTGTGATAAAAACTGCATGGTATTGGTACAGAGACAGACAGATAGACCAATGGAATAGAATTGAAGACCCAGAAATGAACCCACACACCTATGGTCACTTGATTTTTTTGACAAAGGAGCCAAATCCATCCAATGGAAAAAGATAGCATTTTCAGCAAATGGTGCTGGTTCAACTGGAGGTCAACATGTAGAAGAATGCAGATCGATCCATGCTTATCACCCTGTACAAAGCTTAAGTCCAAGTGGATCAAGGACCTCCACATCAAACCAGACACACTCAAACTAATAGAAGAAAAACTAGGGAAGCATCTGGAACACATGGGCACTGGAAAAAATTTCCTGAACAAAACACCAATGGCTTATGCTCTAAGATCAAGAATCGACAAATGGGATCTCATAAAACTGCAAAGCTTCTGTAAGGCAAAGGACACTGTGGTCAGGACAAAACGGCAACCAACAGATTGGGAAAAGATCTTTACCAATCCTACAACAGATAGAGGCCTTATATCCAAAATATACAAAGAACTCAAAAAGTTAGACCGAGGGAGACAAATAACCCTATTAAAAAATGGGGTTCAGAGCTAAACAAAGAATTCACAGCTGAGGAATGCCCGAATGGCTGAAAACACCTAAAGAAATGTTCAACATCTTTAGTCATCAGGAAATGCAAATCAAAACAACCCTGAGATTTCACCTCACACCAGTGAGAATGGCTAAGATCAAAACTCAGGTGACAGCAAATGCTGGCGAGGATGCGAGAAAGAGGAACACTCCTCCATTGTTGGTGGGGTTGCAGACTGGTACAACCATTCTGGAAATCAGTCTGGAGGTTTCTCAGAAAATTGACATTGAACTGCCTGAGGATCCAGCTATACCTCTCTTGGGCATATACCCAAAGATGCCCCAACATATAAAAAAGACACGTGCTCCACTATGTTCATCGCAGCCTTATTTATAATAGCCAGAAGCTGGAAAGAACCCAGATGCCCTTCAACAGAGGAATGGATACAGAAAATGTGGTACATCTACACAATGGAATATTACTCAGCTATCAAAAACAACGACTTTATGAAATTCGTAGGCAAATGGTTGGAACTGGAAAATATCATTCTGAGTGAGCTAACCCAATCACAGAAAGACATACATGGTATGCACTCACTGATAAGTGGCTATTAGCCCAAATGCTTGAATTACCCTAGTGGCCTAGAACAAATGAAACTCAAGACGGATGATCAAAATGTGAAGGCTTCACTCCTTCTTTAAAAGGGGAACAAGAATACCCGTGGCAGGGAAGAGAGAGGCAAAGATTAAAAACAGAGACTGAAGGAACACCCATTCAGAGCCTGCCCCACATGTGGCCCATACATATAGAGCCACCCAATTAGACAAGATGGATGAAGCAAAGAAGTGCAGACCGACAGGAGCCGGATGTGATCGAACCTGAGAGACACAGCCAGAATACAGCAAATACAGAGGCGAATGCCAGCAGCAAACCACTGAACTGAGAACAGGGGCGCCCGTTGAAGGAATCAGAGAATGAACTGGAAGAGCTTGAAGGGGCTCGAGACCCCATATGAACAACAATGCCAAGCAACCAGAGCTTCCAGGGACTAAGCCACTACCCCAAGACTATACATGGACTGACCCTGGACTCTGACCTCATAGGTAGCAATGAATATCCTAGTAAGAGCACCAGTGGAAGGGGGCTGCCATGGGTCCTGCTAAGACTGAACCCCCAGTGAACTAGACTGTCGGGGGGCGGCAATGGGGAGGTTGGGAGGAACACCCATAAGGAAGGGGGGAGGAAGGGATGTTTGCCAAATGTACATAAGAAATACTCAAGTTAATAAAAAAAAAAAAAAAAAAAAAAAAGAATAGTATAGATAAAATAAAAAGAAATTCTATTAAAAAAAAAAAAAAAAAAAAATACTAACAGCACCCAGTGTTGGTCCCAGAAGCCATGACCAGAAACATTCATCAAACTACAAGGAACTGCAGAGATCACTCTATTCTGTTAGCTCTGGGATCACCCCCACCTAGCAGATGCATTCCTATTTTCTAATAGAATTTGAATCTCTCTTACATCCCAGTCCTGCATCAGAAGCTCTTGCGATGTGGTTGGGTGTGGGAATCTCATGAGATGATTCCTACACGAGCAGAAGATGGATGAGCTCTGTTGTAAGAGATACTGATAGAGATGGGGTGGGTGGTGCCTTGACAGAGCAGTGTGGACTACACAGTAAACGGAGCCTGAATACCAAGAAGTCCCAATAGTTTATTCAAAACTTAGTCCTGTTAAGAGATGGACTTAGCTCCATTGAAGCTTTAAAGAACTTCTTTGATCTGACAAGGGTTTAAGTGCTGGGAAGCCCCAAAGCATAAACAATTTTGGCTCCACCAAGAGGCATGAGGAGAAAACTCGGATGCGTTGTTTGCAGAAGCGAAGCAGAAAGGACTTGATTGTCTAAGCCGTAAAGTTGCAAGAGGATTGTTGGCTGTTGGTTTCTGCTTGGTTAGTCTCAGATTAAATTACGCTGTGTACACAGAGATAGCTTCAGGTTGTGTGTGTAGGAAGCCCCAGATGCTGGCGTTGACTCTGCCTGATGACTTCCCCATTAGAAAAACAGACAAAGAGATGATGATACAGGGAAATCACAGGCAGCCATGCGAGGCCTCAGGACATTAGTTACTAGCCCAGTACAGCCAGATGGAGTTTTCTCAAAAGAGTTTGGGTGTACAGTGCCACAACCTATCTGGTTTCCACCTCTCTCCTTCGTGTCTTCCCTCCTTGCCTTCCTCTCCCATCTCCTCCCTCCCTTATCTTCTTCCTCTTTATATCCTCCTTCCTCTTTCATCGCCTTTCTCCTTCCCTTCCCTGTCTTCCATTCATGTGCTTCCCCCTACGCCCCAAAATGTAAACTTCTCCCCCAACTAAAGCCTGTCGCTGTTTTGGAGTATGATCCAGTGTGGTTCTGACTCCTGGCCAACGAAAGTTTTAACACAATTGACACGAAGACGATGAGTTACTCCAGCCATCTAGGACAACGAATAACACATTTTCCTTTCTCTGTCCCACTTCTGCTGAAGGGACAACCTCTTTTCCTTCCCTCTGCAGGAATTTCCAGATCAACAGCCTGGCATCCGGCACTGAGTGGAGACCCTGGGATTCTGCACTAGCCCCTCTCAGCACACGGCTTCCTGTTTTCTCTATTCTCTTCTCTTGCTATCCTCTTCCTCTTGGTTTCCTGCCCTCTTCCGCACATAGCCTATGCTCCTTAGTGTCTCTTATCTGTCCCTTTTCTCATTCTCTTTCATCTACTTGTGGAGAAGCTATGTTCCTGTGGCGGGGTGGGGGCAGGGGAGGGGCACGGAGGCGCAGATCCATGTATTAGCAGAACTTTGGTCTTTGTAAAATCCAACCCTTCGCTAAGTATTCTGGGTAGTTAGAGGTTATTTAGAAGGCAAGATTAGAGCCCTGTTGTAGTTGTACCCACTATCTGCTTTTACCAGCATAAATCTAACTCAAAAGGGATTAGGAACATCTAACAAAGTTCCCATTCCCTCAAGAAATACTCCAGTCCCACAAGTTCCAGCAGGAAAGGCGGAGTTCTATCTCCTTTCTGGAAGATACACTTCCGGCCAGCCGCCTCCATAGCAGATAGCGTTTCTTCATCACACTCTATCATTTTCTCATGGTGTCAGATTTTTACACTTCTGCTTGTTACACACCTGCCTCCTCCCCAAACTCTTCCAGCTGTGCAGCCTATACAAGATTGGGTACCCTCTATGACAGGCTGAACCAACTGTCCCCTCACTCTCCAGGATCTGTTCCTAATCTTTTTTTTTTTCTTTTTAATGTACTCAAGACAGGTCCTGCCAGGCACTAGCAAGCCAAGAAGAGCCTAAACAGCAGCTTAAACCCAACACGTATGGCTGGAACTGTGTGATCCTGAGAGTCAGCTCACCTTTGCTGCCTGCCTCCTAGAGCAGGCTAAGCTACAGCTTCTGTAGCAGGTGTCCAGTGGGTCCTTACTTGCCTGTGTGATGGCCTTAAGACCCTTTTGGGCACTGAGCATAGCGAATGTTATTGTTGCTGTCCATCTCCTTTAATCCCACTCAGGAATGGTCTCCTCATTGTGCCCAGTACAATCATGAATGAGGAGAGTAAGGGACATTTCCAAGCTCAAGAAGGTGGGAGAGTGGGGACACAGGATCCTTGCCTCCAAGCCTCTCAATTTGGAAACAAAGAAAGTGACAAGGCATACTTAATTAGGGCCTCTTTGTCTTTCCATCTAAGTCCCCCCCACCCCATTTTACCCTTTTGAACTCATATGACATAAATCTTACTAATGTGGTTTTGATAAAATGCTTTAAAATGTGTGAATTTATTCTTAAACGAAGAATAATTAATTAAAGGCCACATTTCTGTTTCATCAAACGGAACATTATTGAACCTCCAGAATGTTTTCTTGGGTTTTGGAAGGCAGAGGAGTATTCTGAGCTCTGTACCTCTGAATGTGTATTTTGTAATCAAAAATAAGTCTTTGAGGGTCTTTTGCCATGATCCTCTTTCCTCAGCCCTCAAGTGTTGGGAACTTCAGGTGTGGTGTGTGAACTACATCTGCAGTTTGTTGTTTTTGTCTAAAAATAAGGAAAAAAACCCTTCATTCTGTTCTGACAATGAGCTATATTTTCTTCATTGTCTACTTAAGAAAAAAAGAAGAGGAGCAACCCTTCATTTCTCATCACTTTCTGCATGCAGGAAGCAGGAAATATGACATCACTTCCAGCATGGCAATAATGGGCAGAGTTGTCTGCATATTAAGAAGCCATTTTCCCCCCTTCCTTTGACATCTTTTACAGTCATATTATATGTAGTGATGGGCTTATAACAGTTTCATACATGTACATGAACTTTGTTTTGAATGTACACAGGAGATAAAACATTTTTTAAATATAGCTCTTCCTTGGGCTGTGTCAGATTGGACTTACGAGAGAAAACCAACCAAAAGAGAATGCTAGGTTCTTCGAGTTCTGAGGCTGCCATAGTAGGCCCATGGCATTTCTGGCAGAGCCTTTGAAAAGCCTTGTTTTCAGTCCTCCCATTGTTAGATGAGATTTACAATCTGCTGCCGAGATCCTGAGGAGGAGACATCGAAGGATGGCCACGCGCTTTGAAAGTACTAACTGGTTATTAATGATTTAGGGACACAGCAGTCTCTGTGTGCTGCAGAAAGGAGCATGCGACATCTCATTTTATCACCTACCATGCCTATGAAATGTCCCCCACCCTGGACTTCTCAGAAAACCATCTGAATCCTTTAAAAAGAGACTTTAAAATTAGTTCTCATTTTATAATGCTCAATGTACTCTCAAAGCAGTTGTCTTGTTGTGCTCCTAAGAAAAAACCCTGAGTGGTATAAATAATCCACAGCCAGCCCTCCCGGTGTGTGGGCTGCACGGCTGTGGATTCAAGCACCCTAAGACTGAGATATTCTTTTTTTAGAGAAGCATCTGCACTGAACATGTACAGGCTTTCTTCTTTGTCATTGTGCCCTAAGAATTCAGCCTAACTACTAAGAGATATTTTACACTGCATTAGCTACTATATGAAATCCAGAGATGGCTTGTATGTAGGAATATAAGCACAAGCTATATCATGCCATCAGATGTACCAATCTAACCAAAGAGACTTGAGTTTGCAAAGATTTTTGCTATCTATGCCGCAGGGCAAGGCAGGATTTTAGAACCAATTCAGGGAGATTCCAAGGCACAACTGTATTTTTTATTTTTTGAAATGGGGCTACAAAGAATAGAATGCTCTATAAACACTTACTTATTTATACAAAGAAGTGTTTATTAATGTTATTCTCATGTAAGGAAAAGTCTAAGGTAAGGCACTAAGGGAAGATGTTGATTCCATAGCAACATCAAACATCCAATGTCACTGTATCTTTTACCTTTATAATCCTTGATAAATTGGCTTGTCACTTCCTGATCTCAAAATGGCTGCTACAGTTCCTCAAGACATACTTATTTTGAAGGTATGAGATGCAAAGAGAGGAATCCCCACTAACTATATTTATTCCTTCTTTATTTTTATTTTTTATTAACAAGATTTACTTCACAAATTGTTCTTCTAAACCTGAATCACATGAACCACTGAGGCAAGAAAATTAGAAAGTGTATCAGTTACTTTTCTGTTGCTGTGATAACACCAAGACAAAACAATCTATTGAGGGAAGAGTTTATTTGGGCTCACAGTCTCAGGGGGGTCCCAGGATGGCAGATGGGGGTCAATGGTGGCTGGCATAATGGCTGGAGCAGCAGGCAGAAGACTCATTTTTGAACTGCAAAAGGCAAACATAAAGTAAATTAGGCATGGCGAGAGTCTTTAAACTCTCAAATTTCACCTCTACCGTCGTATTTCCTCCCACAAATCCTAACCTCTAAACAGCACCGTCAATTGGAGATCAAGCATTCAAATGCTTGAGACATCTCAATCAAACTACCACAGAAAGCAGTGTGGGTATTTTATCTTGCTGTTGTCTTTTCTTCCCCAGCATGTCCTCCTGGCTTGAGGGGAGGGAAGCCGAAAGGAAAAGGGACCAAGGTCAGAGAAGAGTCTCAGGGATGTCCTCTGTGCTTTGATGAAGAAAGTCCTTTTGACACACGACAGCTATGTAAAAGCCAGTTTCTCGGAGCTATGGAAATATGTGACACTAGTTTATAAACCTAACTAGTATTTTAAGAGAGATGAGGGCCACCGCAATGGTCACACTTCCCAGAGCACTGCCCATTTCACGATGCTACAGGATATAGGTTTTTCTCCCTAGCAGATGCAACTTGCTAGTGTTTCTGAGCAGTTGCCTTTAATCTGTTTTCAAAAAAAACCCTCTGCCTGCTTTTTACTTTCCTTGTTTCCTAATTATCAAGAGAAGCACAGTGAGGTCACAATGATGAATCCGTTAGAAGAATGAGTCACTTAGCAGAGAGCTGCTGTGGGAAAGACAAATGTGTGGGTCCCGCTGGAATCGGTTGGGGGTTTCTTCAGAAAAAGCTGGAAGCAGACAATGTAGCGAAGGGAGCAACTGCTTTATGGGAGGGTGGGGGCAACTGGGTGAAGGGAAGGCACTGTCAGTGCTGCATGCCAATGGCCAGGAGTGGCAACCAAGGCCTCCTACTGCCTCTCACACTGAGAAAAACACTGAACATCTCAAGGGAAAACTCCACAGACCCCTGCCACATTTGCCCGTAGATGGAGTGCCCCGCAAACCCAGAGCCTGACATATACACGGCTTCTAAAAGCAGTAGTTCTCAACCTATGGGTGGAGTCCCCTATGGGGTGCCATATCAGATATCCTGCCCCTCAGTTGTTTACATTATGGTTTATAACAGCAGCAAAATTACAGCTATAGAGTAGAAACAAACTAATTTTGTGGTTGGGGATCACCAGAACATGAGGGACTGTGTTAAAGGGTTGCAGCAGGAGGAAGGCTGAGAACCACTGCCTCAGACTTTAAACACATACAATTTGTATGGTGCTTGGGGATTTGGAAAAGACAGAGTCTAGTTTGCATTCCCTGCAAAATTCTCATTACTAGAGTTCTTACGGCTGCCACCGAACTCCGATCTACCATGCCCATAGCTAGCAAATGTGGGCAGAGGCAAGAATCTCGCGGCTTACAGCAAAAGAAGATTCCCTTCGGTGTGGACTTAAATGGACTCCATCTGTTCTTAAATTCTATGGACAAAGGCTTAATTTAGGATTGGAATATAAAACTAACAGTCGTTCTCCGAGGATTTAGTTGGTACTAGGTTCTACATGTCTGTCTTTGAATCTCACAGCAACCCTAAAGTGGCAGGAAGTGTTCAGCGAGCCAGCATCGAGCTAAGGAACCCGAGGTGGGGAAAGATTAGTTAGTCGGACAACATAGGAAAGACAGGAGGAGCAGAGCCGGGTTTCACAGCGTGGCTCCTGAGTTTGGCTTCTCACAGCTAGAGCTCAGTGCTGCCTTCAGCTTGCCTGACACGCAGGGCAGTGCTGAAAGGACTGGTCACTAGTAGTTACTGGTAAGTTACTGCTTACTGCTCACCCTCTAAACAATGTAGGCATTTGGGACTGGATGACTCTTCCAGCGGTGATTGAAGATGGCACTGTTAAAGGACCGTCTGTTCTGCCCCTCCAATTGCTTCTAATCTCCGTCAGATTTAAAGCAAGCGACATTTTGCCCAAGAGTCTCCTCGGGATTTCAATTCACATCAAAAGCGACTTCTTTTTTGGAAGAAATCCTCCCAAGTCAAAGATGAGTTAGTAGTTTTTTCGGTGTCTTGATCTCTACACTCCAGGGTCAAAAGAGAGAAACTGACAGAGAGACGACAAACCCTGAGAGAGACCAACCCAGGCTGAAGCTGTGCAGGAGCCACCTGTGTCCCTGATGTGTGCATTTTGTCTAAGCTCCGCCCAACAGTTACCTGGCAACGGCCAGGTATGCTCCGCCCCCTGGTTACTTGGCAACATCCAGGTACGCCTGACTCACTATAAAAGGAGCTGCTTGCCCCCTCCTCACTCTCTTGCTCTGTTGCTCTTGCCTTCCTGCCCCCACCTTCTCCCCATTCCCTTCCCCCCTCTCTCTCCACGTGCTCATGGCCTGCCGCTACCTCTCTACTTCTGTACTCTCTCTTTCTCTCTCTGGCTTTCTCTGCCTCTACTACCCTCCGGACTCCCCTTCCCATGCCCTGAATAAACTCTAGTCTATACTAGACCCTCATATGGCTGGTCCCTTAGGGGGAATGGATGCCTCAGCATGGGCCCGCTGAGGTGCCCCCTCCCCAATACCTCACCACACATTCATCAGAACATTTCCCTTCTCACTTTTATAAACACCTCACTTGGTATTTGGGAATCCTCTCAAAACCTGCCCAACACTGTCCCTGTGTTCTGGCTATTTGCTGCTATGAATTCATAAATCATCCCAACGCTCACTGGCCTAAAATAATCCTTTATTTATTTTTCTCATGAATCTGTAGTTTGGCAGCTGGAAGAGGCCAGGTGCCCTGTTTAGCTAGAGTAGATGGAAGACTGAGGATTCCTGAATGTCAAAGATCCTAGTTCCTACTCACTCACCAGCCTAAGGCTGGTGGGTGTGCGTTTGTGTTTGTGTGTGTGTGTGTGTGTGTGTGTGTGTGTGTCTGTGTGAGTATGTCTGTGTGTGTGTCTGTGTGTGTGTGTCTGTGTCTATGTCTGTGTGTGTTTGTATGTGTCTGTGTGAGTGTGTCTGTGTGTGTCTCTCTGTGTGTGTATGTCTGTGTGTGTGTGTCTGTGTGTGTGTGTGTGTGTGTGTGTGTCTGTGTGTGTGTGTGTCTGTATGTGTGTGTCCGTGACTGTGTCTGTGTGTGTTTGTATGTGTCTGTGTGTGTGTGTCTGTGTGTGTCTCTGTGTGTGTGTATGTCTGTATTTATGTGTCTGTGTTATGTGTGTGTTTATGTGTGTCTGTGTGTGTGTGCGTGTGTGTGTGTGTGTGTGTGTGTGTCTGTGTGTGTCTGTGTGTGTCTGTGTGTGTGTCCGTGTCTATGTGTGAGTTTGTATGTGTCTGTGTGTGTCTGTGCGTGTCTGTGTGTGTGTATGTCTGTATGTGTGTGTCTGTGTCTGTGTGTGTGTTTATGTGTGTCTGTATGTGTCTGTGTGTCCATGTCTATGTCTGTGTGTTTGTATGTGTCTGTGTGAGTGTGTCTGTGTGTGTATCTGTGTGTGTGTATGTCTGTATGTGTGTGTCTGTGTCTGTGTGTGTGTTTATGTGTGTGTATGTGTGTCTCTGTATGTATGTGTGTGTGTCCGTGTCTGTGTCTGTGTGTCCATGTGTGATGCTGTCAGCTGAGATCTGTCAGTGGTGTGACTTGCTTTCCTTACAACATGAAACCTCAGCACAGATCCTGGGAGGAGAGGAGCAGTGGGCAGCCACAGTGTCTTTTAGTACTTAACCTTGAATTAAGACAGTCCCTTCCAAAAGTCTCAGGACCCAGATTCAAAGGAAGTGCCAGGGACACCTTGTGAAGAGCAAAGGCAGTTGAAAGCTAGCTCAGATGAATGCTGCTCCGGGAACTTTCTCCTTGGGGGAAGGACGCAGTGTGGTAAAGGGGTGGACCCTTTCAGATACCACTACAAAACAAAGCACAAGTGTGTTGCCCAGAATTTCAGTTTGTATGCTAATTCAACATTTGGGAAAAACTTATTCAATTCAAATTACTTTCATAATTTTGAGTGAAAAATTTTTTTCTGGTTCAGGCCTTTTCTAGCATATGCATACTCTGAAGGTTCTTTATTATTTAGATTATTTCCTTTGTGTGTGTTTTATTGTGGGTTTTGCCTGCATGTCTGGACAACTCTTACATGCCTGATGCCTGCAAAGGCCAGACCAGGGTGTGGGAACACCTGGAACTGGACTTACAGACGCTCATGAGCTGCAGTGATGGCAGTCGAACTCTTGACCCCTGGAAGAGCGTCCTTGCTCTTAACCACTGAACTGTGTTGCCAGGCCCCTGCAAGTTCCATTTTATCCACCACAGAATGTTGCTAAAGATGGCTTCTCTGGCTCTCTGACTGACAACAATAAAACTATCTTGGGTACAGGAATCCTTTTCAGTAACAGTTTAGGACACTTGGTGTCAGTGCTTTGAGTGTGGATGGGTGGAGGGTGCAGAGACAGGGGGAGATGAATAGAACAAAAGCAAAGCCATGCAGCTGCCTTGGACGTGTGGGCTTTCCAGTGACAGTGAGGACAGTAGGGCAGACTAGGGAAACAATTATGTAAAAAATACAAAGAAACGGACATTTCCCCACTATCTCGGGCTTTTCCTGGAGACCTTATAAATAGCACAAGTGACTAACCGATCCCTTCCTTTCCCTCCTCTGCCACATGCTGGGTGACAAGGCAGGAAAAATAACCAGATAAGCCCCAGCCTAGAGAAGCATTTGTTCTTGTTTGTCCATGTTAAGTTTCCTGATCCAACTGGGTGGGGAATGAGTAGTCAAACTTACAATAGTCAAACAATACAGATTTTCTCTCTCTCTCTCTCTCTCTCTCTCTCTCTCTCTCTCTCTCTCTCTCTCTCTCCTCTCCTCCCCTCCTCCTCCTCATCTCTCTCATCAAAAATCATAGCCTAGAGATTTTACAAGGTGAGCCGAGTTGATGTGAGCCCTTTAGAAGAAAACATCTGTAGATGTGTGGTCATTAAAGACATAAACCAAGGCTCTTTCTTCTGCCTCCTGACTCTCATAGACAAACACAGACATCGTTCTGTAAACCATGTGACCAACACTCATTTATACCATGAGAGCAATCACCAGAAAGAAATGAGCTCTTCCAGGCAGAATACCGATTCCATCCCTGCTTTGGCTGCTTCCTCTCTGAGCTTTTTCTCTCCCTTACAACACATCAGCTATTAAGAGCCCAGGTCCTGTTGCCCTCTGCGGGCTTCCCTTCCACCAGCCTGGTGCTTACTGTTTGGGTCCTTGGAAAGAGAAGAGCCTTCCAAATGCCAAGTTTGAACATCAGAACTTGGACACTGATCATTCTTGTTCCAGTGCGATGGCAGGATGGGGGAGAGGAATATAATTCAGTCTATAGTGGGAAGGTTCTGGAGTGTTCTAGTCATTGTGACAAGCTTTCTTCTTTCCCTGGGGAGAACCTCATTCCTGTTGTACACCTAGCTTGGGAGATAAGAGACAGCAATGGCCGAGGAGCCTAAGCACGGCACCTGAGACCACGTCCATAAGATCCCTCCGGGCCTGTGGCCTGTGGAGGAGCATCAGTGATTCCTCCAAAGGAAGGGCTCAGGAAAAGCCCAGGGGCAAATGAAAAGGCTCATTGTAGCAGGCCCTAACAGCTTCGTTAGGGTGGTACTC
Source organism: Rattus rattus (assembly GCF_011064425.1). Classification (NCBI taxonomy): domain Eukaryota; kingdom Metazoa; phylum Chordata; class Mammalia; order Rodentia; family Muridae; genus Rattus; species Rattus rattus. Next base: position 86,149,019 of record NC_046161.1, on the reverse strand, counting down.
ACATTCCGGCACCTTCTTACCTTGACATTTACAGGCTGTGAGCAAGGTAATGTTTTGTTTTTCCTTTTGACATAGAATGTCAAGGCCACAATAGCCTTGATTTCAGTAGATAGTCAAGGAAGACCTGAACTTCTCTTCCTCCTGCCTGTGCCTCCCAAGTACTAGGAATACAGGCGTGGACCATCAAATTCAGGGCACACCACACCACACGTTGCAAACTTGCATTTCATCCTTTCTCAGGGACCATGCTAATCTCTGTATTTTTCCAATTTTAGTAGATAGAGTATCCACTGGAGCTCAAGCTATACTTTTATGGTAGAAAACAGTTATTACTATAGCCTAAATTTATCTCATTTGAAATAATATACATTTAAACACCTTGTGCTTTTCATGGCTTTTACTTTTCCACTTAAAAAAAATATGGTTGGCGTAACTCTGACACACGTGACTTGTAATTTGGCTGTTTTTGGTTATATTATTTCATATCACTGGGCCATTTGTAATGTCTTTAAATCTCTTTGCCATTATGTTCCTGCTCTGTCAAGCAGAGGGGTATGTCTGGCCTCAACTGATATCTGGGCAAATGTAATTGTGAAAAGTTCCTAAACTATGCATTTCAATGCTACCAAATTCAACATACTTTTTATATAAACTTTTTCAGGTTATGACAGCATGCATATGTAACGTTGGTGCTTGGAAGTTGGAAGCAGGAGGATAAGGAGCTCAAAGTTGCCACCAGCTACCTTGGACTCTTGGGGTAGCTGAGACTACATAAGACTTTGTCTGTAAAACCAAACACAGGGACTGGATGTATGGTTCAGTGGTTCAAACTGAACCAAGTTCAGTTTCCAACACCCATATATGGGGGCTCGCAAATGCCTGTCACTCTAGGTCCATGGAATCTGACTCCCTCTTCTGGCTCCTTGGGTACCTGGACTCAGATATGCTCATATATATAATTTTTAGAGATAAAAATAATTTTTTTAAGAAGACCCAGAACAAACAAATGAATGACCATAGGAAAGGGGAGAGTAAAATAGTATGGCTCGTGAAATAAAGGGAATTCATTTTTACATGCACCTGAAACGTAGCGTGAACTTGAATCTTACTCAGAGGGAATCTAGCGCCCTTTTGTAAGGCATAGAAATGCCATGACCACTAGCATAAACCTACCAGCCACTTCCCTATAAATGTGATGATTTTAATATATATTTGCTTTAATGTAGCAATTCTTTTGAACTTGGAAAGAAGAAAATTAAAACCACGATTGTGTAAATTACCACATTTTCTGTATCCACTCCTCTGTCGAAGGGCATCTGGGTTCTTTCCGGCTTCTGGCTATTATAAATAAGGCTGCTATGAACATAGTGGAGCACGTGTCTTTGTTATATGTTGGGGCATCTTTTGGGTATATGCCCAGGAGTGGTATAGCTGGGTCCTCAGGTAGTTCAATGTCCAATTTTCTGAGGAACCTCCAGACTGATTTCCAGAATGGTTGTACCAGTCTGCAATCCCACCAACAATGGAGGAGTGTTCCTCTTTCTCCACATCCTCGCCAGCATTTGCTTTCAGTTGAGTTTTTGACCTTAGCCATTTTGACTGGTGTGAGGTGGAATCTCAAAGTTTACTTTTCCCAGATATCTAAAGATGTTGAACATTTCTTTAGGTGCTTCTTGGCTATTCAATATTCGTCAGTTGAGAAATCTTTTGTTTAGCTCTGTACCCCATTTTTAATGGGGTTATATGACTCTCTAGAGTCTAACTTCTTGAGTTCTTTATATATATTGGATATTAGCCATCTATCAGATGTAGGATTGATAAAGATCATTTCCCGATTTTCTGTTCAGGAAATTCTCCCCTGTGCCCATATGTTCGACACTCTTCCCCAATTTTGCTTCTATTAGTTTCAGTGTGTCTGGTTTTAGTTGGAGGTCCTTAATCATTTGGACTTGAGCTTTGTAGGAGATAAGAATGGATCGATTTGCATTCTTCTACAGGCTGACCTCCAGTTGAACCAGCACCATTTGTTGAAAATGCTGTTTTTTTCCCCCCACTGGATGGTTTTAGCTCGTTTGTCAAAGATCAAGTGACCATAGGTGTGTGGGTTCATGTCTGGGTCTTCAGTTCTATTCCATTGATCTATCTGCCTGTCTCTGTCCCAATACCATACAGTTTTTATTACTATTGCTCTGTAATACAGCTCGAGGTCAGGGATGGTGATTCCCCCAGAAGTTCTTTTATTGTTGAGGATAGTTTTCGCTATCCTGGGTTTTTTGTTATTCCAAATGAATTTGCAAATTGCCCTTTCTAACTCTGTGAAGAATTGAGTAGGAATTTTGATGGACTCTATAGATTGCTTTTGGCAAGATGGCCATTTTTACTAATTTAATCATGCCAATTCATGAGCATAGAACGTCTTTCCATCGTCTGAGGTGGCTACTGGTTAGCTGTATATGGCTTTTACTATGTTTAGGTATAGGCCTTGAATTCCTGATCTTTCCAAGACTTTTATCATGAAGGGGTTTGAATTTTGTCAAATGCTTTCTCAGCATCTAATGAGAAGATCATGTGGTTTTTTTTCTTTGAGTTTGTTTATAGAGTGGATTATGTTGCTGGATTTGCATATGTTGAACCATCCCTGCACCCCTGGGATGAAACCTACTTGGTCATGATGGATGATCCTTTTGATGTGTTCTTGGATTCGGTTTGCAAGAATTTTATTGAGTATTTTTGCATCGATATTCATAAAGAAAATTGGCTTGAACTTCTCTTTCTTTGTTGGATCTTTGTGTTGTTTAGGTATAAGCATAATTATGGCTTCATAGAAGGAATTTGGTAGTGATGCTTCTGTTTCTACTTTGTGGAATAGATTGGTATGAGCTCTTCTATGAAGGTCTGATAGAATTCTACACTGAACCCATCTGGACCTGTGCTCTTTTTGGTTGGGAGACTTTTAATGACCGCTTCTATTTCTTTAGGAGTTATGGGACTGTTTAGCTGGCTTATTTGTTCCTGATTTAAATTTGGTACCTGGTATCTGTCTAGAAAATTTTCCATTTCATCCAGATTTTCCAGTTTTGTTGAATATAGGCTTTTTTTTTAGAAGGATCTGATGAGGTTTTGTTTTTCGTCAGATTTCTGTTGTTATGTCTCCCTTTTCATTTCTGATTTTGTTAATTTGGATACTCTTTCTGTGCCCTCTGGTTAGCCTGGCTATGGGTTTATCTATCTTGCTGATACTCTCAAAGAACCAGCTCCTGGTTTTGTTGATTCTTTGTATAGTTCTCTTTGTTTCTACTTGGTTGATTTCAGCCCTGAGTTTGGTTATTTCCTGCCATCTACTCCTCTTGGGTATATTTGCTTCTTTTGTTCTAGAATATTTAGGTGTGCTGTGAAGTTGCTAGTGTATCTCTCCAGTTTCATTTTGCAGGCACTCAGAGCTATGAGTTTTCCTCTGAGCACTGCTTTCATTGTGTCCCATAAGTTTGGGTATGTTGTACCTTTATTTTTATTAAATTCTAAAATGTCCTTAATTTCTTTCTTTATTTCTTCCTTGACCAAGTTATAAATGAGTAGAGCATTGTTCAGCTTCCATATGTATGGATTTGCTGTTATTTTTCTTGTTCCTGAAGACCAGCTTTAGTCCGTGGTGATCTCGTAGGATGCATTATTTCTATCTTCTTGTATCTGTTGAGGCCTGTTTTGTGACTGATTATATGGTCAATTTTGGAGAAGGTACCAAAGGTGCTGAAAAGAAGGTGTATCCTTTTGTTTTAGGATGAAATGTTCCATAGATATCTGTTACATCCAGCCTTTTACTCTGAGGAAGTGTCTGTCTTTCTCACTGATGTGTGTGTTCTGTATGCAGCAAAATGCTGGGTCCTCTTTACGTATCCAATCTGTTTGGCTATGTTTTTTTTTTTAAATTGGAGAATTGAGTCCATAGACGTTAAGAGGTATTAAGGAATAGTGATTGCTGCTTCCTGTTATTTTTGTTGTTAGAGGAGGAATTATGTTTGTGTGGCTCTCTTCTTTTGGGTTTGTTGCAAGATGATAATTCATTTCTTGCTTTTTCTAGGGTGTAGTTTCCCTTCTTGTGTTGGAAATTTTGAACACATCTAATGTTCTTTGTAGGGATAGCTTTGTGGAAAGATATTGTGTAAATTTGGTTTTGTCATGGAATATCTTGGCCTCTCCATCTATTTTAATTGAGAGTTTTGCTGGATGTAGTAGCCTGGGCTGGCATTTGTGTCCTCTTAGGGTCTGTATGACATCTGTCCAGGATGTTCTGGCTCTCATAGTCTCTGGTGAGAAGCCTGGTATCATTCTGAAAGGTCTGCATTCATCTGTTACTTGACATTTTTCCCTTACTGCTTTTAATATTCTTTCTTTCTTTTGTGCATTTGATGTTTTGACTATTATGTGACAGGAAGAAGTTCTCTTCTGGTCAAATCTATTTGGAGTTCTATAGGCTTCTTGTATGTTTATGGGCATCTCTTTCTTTAGATTAGGGAAGTTTTCTTCTATAATTTTGTTGAAGATATTTACTGGCCCTTTAAGTTAGGAGTCTTCACTCTCCTCCATACCTATTATCCTTAGGTTTGATCTTCTCATTGTGTCCTAGATTTCCTGAATGTTTTGAGCTAGGAGCTTTTTGCATTTTACATGTTCTTTGATGGTTGTGTTGATGTTTTCTATGGTATCTTATGCCCCTGAGAGTCTCTCTTCAATCTCCTGTATTGTATTGGTGATGCTGTATCTATGACTCCTGATTTCTTTCCTCGATTTTCTATCTCCCGGGTTGTCTCCCTTTGTGATTTCTTTGTTTCTATTTCCATTTTCTGATCCTGGATGGTTTTGTTCAATTCCTTCACCTGTGCTTTCCTGTAATTCTTTAAGGGATTTTTGTGTTTCCTCTTTAAGGGCTTCTACTTGGTTACCTGTGTTGTCCTGTATTTCTTTAAGGCAGTTATTTATGTCCTTCTTAAAGTCCTCTATCATCGTTGAAATATCCAGCATTTGCTGTGGTGGAAGAACTGGGCTCTAATGATGCCAAGTAGTCTTGGTTTCTGTTGCTTAGCTTTCTGCTTGCCTCTTGCCATCTGGTTGTCTTTGGTGTTAGCTGGTCTTGCTGTCTTTGACAATGGCTTGACTCTCCTGTAAGCCTGTGTGTCAGCACTCCTGGAGTCCAGCTTTTTCCCCTACAAGATTTGGGTACAGAGAACTATGGGACCAGGTCAGCTCTGGGCATAGGCAGAAACCAGAAGGATTCTGTCCCAGACTGCTCCTGGATTCCCGTGTCCTGAGGGTTCCAGGCAGGCCCCTCAGAGCAGAAGTGATAGTCTTACCTTTGCTCTCAGGTGTCTCAGAGCTTCTAGAGACTGGCTTTCAGCTCTGACAGCAGGCAGAGACTGGAACGATTCTGTCCCTGACTTTAAGCAATGTTTCTAAAGAAACATGTCAACCACCAATAGCTATGTATGGATCTTTGTGTAAATTGTAAGAGTTCAAATCAGAATGGTCATGGTGGCACAAATCTATAAACCCAGCATTTCAAAGTAGAGGCAGCACATTATAAATTCAATGTCAGCTTCATCTATATTTTCATATAAATTAATTAAATATAAATTGTGAGTCCATTTGGACCTATCTCAAATAATAAAAAAGTATTTTTCAAAAGTTTAAATTTAGACAGTAATTTTGGGAAGCAGTTGGAAAATAATAGTATAAAATATTTGAAGGTGATATCTTTTTGAGATTTAAAATTTTTAATACTCAAAATACAGAAAATGGCATGTCTGACCTTCTAAGTCAGAGGGGTTTATTACAGCTCATTAATCCTACTGAGAAACAGAACAATGGACATGTCCACTGGTTGAAGAACAGGAGAAACATTTTTATAGGGGAAATGTTTAATAGATCCTCATTTACTCACATGGTAGAATGTTCTTTAAGCATTGAAATGTTTTGAAAGCACATTTTTTCCCTAAGGCCATGGGCATGACACAAGGGTTAATCCAAATGCAATAGAAAACACCAAGCTTCAGTTATCAAAAAATGTTTATGTAGACATCTATAATAATGTGAAATAAATGCTTATGGTGGCAGCCACAGGGAAAATTCTGACACATAGAGCAATAGTACTTTTTTAATTGGATGTTTAATTTAGATTTCAAATGCTGTTCCCTTCCCAGATTCCCCTACAGAAAGCCACTATCCCATTTCCCCTTCCCCTGCCTCTATAAGGGTGTACCCTCCCTCACCCACCCACTCCCTCCCACCTCACTGCCCTGACATTCCACTACAATGGGGCATTGAACCTTGACAAGACTAAGGACCTCTTCTTCCATTGATGCCCCAGAAGGTCATTCTCTGCCTCAAATATGACTGCAGCCATAGGTCTATCCTTGTGTACTCTTGGGATGGTGGTTTAGTCCCTGGGAGCTTTGGGGGATCTGGTTGGTTGATACTGTTGTTGTTCTTATGAGGTTGCAAACCCCTTCAGCTCCTTCAATCCTTTCTCTAACTCCTCCATTAGGGAGACAAGCTGATGGAAGAGGCAAGTGCAGGAACATAAGCAACAGAAACCAAGGCTACTTGGCATCATCACAGCCGTGATCCCACCGAAAAAAGCACTGGATATCCAAACACACTGGAAAAGCAGGATTTAGATTTAAAATCACATTTTATGATAATGATGGAGAACTTTAAGAAAGACATAAATAACTCCCTTAAAGAAGTGCAGGACAACACAAGTAAAGAAGTGGAAGCCCTTAAAGAGGAAACACAAAAATACCTGAAAGAACTACAGGAAAAACACAACCAAACAGGTGAAGAAACTGAACAAAACCATCCATGATTTAAAAATAGAAATAGAAAAAAATAAAGAAATCACAAAGAGAGACAACTCTGGAGATAGAAAACCTAAGGAAGAGATCAGCAGTCATAGATGCAAGCATCACCAATGGAATACAAGCGATAGAAGAGAGAATCTCAGGGGCAGAAGATACCATAAAAACCATCAACACAACTGTCAAAGACAATATAAAACGCAAAAAGCTCCTTGCTCAAAACATTCAGGAAATCCAGGACACAATGAGAAGATCAAACCTAAGGATAATAGGTATAGAAGAGAGTGAAGACTCCTAACTTAAATGGCCAGTAAATATCTTCAACAAAATCACAGAAGAAAACTTCCCTAACCTAAAGAAAGAGATGCCCATAAACATACAAGAAGCCTACAGAACTGCAAATAGATTGGACAAGAAGAGGAATTCCTCCCGTCACTAATAGTCAAAACACCAAATGCACAAAGCAAGGAAAGAATGTTAAAAGCAGTAAGGGAAAAAGGTCAAGTAACATATAAAGGCAGACCTTTCAGAATGATACCAGGCTTCTCACCAGAGACTGTGAAAGCCAGAGGATCCTGGACAGATGTCATACAGACCCTAAGATAACATACATGCCAGCCCAGGTTACTACATCCAGCAAGACTCTCAATTAAAATAGATGGAGAAACCAAGATATTCCATGACAAAACCAAATTTACACAATATCTTTCTACAAATCCAGGATAATAGATGGGAAACTCCAACACAAGGAGAGAAACTTTGCCATACAAAAAGCAAGAATGTAATCTCCTTGAAATGAAACCAAAAGAAGAGAGACATCCAAACATAATTCCTCCTCTAACAACAAAAATATCAGGAAGCAGCAATCACTATTCCTTAATACCTCTTAATATCTATGGACTCAATTCTCCAATAAAAAAACATAGCCTAACAGACTAGAGACATAAAGAGGACCCAGCAATTTGTTGTATACCGTAAACACACTTGGGTGAGAAAGACAGACACTACCTCAGAGTAAAAGGCTGGAAAACAATTTTTTCCAAGCAAATGATCTGAAGAAACAAGCTGGAGTTGCCATTCTAATATCCAATAAAACCTACTTTCAACCAAAAGTTATAAAAAAGATAAGGAAGGACACTTCATATTCATCAAAGGAAAAAATCCACCAAGATGAACTCTCAATCCTAAATATCTATGCTCCAAATGCAAGGGCACCTACATTCATAAAAGAAACCTTACTAAAGCTCAAAGCACACATTGCACCTCACACAATAATAGTAGGAGATTTCAACACCCCACTCTCATTAATGGACAGATCATGGAAACAGAAATTAAACAGAGACATAGAGAAACTAACAGAAGTTATGAACCAAATGGATTTAACAGATATTTATAGAACATTCCATCCAAAAACAAAAGGATGTACCTTCTTCTCAGCCCTTCATAGTACCTTCTCCAAAACTGACCATATAATCGGTCATGAGATAGGCCTCAACACATACAGGAAGATAGAAATAATCCCACGTATCCTCTTCGATCACCATGAACTGAAGCTGGTCTTCAATAACAACAATAACAACAGAAATCCCACATACATATGGAAGTTGAACAATGATATACTCAATGGCAACTTGGTCAAGGAAGAAGTAAAGAAAGTAATTAAAGACTTCTTAGAATTTAATGAAAATGAAGGTACAACATACCCAAACTTATGGGACGCAATGAAAGCTGTGCTAAGAGGAAAACTCATAGCTCTGAGTGCCTGCAGAAAGAAACAGGAGAGAGCATATATCAGCAGGTTGACTGCACACCTAAAAGCTCTAGAACAAAAAGAAACAAATACACCCAAGAGGAGTGCTGGCAGGAAATAATCAAACTCAGGGCTGAAATCAACCAAGTAGAAACAAAGAGAACTATACAAAGAATCAACAAAACCAGGAGCTGGTTCTTTGAGAATATCAGCAAGATAGATAAACCCATAGCCAGGCTAACCAGAGGGCACAGAGAGAGTATCCAAATTAACAAAATCAGAAATGAAAAGGGAGACATAACAACAGAAATCTGACGAAATACAAAACCTCATCAGATCCTACTACAAAAGCCTATATTCAACAAAAACTGGAAAATCTGGATGAAATGGAAATTTTTCTAGACAGATACCAGGTACCAAATTTAAATCAGGAACAAATAAGCCAGCTAAACAGTCCCATAACTCCTAAAGAAATAGAAGCGGTCATTAAAAGTCTCCCAACCAAAAAGAGCACAGGTCCAGATGGGTTCAGTGTAGAATTCTATCAGACCTTCATAGAAGAGCTCATACCAATACTATCCAAACTGTTCCACAAAATTGAAACAGATGGAGCAATAACAAATTCCTTCTTCGAAGTCACAATTACTCGTATACCTAAACCACACAAAGACCCAACAAAGAAAGAGAACTTCAGGCCAATTTCCCTTATGAATATCAATGCAAAAATACTCAATAAAATTCTTGCAACCCAAATCCAAGAACACATCAAAACAATCATCCATCATGAACAAGTAGGCTTCATCCCAGGGATGTAAGGATGGTTAAATATACAGAAATCCATCAATGTAATCCACTATATAAACAAACTCAAAGATAAAAATCACATGATCATCTCATTAGGAGCCGAGAAAGCATTTGGCAAAATTCAACACCCCTTCATGATAAAAGTCCTTGAAAGATCAGGAATTTAAGGCCCATACATAGTAAAAGCAATATACAACAAACCAGTAGCTAACATCAAAGTAAATGGAAAGAAACTTGAAGCAATCCCACTAAAATCAGGGACTAGACAAGGCTGCCCACTCTTTCTCGACTTATTCAGTACAGTACTCAAAGTCCTAGCCAGAGCAATCAGACAATGAAAGAAGGTCAAAGGGATACAAATTGGAAGGGAAGAAGTCAAAATATCATTATTTGCAGATGATGTGATAGTAAACTTAATGACCCCAAAAGTTCCACCAGAGAACTACTAAACCTGATAAACAACTTCAGCAAAGTGTCTGGGTATAAAATCAACTCAAACAAATCAGTAGCCTTCCTCTACTCAAAGGATAAACAGGCTGAGAAAGAAATTAGGGAAATGATACCCTTGACAATAGTCCCAAATAATATAAAATCCCTCTGTGTGACTCTAAACAAGCAAATGAAAGTTCTGTATGACAAGAACTTCAAGTCTCTAAAGAAAGAAATTGAAGATCTCAGAATACGGGAAGACCTCCCATGGTCATGGATTGGCAGGATTAATATAGTAAAAATGTCCATTTTACCAAAAGCGATCTGCAGATTCAATGCAATCCCCATCAAAATTCCTACTCAATTCTTTATAGAGATAGAAAGAGCAATTTGCAAATTCATTTGGGATAACAAAAAACCCAGGATAGCAAAAACTATCCTCAACAATAAAAGAACTTCTGGGGGAATCACCATCCCTGACCTAAAGCTGTATTACAGAGCAATAGTGATAAAAACTGTATGGTATTGGAACAGAGACAGGCAGATAGATCAGTGGAATAGAATTGAAGACCCGAAATGAACCCACACACCTCTGGTCAGTTGATCTTTGACAAAGGAGCTAAAACTTTCCAATGGACAAAAGATAGCATTTTCAACAAATGGTGCTGGTTCAACTGGAGGTCAGGATGTTGAAGAATGCAAATCTTATCACCCTGTACAAAGCTTAAGTCCAAGTGGATGAAGGACCTCCAAAATATACAAATAACTCAAGAAGGTAGACTCCAGAGAGCCAAATAACCCTATTAAAAAATACAGTACAGGGTTAAACAAAAAATTCTCAGCTGAGGAATATCAAATGTCCAAGAAGTACCTAAAGAAATGTTCAACATCCTTAGTCAGCAGGGAAATGCAAATCAAAACAACCCTAAGATTCTACCTCACACCAGTCAGAATGACTAAGATAAAAAAAACTCAGGTGACAGCAAATGCTGGCGAGGATGTGGAGAAAGAGGAACACTCCTCCATTGTTGGTGGGATTGCAGACTGGTACAACCATTTTGAAAATCAGTCTGGAGGTTCCTCAGAAAATTGGACACTGAACTGCCTGAGGATCCAGCTATACCTCTCCTGGGCATATACCCAAAAGATGCCCCAACATATAAAAAAGACACGTGCTCCACTATGTTCATCGCAGCCTTATTTATAATAGCCAGAAGCTGGAAAGAACCCAGATGCCCTTCAACAGAGGAATGGATCCAAAACTGTGGTACATCTATACAATGGAGTACTACTCAGCAATCAAAAACAATGATTCATTGTCAAATGGTATGAACTAGAAAATATCATCCTGAGTGAGATAACACAATCACAGAAAAGCACACATGGTATGCACTCATTGAAAAGTGGATATTAGTTCAAAAGCTTGGATTTCCCACAATGCAATCCACAGAGCACAGGAAGCTCAAGAAAAAAGATGACCAAAATGCTGATGCTTCTACTCCTTCTTAAAAGGGGGAACAAAAATATCCATAGGAGGAGATATGGAGGCAAAGTTTAGAGCAGAGACTGAAAGAACAGCTGTTCAGAGCTTGCCCCACATGTGGCCCATAGATATGCAGCCACCAAAACTAGGTAAGATGCATGAAGCTAAGAAGTGCAGGCTGAAAGGGACTGGATATAGATCTCTCCTGAAAGACACAACCAGAGCATGTCAAATACAGAGGTAAATGCTAGCAGCAAGCCACTGAAGTGAGAGCAGGACCCCCTTTGGGGGAATTAGAGGAAAGATTGAAAGAGCTGAAGGGGCTTTCAACCCCATAAGAACAACAATACCAACCAACCAGAGCTCCCAGGAAGTAAACCACTACCCAAAGACTCTACATGGACTGAACCATGGCTCCAACTGCATATGTAGCCCTTGTTGGGGCGCCAGTGGAAGGGGAAGCCCTGGGTCCTGCCAAGGTTGGACCCCAAGTGCAGGAGAATGTCGGAGATGTTGTAAGTGTGTGTGGGGGGAGGACACTATTATAGGGGAGGGAGAGGGGATAGGGGGCTTATGGGCAGGAAACTGGGAAAGGGAATAACATTTGAAATGTAAATAAAGAAATATATCCAATAAAAATGCAAAAGAGATTTTTCTGCAAAAAAAACTTTGCTTAATATTTCATTTTATTAATAATCGATTCACTTATTATTTCATTGTTTAAATGTTTTTATATGTATATGGTGTGTGTGTGTGTGTGTGTGTGTGTGTACAAGTTTGACCCTCCGTCAATGGTTATGCAGTGGCCATAGTAGGAAAGCAAGTGTTAATTAATTTATTTGTTTTAGGTATATGGTTGCTCTATCTGCATTTGCACCTGCATGCCAGAAGAGGACATCAGACCACATTGTAGATGGTTGTAACCAAGTGGTTGCTGGGATTGAACTCAGGACCCCTGGAAAAGCAGCCAGTGCTCTTAACCACTGAGCCATGTCTCTAGCTCCTTCCCTGAGCCAGAGTCTCATTAAGTTCAATGTTTGATCAGACTGGCAGGCCAGCGACCATGGGAATACACTTGTGTTAACCTTCAATGTTAGCAGTTTTACACAGATGCCGGGGATTTGAACTCAGATCCTCAAGCTTGTGCAGCAAATGCTATTACTCTTGGAACAATCTCCCCAGCCCTCACTAATTAATTAACTCAATGGAAAAGGAAGTGTTTTCTCAGTGCCAGGTGCTCTTTTACATGTGGGGCTTAACTGTATGGATAGCCCCTGCTTTCTGGTAACAGCAGAGCAATCCAGAATGTACAGAAATGCAGCCAATATCCGATGGCACAACCTGGTATGTCAAAACTGGGTTTTGCTCTAGACACAACAGAGAGCCACACAGGATACAGAGAGATGGTGGCATGGTCTTGTTTAGAGATTTAAAAGCTTTTGTCACTGATGAATGGTGAGTAGAAGGGACCAGGGCAAGGGGTGCATCTGCTGGCCTCAATTGATCCTTCTGGGACAGAAAATTGATAATAGCAGACCAGGGGAAGTGCAGGTGCAAATACTGAGAGGTAGATTCTACATTATTGTATGCAAATGTTTTAAAATATATAAATGTGGGGTTTTTTTTAGTCTCTTGTCATTTTGTTGGAAAAATATTCTGAATATTATTTGTCTTCTTTATTTAAGCACAATATTTTATGTATCAAGTTGTAACTTTTCAGTAGGTCTGATGGTGCAGGTCTGTATTCCCAGAACTCACCAGACAGAGGCAGGATGGGCACTGTAACTTCAAGGCCAGCCTGGACTACAAGGCAAATCTGAGGAGAGGTGGTCTGGTGAGACCCTAATGCAAGAACAAAATAACTTTTCCCTGTCCCAAGTCTTTTCTTGCTTCATCATTTTCTCTTGCTCTGGTGTAGTACACAGATGCCCGGGGAAATGTGTGAGGAGAGGGTGAAGTCCTGGGTGAATTGTGTATTGTTGATATAAGCACAGCCATGTCAAACACCCCAATGTCAGACCCACAGGAGTTGCAAAGTTCCCACGGGGAGAGGCTCAGCTAAGTATCACAGTGTACCTCTGCTCCAAACATGAATATCTAAGAACAACTAGTATGTGCTGAGAGTATCGGGCACGACTTCCTCTTCCAGGATGACTGCAGCCTGAGACTGCTCCCCTACAGAGGCCTCTTATCAAGATTAGCATAACCTGCCTCCATAAACCATAATATTATTGTAAACAATAAGCTTATCCTGGACTTAGATACATAAAATAACTAAGCAGAGGATCTGGGAACAGTCAGTGCCCACATCAGAGAAAGTACCTTCCATCTGATTCCAAGTGTACAGCACACCTGTCTGTGTGTCTGTTTGACCTTTCTTTATTCCCTTGTGGCCCCAGTTAGGTCACTGTCTGAAGCCACACAGGGCACAACACTCTGAAATATTCTTTTGTTTTGTTAATTAGCTTTGTGACATGAACATTCCAACAGTTTCTGCCCCGTTGTTTTCTAAGGCCTAGATATGCTCAGGTGCTCCCAAGTTCCACAATGGTGTGTCTTTATAACTCTGATGAAGGATTCACAAACACCAGTGTGACCATTCGCTAATCCACAGAAACGGCTGTAAGATAAACAGCAACCTGGGCTACTGACAGCATCCTCCAAAACCCTTGTGCAAATGCCTGATGCTCATCAGGGTGGTGGGCTTGGGAGGCTGATGTAAGAGGTGAGGGATAATATTCGATCATTGGGGGTGTGCCCTTAGAAAAGATTGTAGGGCTCTGGTCTCTGGGTCTTTTGCACTGCTTAATGGCTGGAAATAAATAAGTTCCTTTTCACTGACTCCACCCTTACTAAAGTCTCAAAGCAAGGCAGCTGACCTTAAGCTACAAACTCTGTCAAGAATCTTGTTACAGAAGCACAAAGCTGATCAAATGTTGTCGGAGTACATCCTATACCAACCCCAAAAGTAATGGGGAAGGGAGCCTACCTTTCATCTTCAGCCCATTTTTGAGGACTTCCAACTGCCACTCAAGGAGTTTGATATGTGGTTTCATTTGACTGAGGAGACGGAGGCCAGAAGCTAATCTAAGCTTTTCCTCCACCAGAGTAGAGTTAGAGGGACATAGGTAAACAAGGCAGTTGAGAGTGAGCTCCTTAGACGGTGTCCCCTTAGTCTTATAAGACATTTGCGATAGGTTATTTATCTGCCACCAGTGAAATGAGCCAATTCAAACCAGATTAGATTGAATTCTTTATTCAGGTTTATTGGGAAGCTGCTCTCCCAAGAGTTTACTGACCCCAAGGATTGAGGCCAGGGAAGTCACCATGGGTGGCAGGTGTGGGACATGTGGGGAGTGGAGAAAGAGAAAGGGCATGGAGGAGGAGGAGGAGGAGGAGGAGGAGGAGGAGGAGGAGGAGGAGGAGGAGGAGGAGGAGGAGGAGACTCTACAATGTCTGGAGGAGCCTCTTGGGGGAAAGGCAGCTCAGCCCCTGGGCTGGGAAGTTCAAGGTTGGGAGCAGGTATGCCAGGTAGGGACTGAGGGATGCTGGTTGAAGCTGGAGGCCAGGTCTGCTTTGGTAAAATATTTGGTAAAATGTGCCTCCCAATCCCTGTCCCAAGGTCTGAAAACAAACAATTTGGAATAAAGGTATCAGGAAAGAACTGGGGCAGGTATCTACTAGGAGCAATGGAGGAAGGGGAAATAACCCAGAACCCTACAAAATGCCCAGCCCTTGAGACAGGCTGACTTTGTGACAGGCTCAAACTGGCAGATCAGGAGACTCGGCCTGTTTCTAAGAATTGGGCAGGTCCAGGCAAGCCCAGACCTAAGAAGTTGCCTGGCCATCTGGTCTGAGGCAAGGACAATGGGTCAGCAGCAGCTTCCAGACTTCTCCAGCAACAGTTTCCAGCTCCCCACGCCACAGCAATGGTTCTGGGATGTCCCAGAGATAGAGCCAACAAATTAACCTAGAGGTCTCCATCTTTGAAGATGGTAGACCCCAGCATGCTGGATTTCTGCAAAACAAAACCCTCTTCGTTTGCATTTACATACTATTGAGTCTGGGGTATCATTCTTTGGCGGATCATGAACCCTTACACCCTGAGTTGCTACAGTAGACTCCCATGTCCTGATTCGCTTCCATCCGGAAGGGAGCTATTTGTTTGCTTTTGCTTTCTCTGTGGATTGGTCTTCTGTCATTCCTGGATGTTCAACTATTTTTCTGTTCCACAAAAGGAGCTCAGTGATCCCCTACACCAGTGGTTCTCAACCTTCCTAATGCTGTGACACTTTGATACAGTTCCTCAGGTTATGGCTGTTGGTATTCTGTCTAAGCTCCACCCCCACAGTTGCCTGGCAACAGCCATGTATGCTCTGCCCCCACGGTTGCCTGGCAATAGCCTGCTATGCCTGACACTATAAAGGGGCCGCTTGCCCCCCTCCTCAGTCTCTCTTGCTCTCTCTTACTCCTCTCTTTGCTCTTCTCTCCTCTGCTCTCAGGCCCTCTTCCCCTTCATCTCTTCTCTCCCCATTCTCCTTCCCCACTTTCCTCCACCTGCCTATGGCCAGCCTCCTTTACTTCCTCCCCTCTTCTAATCTTCTCTCATTTAACCTCTCCACGTGGAACCATGTTGGTTTCCTGTGTTCTGTCTGGATACGAGCAGAGATTTAAACCCCAACAGTGGTGACCCCCAACTATAAAATTATTTTTGTTGCCACCTCATCACTGTAATTTTGCTAGTTATGAATTGTAATGTAAATATTCTTGGAGGTAGAGATTTGCTAAAAGTGTCGTGACCCATAAGTTGAGACGCACTGCCCTAGACAGATGATAAACGGTTCGTTTCTGGAGCTAGCTTAGCTGAAATGACCTCAGGAAGCTCAGGGTTATGTTAGGGATGTGATACTTAGGCATTGGTAGTTTTTGCTCAGCCCTCTCCCCCCTCAGAACAGGAGAGGTGGGGAGTAAGTCCTACTGATGCTGCTTAAAGGCGTCTACTATGTTGATCAAACCATCCAGGTTTTCCCAGGACTGTCTAGGTTTCAGCACTGAAGGCCTTATCGTGGACCACTTCATCCCCCTATTTCCTAATCTAGGACAAGATGTAAGGTTTTCCCACCCTACATTCTGTCTGAAAGTCACATACAATCAGAAGCTGAGCCAAAAGGCAAGTAGAAGCCTTGACTGAAGAGATATGTGGTGGATATGTGGTGGGTGGGGCCTTTGAATGGACTCTTTGTATCCACCTCCCTGCAAATTCCTGCATGATAAAGAGCCCCCCCCCAACCCTTAAGCATCCACCCCATGTTAGACATTTGTTTTCCTGAAATTCCTACTTTCATGACTACATGGGACTGAAGAGACTTTACTATCAAGAAATGGATGGATAAGTCATGGAACCTCTCAGGACAAACTATGAGACAAGTTAACATTGCACAACTAGTGCCAATGTCAAAGTCACACTGTCAGGCTCAAGGAACAGGATCTCCTCCAACTCCTCCCCGCTCGCCATTTCCACAGGCTATGGCAGAGTTCTGTTTTGATCTGTTTGATGTGCGTTGCAGCTCTGTTTAGGGCTAGCTTGCATGCTTTGTTGATCCCTATAGACAGAGTCTTCAAGTTATGAAGTTTTACAGCAAGATGCCCTTTAGAAAGTTTTTAAATATTCTCAACACTCAGTCCATGAGGATTTTAATTGTGACTGTATTACAATATATTAATCTGGGGAGGCCTGGCATTTTAAAGCCTTTCCAGAATGCCTGGGTTTATGGGATGGCTTTGCTATTTGTAACCTATGTGATTACAGGCAAGCTGTGTAACCTGAGGGTTATTTCCTCATTTATAAAATAAGACTAATAATAATGCCTCATTCAGAGCATTGTTGCAAGGATTATAGTGAGCTAGTTAATGCAGAACACCGAGACGAGTCTAACAGGGTCTGTGTGGTTGCTTTACATGGGTCAGCCTAGTTAGGCTAGAACCACACTTCCTTCACAAACCCCCTCCTTCATCATTCTGGTTGGGTTAGCCGTAAGAGAACTGTGTACATGACTTTTAAGAAGAAAAAATGAGGCAGGAGCCAGGTCCACAGAATTTCTAAGTCAAGCAGGATCTTTATCCCCATGTTTTCAGACTTGAGGCCAAGCCCAGGGTATATATATTCGTATTTTTCTATTACTGTGCTAAAACACCATGGCCAAAAGCAATTTATGGAAGAAAGAGTTTATTTTGGCTCATGGTTCTAGGGGAGTAGAGTCCATCCTAGTAAGGAATCACTACAGCAAGCAGCAGCCATAGTCACATATGTGAGCAGGAAGCTGAGAGCTCACATCCACAGTGGTAAGCATCAAGGAGGGACAGAAGACTGGGAACAGGGCAGGACATATGCTAGCATTCTGTCTAAGCTCCACCCACTACATTTACCTGGCAACAGCCAGGTATGTCTGACACTGTACAAGGGGCTCCTTGACCCCTCCTCACTCTTGCTCCCTCTTGCTCTCGCCCTCTTGCTTACTCTCCTCCCCCTTTGTCCCTTCTGTCCCCATTCCCCTCCCCCCTTCTCTCCACGAGCTCATGGTTGGCCTCTACTTCTCTACTTCTCTCTCTCTTTCTCTGTCCTACTACCCTCTTGACTCCCCTCCCCATGCCCTGAATAAACTCTATTCTATACTATACTGTCCTCGTGTCGTTGGTCCCTCGGGGGAGAAGGGATGCCTCAGCATGGGCCGTCTGAGGCACCCTCTTTCCTCATACCTCACCACACCTCCATAGAACATACCCCCCCCTTTTATCCTTTTATAAACACAACATTGGTGCCAAAACCCAGGACATATCCTCTCTTTATCTTTTTATAAACACAACAGCATATAATTTCAAAGTCTACCTGCAGTGATCTACGATCTCTAGCAAGACTGCGTCTTCTAAATCTTCCCAAATTGTGCCAGTGACCTCAGGTCCACTGTTCAAGTACCCAAGCCAATGGGGAAACATTTCTTACTTACACCTTACTCCTGATACCAATTTACGTTCTTCTAGTTTGCTTTCTGTTGTGTGTTAAAGGCAAAGGTCAAAAACAACCTGGAGAAAGAGAATTCATTTGGCTTTATATGCCCTATCAGAGTCCATCATTGCGGGAAGCCAAAGTAGGGACTCTGGCAAGAACCTGGAGGCGTAAACTGAAGCAGAGGCCATGGAGAAATGCTGCTTACCAGATTACTCACAATAGCTCACTTATTTTGCCTTTGTATATAATTTAGGACTACCTGCCCAGGGGTGGCACTCTTCCGCCATGGGCTAGGTCCTTTCATACACACCAAGAAAATGCCCTCACTGACTTACAGGCCAAGGTTGTGGAGGCCTTTTCTCAACTGAGGCTCTTTCTCAAGTTGACAAAACTAACCAACTCATGGTGGGTTAAGCAGGAAGAGCAGGAGTTTAACATGTGGGTCATCCACATCATTGAAGTCGGAGATGAAAGCTCATTGGTCCCTGTGGCCTCTCCATCAGGACCATTTCATTTGTAGTCTCTCTGCAGAATCAATGGCCTCACAGTCCTGTCCTCTGGGCCACTCAGTGGCTTTGCTTCTCTGATTAAAGCCTGGACAAAATCATACCTTGCCTTTGTTCAGTCTTTCTTACAGCTCTCAGGTGCTGGGTTTTGGATCATGTATGCTCAGACATTTCTTGATGGGATTGATATGGGGCAAAAGGTCTTTTGGCTTCCTTATCTATCATGTCTTCCCATAAGTAAACTTAAAGAAATTGTTGAGGATTTTTTTTGTATCTTTCATATTGAATTCATATTCAAGCCATTTTCTTACTGGTTCTGCAACTGTTGGTGAGCCCGGTTCCCACCACTAAGGAGAAAGTACTGGGATTATGACAGGGCATCCCAATTTCTCTCAGGCTTTGCTCAGGCTGCCCATCATGGTCTCTTTTATTCCCCTCCCCTTAGTCCCTCCTTTCCACTTTGGTGGCTCAGGTTGAGGCTGTGCGTCCCCCTCCCTTCTTGGTTCCTCTGCAAAAACAGGAGCTGTTCTCAGCTGGTTTAGAAAATGGCACTTGTCGAGCTCTTAGCACTTCTGAGAACTACAAAAGAAAGCAACACCTTTCTGGGCTCCGGATTTCACTCTTCTCCCTGAGCTCGGTGATCCAGTTCAGTCCACAAAATAAAGTTCTTAGTTTCTTTCCAACCAGTGATAAGCAGATCAAATTGCAGACCTGAAATGTAAATTAGCCAGAGTCTGAATGAACTTGCCCCTGGTGAAATTTCAGCCCCACAGAAAATTGGGTCTGGCTTCACTATGAAAAATGTAGCAGTGTGGGCCAACAGAAGCTCGGAAAGTGAGAGAGAGAGGCCCGAGATTAAACAAGCATATCATAAACACTGAGAGAAAAGAGCCATTTCTCTAGTGCTTATTAAAAATTCACTTTTAAATGACCAGAACATAACATCATTGCTTATATAAAAGGTCCATTCTTCTTTCACAGTGCTTAGCTGAATCACTGGTATTTAACACACACAGTACAAATCATGGTTTAAAAGGCTGGAAGTGAAAAAAAAAAAAGACAACAAAGAATGAATAAATAGTTTTGCCGAATGAAAATAATGTGTTTCCTCGAGATCAGATGAAACCCAATGCTTTTCATGTGATGGAGCCTTGGACCTATTCATGGCCACTGTCTGTTCTATGCTCTCTAGACTAGGAACGCTTTTATACTTTTGTATCTTTCAAATCACTAGATGAACAATTGTTTTTATATATGAAAACTAAGTAAACTTCCAATGTCAGTGTCTACAAATGACATTTTCTCAGAGTGTAGCCATAGGCATGCATTCACTCCCTGCATGGACCTTGTGTAGCTGGATAGGTTGGGTGCTTAGTAGCTGTGGAGTTTAATGTCCACTGTCAGGAGAGAGTGCTGGTGTCCAGCTGCAGTGGGAACGTCTCAACCTTGGCGTGCACTTCTGGTGTCGTTTTGTAACATTCCTCTCTTTGATGCCACCAACCCTTTTCAAGAATGACTTCAGCCATTGCCATCTCCTGGAGAGCAGGCCCCTAACTGACATTCTGCCAAGGAATTGGGTTGCTACAGAAGAAGGGCAAGGGGCAGAAAAGAGAGAAGGAGGCAGGGGAAATGGGAACTTGACAGAACAGGGTTTCTGAGTTGTAAAGATACCAATTTTGATTTTAAACATGGATGAATAAAGTTCAGAATGGCACCAAGCACAAAATATACTTGGGTCCCAAGGGTGAAGGGACTCTAAGGGGACTTGATTCATATATCTGTCTTTTTGAAGCAGTCTATCATGAAATGCAACAGCTTCTTTCAAATTTACTTTTATTTATTTATTTAAAGCCTGTGAATTTTCTGACCAACTCTCAGTGGCATTCTGAGGAGGTGTATATTTAGTATGTTACAGGTCCTAGACCTCATTTGTTTAGGTTCTAGAATACTCTGTTCTGAAAGCCAGCAGAAGGTTCATGTTAAATATATATATGCATACATATCATATATATATATATATATATTTCTTTGACGGTCTCATACATATGTACAGTGTATCCCCATCCTATCACCTCCAACTCTCACTCTCCCCTGACACCTTCTCACACGGTCCCCCTCTTACCTGTCTTCTTATTTTAAATTCCCTGGAGTTCTTGGTTTACGTCTTGTTGAACATTTCCTGACTCACCTCTGACCCCAAGGACTGCCTGCCTACTTGGCTCTTGGTATCCCAGCTTCGGTTCTGGCTAGGAGTCAGAAAATTCTGGTATTTCTGGAAGCTGTGGGTGGGGTAGACTCAGGAGTTCTTTGGCCTGAGGAGGTCTATGAAGGAAACAGACGCAGACAAACAGGCTTGGGCCCCACCTATAGGAGAGAAAGCTCTGAGTACAGTAGGCAGGTACTTCCGGGCCTAGCTCCTATAAAGGGTGTCAGGCCACTAATATAGACCCGGAAGAGAAATTGCCTCCCAACACTGTGAACCATGGGACCCTTGCCTGTCTGAGTCACAAACATTAATGCCTGATATGTCCAAAAGTTAAAAATCTAACTATCACTTTCAAATATACTGATCATGTAGCCAATGTTTATCTGATTTAGTACGGAAGGAACCAATCAGATGAGACTGGTTAAAAAAAAACAAAAGAGCTACATAAGTTGTCAGTTTTCCATGCCTGGGTTACAATGCAGTTTCCTCTGAGTCTGAAACATTCCATCCTGCTGGAAGCTCCTTAAGTAGGAAGGTTAAAAAAAAAAAAAAACAAAAAACAAAAAACAAACCTCAAAATGGTGTCAGGAAGTCCCTGAAAACTAACGAGAGTCACTAGGCACCGCCATGCCAGAGTAAGCAAGAAAAGCTAAGGCTCCTTCTCAGAGGAGCCAATCTGCAGTGAAGACTCTCAAAGCTGCGAAGAAACCTGAGACCAGACCAGCTAGCTCTAGGAAGAAGTTAGAGCCAATACCAGTGGTTTTCAGCCTATGGGCTCTGACCCCTCTGAGGTCAAATGACCCTTCCACGGGAAGAATAGGAGGAAGGATTGAGGGCCAGAAGGGAATAGGAACACCACAGGAAGACCAACAGAGTCAACTAACCTGGACCCTTGGGGCTCTCAGAGTCTGGACCACGGACCAAAGAACACAGGCTGTACGTAGGCCTCCATGCTCATAGGTAGCAGATGTGCAGTTTGGTCTTCATGGGGGTCCTGAACAACTGGAATGGGGGCTATCCCAAAGGCATATGTTCTTCTAGCTGGGCTGCCTTGTCTGGCCTCAATGGGAGAGGAAGCGCTTGGCCTCACAGAGACTGAAGTGCCATAGTTGGGGGGGGGCCCAGAAGGCCCCCACCCACTCAGAGGAGAAGGAGAGGGGAAAGGATTATGTGGGGTGGGGGTGAGGTGACCAGGAAGGGGCAGTGATCAGGATGTAAAGTGAATAAGTAAAAAAAAAAAATTAAATTAAAAAAATATTTCTCTTACAGAAAATAGAAATAGTTTCTTACACATTCTGGTTTAATGTTTTGTCAGCTGATCAATATAGAGCCTTGTTTTATGTGCGTTTTTCACTGAAACACACCATATTCAGCTTATCCTGTTGATTTACTGACATTGAACTTATGGCCAACAACACTGTAACTGAAGGCTGAATAAAGCTTTTTAAACAAATATATGCTTGGCCTAAAGCACGGCATAGCCTTAGGAACACGAGCTTGCTCTCCAAAACCACTCTGAGGAGGCATTCTGAGCAGTTAAACAACCAAAGAAGAACCCACAAGGTATGAAAACATGATGCTAAACAGAAAAAGACACTTGCTTGTAGTCTCAGGATGGAAACAAGCAGAGATAGGGACCTCCTCATTCTGTGGGAGCTCTGCAAAGAATCGTAAGAGGACCATGTGTGTTGACCGTGGGATTACGTATGTTCACAAGTAGAGATGACTGGGTGTTGTTGTAAAAAATAAAAATAATAAAGAGTAACGGTCTTTTATCCCACTGGGTCCACACCAGGGTGTCCCAGGATACCTGCTAGATATCTTGGTGGAAACACAGCCCAGCCGCACACTTTCCTACACTCAAACCCTCACATAAAAGAACACACAACACAATAATCTTAGATCCAATTGGTAAGATATAATTGCCCACTTAAACATACAAAGCCCGGTACCATCCATCCCTTGAGAACATTAATAACAACCTGTAAATACACAGAGCAGAATCTTAACATCACCTGCCATGGCTTCTCCCCTCTCTCCTTCTCTCTTCTCTCTCCCCTTGTCTCCTCCTCTTCCTTCAAACTTCTCTCCCACCCATCCTTCTTTCTCCAATGACAGGCCTCCTTCTCTCCCGTACCTGCCCCTCACCAGTACTTTACAAATTCAATGGAGGTGGCTCTGGTGAAGTCACCTGAGTTCTGAGTCCTTGACTAGGCAGCTGTCCTTGGGGCAGTGGAATTAATATCAAAATACAGTAACTTCAGAACAAACCACAACAACTGGGGAGTGCGTTCTCAAGTGAATGATGAAGATGAAGCCGTTTGCTCAGTATTTCTCCACTTTCCTCATGCTAAGACCCTTTAATATAGTTCTTTATGCTGTGGTGGCCCCCCATACCATAAAATGATTTTCATTGCTACTTCATAACTGTAATTTTGCTACTGTTGTGAATCCTAATGCAAAATCTGTGTTTTCCGATGATCTCAGGCAACCCCCCATGAGGTGAAAGGATGTCTTGATTCCTTTGGGAAAAGGGTCACCACCCCTAGGTTGAGAACCAGTGATACAGATAATAACATCTTTATACTAGCCAGAAGCCTTTTGCTGCTTATCAGCCCTCTACAAGTTAACATCTAAGATCTAATCAATGGAAAGCCCAAATCATAGTCTCCTGGGTGTCGGATGGGTCTTGATTACATTTGGTAGATAAAGATCTAGGGTTCATATCAACCTTGGTATTTTAGATGAGGTCATCTGGGTTTGGAGGGCTTCCCGGTGCATTGTTTGATGTTCTGTCGAGTTCTCAGCCTCTCCTCACTTGATATAAGTGACATCTCCTGTCCTGACTGCAACAACATTTAGATACTGTTGAAGACCCCTAAGGAACAGAATCACCCTACTGGACGGCCTGTCTCCATATGTCATGGTCTTAGGTTCACTTTGTCTGCTGTAACAAACAGCTCTCTTGGATAGTTTATAAACAGTAGAAATTTCTTCCCCACAGGTTTTGAGTTTAGGGAGTCTAAGATTGATGTCTCAACAGGTTTGTTTTCTAGTAAGGGCTTGTTTCTTGGCTTGTAGATGGTACCCGGTAGCTGTGTCCTCATGTGACGGAAACGCAGAACTCCCAGCCGTAGTGTGTAAGGGAGTTTCATCATCGTAATTTTATCATCTACTACCGGCACACTGGTTTCTAGCATGTGGACTTGCCGTGGAGCCCAAATCTTCAGACTGTAACAATTGGAAAAAAGGTAAAAGTATCTGTTGACCGACTTTGTAACCACATAAATTTGACCCTTTAAAACTTGTACCATAATGTGCAGTCAAATGCATCTATATTGTAATATAGACTGTATGCTATCTGTTTATATTCTGTCTTGCCAATACTGGGTGGGAGCAGTAATCTTTGACGAGTCTAAGATCTGAGTCAAGGATGAGAGTTGGGGGTTGGCCAGGGCACGGTCACATGGAGATGCTTCTGTTCATTGAAGATATTTCTCCATCATCTACCAGAGGGCCTGGAGGGAGGGCTGTAGGATGAGAGAGATGACCCTGAATGACCAGAAAAGGAAGACCCTTGCTGGAATTGTTTCTGTCTTCACACACATCCAACCAGGCCTGGGAATTAGGTAATACTGACTTTACTCATTCAGGAGTTGGCCTAAAGATGGCTCCATAAAGGGGGTGTGGCCATATAGAAATGAGAGAACCTGGAGGCAGAACAGTATACTCTATGGCCTTCACTCAACAGGAGAAACTGTGAGCTTCTGAATCTCTGTGTATAAAATCAAGGCTCCAAGACTAACTGCTTAGCACTGAAGAGTCATTATAGGAGACATAGATGCATTTCTTTTCCCTTTTAACCAAATAAGACAGACCTTGGAAGCATTGTGGGTGGGGGTTGCCCATCAGCTGGCTTGGAAGTATCTCTTCTGCACAAAACTTGCATGCAGTGGTGCTTTTACAACTGCAGAAGCTGTTACTTTTTTTTAAACTCATTTATTTTGTAATTATAAATGTAAATCAATACCAATCCCTAATGTGTAGTTATATTTACACGTTTGATTACTTTTTAAAATTAAAACTCTTTATCTGAGACACTGTTTAAACAGATTCTTACTCAAAATTCTGCTTTGTCTTGTTCTTTTTTTTTTTTTAAACAAATCTGGTCTCTTATTATGAGATGCCCCATGTGAGGCACATTTCATACCATTGACTGTGTGCTCAGAGTCCCCAGCCACAAGAGAAAAGAGAAAAGAGAAAGTCTCTCTCTCTCTCTCTCTCTCTCTCTCTCTCTCTCTCTCTCTCTCTCTCTCTCTTTCTCTGTGTGTGTCTGTCTCTTTGATATATATATATATATATATATATATATATATATATATATATATATAAACAAAGAGATTAGAAAGCGTCACGAGACTAACTCTGTCTTCCATCATCAGCAAAATGTACTTGAGTTTCGGTGATAAACCTTGACATTTCAGGCTTGAAGGATATCAGCTTCCAAGGACAAGGGGTGGATTCTACTTTGATAAGCACAGCAGAAAGAGACTGAACTCTGCCCTGACAGTTTTGAGTCCTCTGTCCCTACCATCGCTTGAGCCATTCCATTTTCTTCAAAAGAGAAATGAACTTTTGAGGGAAATTGTTCTTCTGTTTGTTTCTCTGAGACAGTGTCTTAAAAATATATACTTGTGCACAGGCCCTGGATTCTGTACTCAGCTCTGGAAAAGAAAATGTACTCTGGCCAGCCTGGAATTTATTATGAATGTAGCTCAAGCTGGCCTCGAACTCACAATGGCCTTCTTGCCTCTGCCTCCTAGGTGCTGAGATTACTAATGTGAGTGACCACAGCTGGGGTAAAAAAATCTTTTCTGGCTGAATCCCTGAATCAGACAAAGCCATTTACAACCAAATGGAAATTTCCATAAGTCTTTTATCTGTTACTTCTTTTTCAGTATCAAGCTCTTGACTCATATATAATGCAACGCAGGCTCTTCCTGGCTTTCCTCTACAGAGGTCTGTGCTTCTGTTTCTGCCTCCAGTTTCCAGCCTTGAGCTTCTTCTGTCTTGGCTTCCTTGATGTGATGGTTTGTATGTGCTCGGCCTAAGGAGTGGCACTATTAGAAGTTGTGGCCTTGTTGGAGTAGGTGTGTCACTGTGGGCATAGGCTTTAAGACCCTTATCCTCAGTGCCTGGAAGCCAGTATTCTGCTAGCAGCCTTCAGATGAAGATGTAGAACTCTCAGCTCCTCCTGTACCATGCCTGCCTGGATGCTGCCATGTTCCTGATTTGATGATGATGGACTAAACCTCTAAACTTGTAAGCCAGCCCCAATGAAATGTTGTCCTTATAAGAGTTGCCTTGGTCATGGTGTCTGTTCACAGCAGTAAAACCCTAAGACACTTGGTGATGGAGCATAACCTATAAACTGAATCCTACCCCCATTCACATCAATGTTCTATCTCAGCAATGAATCCTAACTAGAACAGGTTTTGTGTTTTGTTTTTACTAATGTCCACTCTTCCCTTTTCCCTAAAAGACGATGTTGTGTCTGGGCATTTGTAGTTAGGGAATACCACTTCTCAAGTCTGCAACATCTGGGTGCAACCAGTGACTTTTGGACGGAAGTTTAGTTTTTAAGGTACTGCCCATCAGCCTCTCCCACCCGCACTCACCGCCCTGTTCCTGCCTGTCCATGGCTTCATGAATTAAAGCAGGGCAATGCGTGTCAGTAACATAGTGAAGGTCAGGAGCCAGGACAGGGTACAAGCCAGAAAGAGGGACACTGAGTCTATGAATAGCCATGTGAAGCTCACATCTGTTCTGGTCCATGAGACAAGAGAAATAATCTTTCTTGGCCTTCGTTACAATCATGCAGATTTTCATATAATTAATACAAAGCCCACAGGCTCATGTGAAGAATCAAGGCAATTCTTCTAATTGGCTGATGCTCACTTGACTCCTAAGGCCCACAGTGCTTAGAATATGGTCAGGCCAATACATCTGTGAGTATGCATCACTAAGAGCCATCAAGACGTGAGGTCCCGGGCTGGTGCATAAAACACAGTGTGAACAAACCTTTCTACATGGCAGGTTACAAATGATGAGCAGAGGAGCAAACCACAGACAAATGGTAACAAGCGGTTAAGCTTAGGTGGGAACCTTTGTGGGTAGTGTAGAAATGACAGTTAATTATATGCCGTCACTTGAGTGATTTGCAGATAGTAATCACAGTCGCTGTCATTTTCCAAAACAAAAGACTTGTACACGCACAGACTATGCAGACAGGTAATTTCTTCTTTTAACAAGTTTGATGAGACATCAAGATTGCTATGCTGTAAAGGTCCAGAAGAAAATGAAAATCCATTGCTACAACGTGCAGAATGAATACAAAGTAGCTGCTTAATTAGGCATCTTGGCTTTTTTTTTTTTTTTTTTTTTGTAACAAATGGCGAGACACCAACTACATTTGCTGAACATTTCCAACATCATTTCTCACTCTATGTGAAATGCTGCATTAAATACAAGGAGGAATGGCATAGATAATAGAATAAGATACATAAAGATACAGGAGAGAAGGGGGAATGCCACAAAAACAGATGTTTAGATTTCCTTGAAGCTTCAATGAATCATGTTGCAAGTTTCTGAGGCACCTCTTATCACACCTGATTTGGGTTTAAAGTGAAAGAACAAAAACAAATTGTGCATTCAGTGAGCGCCACCTAACACTACCAGGTTCTTAGCTTCCACTCTGTAATATTGTATTTTAAATTTTTGAAAGGCTGTGTGTGATGCTTATTTTGGAATGTCAGCTTGACTACACCTGGAATGAACTAAAACCCAGCAGTTGGGTACACCTGTGAAGAATTTTTTTTTCTTAATTTAATCATTTGAAGTGGGAAGACCCACATTTAATCCAGACCTTTAAGGTGGGAAGATCCACCTTTAATCTGGGCCACACCTTCTGCTGGAAGGTTATATAAATGGCATGGAAGAAGGAAGTTTGTTCTCTTTGCCCGCTTGCCCTAACTCTGGCTGGCAAGTCATTCCTTCACTGGCACTAGGACCTTCTTCTTTAGGATTCTCGTACATACTAAAGACCAGCTGGCACATCTAGCCCCATGGACTGAGCAACTACTGGATTCCCAGACTTGCCATTGGTAAACAGCAGGACCACAGCCTATATAAGCCACTCTAATAAATCCCCTTTTCCTCTGATTTATTCTGGAGTCACAAAAATATTTTTGCTTATCTCAAATGCCTTTGTGTATCTGTGTACTTGCACACTCCCTCATCTGGAGCGAATGAAGAATGCTGTAGTTTGTAAAGCAACTAATAATGGATCATCATAGACATCAGGGGTGTCAGGTGCAGGCAAGAAAATTCCTTCCTAGTAATTTAAGACTCTCATACTGAAAGATAATCCAGTGGCTTACATCATCCACTGAGGGCTAAAGAAACAATTGCTTGTTCTGTTTCCCTAGCTAAGGGGACAATAATTACACTGTCACTGCTGGCAGAGCCAACCTGAACACTAAGAATTGTCCTTGAGTAATTCTCCAGGTCTCCTTTACATCTTACTGGTCCAAGACCCAGTTTTCATAGTACCTCAAAACTGTGAGGTCCTATGCTCTCAGACCTGGGCCACTTACAAAGTGGCTTCCCAGTCACAGCCCTGTGTTTGGTTCTATAGTTTTATGGCAACTGAAATTCTGCTGCAAACCTTATTACCTTACTTACTTTAATTACCTCCTATTTTATGATGTAAGTTTATTCACTTTATCCGAGCTTACTGGAATGGGGTTGGTTGGGCTTTGCATGGTCAATATTATGGTTTAAAAGTAAATCATCTACTGGAGGCTCCTGGTAGCACACGTGTTCACCAATTTGGTGGCACTTATAGAGAAGGTTGTGCAAACCTCACCAGCCTAGCTGGAGGAAGCAAGTCACTTTGTGACTGTGAATACAGTGTGGCTGGCAGTCCCCTGCTACTGCCACTGGTCTTCCCCACCCTTAATGTATTACCTCAAAATGTAAGCTCTGTAGTGTAGCATTTTATCCAGAGATTCAACCTTCCATCTTGAACAGAAACTCGTTTTTCTAAAGTGTGGGAGGAGCTCGTGAGGATGTGGAATGTTAAAAGGGAGATGAAACAACAGAATGCTTTGAGGGGAGGTGAAACATTTCATCAGACAGGGAAGCTCTTTAAGCCCAGAAGTAAACAACTCAGAAATTGCAGGAAGTCCCTAAAACAAACCAGACTGGAACTCTTCCTCCCCAGGCATATGTATGCCATAAGAAATGCTAAGGGATATGCTCAGACAGGCCAAACTCTCAGATTTTCGTACCAGCTGAGTCACCTGGGAAGAATAAGAGACAAGCAGAGCTGCCTGAAGAGACTCAGTTCAATCGAGTTGTGTAGAAAGGAAGCCCTCCAGCCTACAAGCTGCTTGCAAATTGTGCAGTGAACTCCAGGTTCCCAGCTTTCATGAGCTGTAGTGAGCTTGTGGCAATGCTCTGTGTTCGAGTTCCTTCTGCTCCTATGAGTAACCCCAATAAAACTGGTTCACCAAGTTGGACTTTGGTGGTATCCTTTCCTTGGTCTGTTGTCTGTATCTGGAGTGAATATATGTTTGTTCCACAGAAATTGTGTCACAGATCCTTCCCTAAGTTGTTTCTTACCAGGTATTTTAATCACAGCGATAAGAAAAGTAGTTAATGTAGCTAATGCCGTGCCACTGGGAGCCTAAGCAGCTCCAGGCTAGTGCAAACCGTGTACACTTGAGCCTGCTTACGAATTGCCTGACCCTGATTCTGTGCCTGCTGTTGATAAAGTGCACCCACTGTGTGTGTCTTCTCAAGGAGCTGTGGCCAGCTTAGAAATACATCCCTCCATACTCTCACTTCCACTGTTCCACTTACTCAGTTTTCTCAGGCTATTACTGACCCCCATAGAACCATGGTGTCTAAGTTTTTATCTCCTCGTCTCTGTTTCCTGGGAAATGTGTGTGAAGTTAGCATCACAACCCTTACATTTTAAATTTCGGAGCTGAAACAGCTGGCTGATCCTGGGATCCGTGCCATGTCCTTGCTGCCAGGGAGGTGGGAAAAGCAACATCTGTCTCCCTTGTGATACTGGGGTAAGAGGCGGAGTCTCTTCTACAGCATGAACTCTGAATAGCAAGTGGCCTTGCTTAGCCCTTACAGTCCCCTTCCTACCTATTCAACCTGTCTCGGGGGATCTGTCCTCTTCTATCTCCTAACACTTTCAATCTGTGTTAGCATTTGCTACTGATACGCTTGTCTCCTAGTCATCCTATTAGGTCAGATGTCCCAGGTTGACTCACCCTTCCTATCCTCACAGTCCCTGACAGAGATCAATTCTCCTTTGTATTTCTGTCCATAGGTCACCGGGCAGTTCTCACACTGGTCTGTCATTAACATTCCAGTTCTTTGCTGACTCCAAAGTCGAAGAAACTAGTTTCCAATACAAATAGTAACCACTGGCTGGGTACCCTATGTCTCTCAGAGCAGAGGAGCACCAAGTCAGTCAGCTAGGATCTGAGGCTATGGAACGGCCAGGTGCTAGGGCTTCCAGCCTTTTAATGCAGTGTCTGGGAAAATCTTGGATGGGCCTCAAAGGGGACTATAACTAGATATCCTGGACTACAGCTGTTTTGTAGTGTAGTCTGCTGGAAATGTACATGTTGTATAATGGTTGGGCAACATCTTTTAGGGAAGCAGAAATGCAGATAATGCTCCCTGCAGTCCCCCCCCTTTCCTCTCCTGCCCACATTAGGTAGTTCTCACTGAAACACTGGGGTGGGGAGGGGGCTTCCCATGGCATCCCGTCTCTCTGCAATCAAGTCCAGTACAGTCATGTAGGTTTTTATGATGTAAGAGAAAAACATTCCTATTCACTATCACAACTTTTCTGGCAAGTCAGGGTGAAGGGTTTTGTCTTCAAAAACTCAGTTTAGTACGTCAGTTTCCTCACAAATTCAAGTAAAGGGCACTGGAGAATGGACAGTTCAGTTTTTACACATATGCTGTAA